>NC_056439.1:12017473-12352889 GCF_018296145.1 Oncorhynchus tshawytscha | reverse complement strand
GTTTAAATGTTTTCCTCACGTCGGCTGCAGTGAAGGAGAGTCCGCATGTTTTAGTTGCGGGCCGTGTCAGTGGCACTGTATTGTCCTCAAAGCGGGCAAAAAAGTTATTTAGTCTGCCTGGGAGCAAGACATCCTGGTCCGTGACGGGGCTGGTTTTCTTTTTGTAATCCATGATTGACTGTAGACCCTGCCACATACCTCTTGTGTCTGAGCCGTTGATTTGAGATTCTACTTTGTCTCTATACTGACGCTTAGCTTGTTTGATTGCCTTGCGGAGGGAATAGTTACACTGTTTGTATTCGGTCATGTTTCCGGTCACCTTGCCCTGATTAAAAGCAGTGGTTCGCGCTTTCAGTTTCACGCGAATGCTGCCATCAATCCACGGTTTCTGGTTTGGGAATGTTTTAATCGTTGCTATGGGAACGACATCTTCAACGCACGTTCTAATGAACTCGCTCACCGAATCAGCGTATTCGTCAATGTTGTTGTCTGACGCAATACGAAACATATACCAGTCCACGTGATGGAAGCAGTCTTGGAGTGTGGAATCAGATTGGTCGGACCAGTGTTGAACAGACCTCAGCGCGGGAGCTTCTTGTTTTAGTTTCTGTCTGTAGGCAGGGATCAACAAAATGGAGTCGTGGTCAGCTTTTCCGAAAGGAGAGCGGGGCAGGGCCTTATATGCGTCGCGGAAGTTGGAATAGCAATGATCCAAGGTTTTTCCAGCCCTGGTTGCACAATCGATATGCTGATAAAATTTAGGGAGTCTTGTTTTCAGATTAGCCTTGTTAAAATCCCCAGCTACAATGAATGCAGATATATGGATTCCAGTTTGCAAAGAGTCAAATAAAGTTCGTTCAGAGCCATCGATGTGTCTGCTTGGGGGGAAATATATACGGCTGTGATTATAATCGAAGAGAATTCCCTTGGTAGATAATGCGGTCGACATTTGATTGTGAGGAATTCTAAATCAGGTGAACAGAAGGACTTGAGTTCCTGTATGTTGTTATGATAACACCACGTCACGTCACGTTAACCATGAAGCTTACGCCCCCGCCCCTCTTCTTACCAGAAAGATGTTTGTTTCTGTCCGCGCGATGCGTGGAGAAACCAGCTGGCTGCACCGACTCCGATAGCGTCTCTCCAGTGAGCCATGTTTCCGTGAAGCAAAGAACGTTACTGTCTCTGATGTCCCTCTGGAATGCTACCCTTGCTCGGATTTCATCAACCTTGTTGTCAAGAGACTGGACATCGGCGAGAAGAATGCTAGGGAGTGGTGCACGATGTGCCCGTCTCCGGAGTCTGACCAGAAGACCGCTTCGTTTCCCCCTTTTACGAAGTCATTTTTTTGGGTCGCCGGCTGGGATCCATTCCGTTGTCCTGGGTGAAAGGCAGAACACAGGATCCGCTTCGCGAAATTCATATTCTTGGTCGTACTGATGGTGAGTTGACGCTGCTCTTATGTTCAGTAGTTCTTCTCGACTGTATGTAATGAAACCTAAGATGACCTGGGGTACCAATGTAAGAAATAACACGTAAAAAAAACAAAAATCTGCATAGTTTCCTAGGAACGCGAAGCGAGGCGGCCATCTCTGTCGGCGCCGGAAGTACAAGTAACATGAGTCTTCAATATTCCCAGGTAAGAGGTTTTAGGTTGTAGTTATTATAGGAATATTTATCTCTATACAATTTGTATTTCATATACCTTTGACTATTGGATGTTCTTATAGGCACTTTAGTATTGTCAGTGTAACAGTATAGCTTCCGTCCCTCTCCTCGCTCCTACCTGGGCTCGAACCAGGAACACATCAACAACAGCCACCCTCGAAGCAGCGTTACCCATGCAGAGCAAGGGGAACAACTAGTCCAAGTCTCAGAGCAAGTGACGATTGAAACGCTATAAGCGCACACCCCGCTTAACGAGCTAGCCATTTCACATCGGTTACACCAGCCTAATCTCGGGTGTTGATAGGCTTGAAGTCATAAACAGCTCAATGCTTGAAGCATTGTGAAGAGCTGCTGGCAAAACGCACAAAAGTGCTGTTTGAATGAATGCGTACTGAGCCTGCTGCTGCCTACCACCGCTTAGTCAGACTGCTCTATCAAATCATAAACTTAATTATAACATAATAACACACAGAAATACAAGCCGTAGGTCATTAATATGGTCGAATCCGGAAACTATCATCTCGAAAACAATACGTTTTTTCTTTCAGAGAAATACGGAACCGTTCCGTATTTTATCTAACGGGTGGCATCCATAAGTCTAAATATTTCCGTTACATTGCACAACCTTCAATGTTATGTCATAATTACGTAAAATTCTGGCAAATTAGTTTGCAACTGGCCAGGTGGCCCAAACTGTTGCCCTGACTCTGCGTGCAATGAACGCAAGAGAAGTGACACAATTTCACCTGGTTAATATTGCCTTTCTTTTAGCTAAATATGCAGGTTTAAAAATATGTATCGATTTTAAGAAAGACATTGATGTTTATGCTTAGGTACAGTTGTGCAACGATTGTGCTTTTTTCGCAAAAATGCACTTTTGTTAAATCATCCCCTGTTTGGCGAAGTTGGCTGTCTTTGTTAGGAAGAAATAGTCTCCACACAGTTCGCACAGGCGGCCCAAACTGCTGCATATACCCTGACTCTGTTGCAAGAGAAGTGACACATTTTCCCTAGTTAAAAGAAATTCATGTTAGCAGGCAATATTAACTAAATATGCAGGTTTAAAAATATATACTTGTGTATTGATTTTAAGAAAGGCATTGATGTTTATGGTTAGGTACACGTTGGAGCAACGACAGTCCTTTTTCGTGAATGCGCACCGCATCGATTATATGCAACGCAGGACACGCTAGATAAACTAGTAATATCATCAACCATGTGTAGTTAACTAGTGATTATGATTGATTGATTGTTTTTTATAAGATAAGTTTAACGCTAGCTAGCAACTTACCTTGGCTTCTTACTGCATTCGCGTAACAGGCAGTCTCCTCGTGGAGTGCAATGTAAAGCAGGTGGTTAGAGCGTTGGACTAGTTAACCGTAAGGTTGCAAGACTGAATCCCCGAGCTGAACAAGGCAGTTAACCCACCGTTCCTAGGCCGTCATTGAAAATAAGAATGTGTTCTTAACTGACTTGCCTAGTTAAATAAAGGTGTAAAAAAAAAAAATACGGCCAAATTGGTGTCCAAAAATACCGATTTCCAATTGTTATGAAAACTTGAAATCGGCCCTAATTAAATCGGCCATCACATTTACATAAGAATTCAGACCCTTTACTCAGTAGTTTGTTGAAGCACCTTTGGCAGTGATTACAGCCTTAGGTTTTCTTGGGTGATGATGCTACAAACTTGGCACACCTGTACTTAGGGAATTTCTCCCATTCTTCTCTGCAGATCCTCTCAAGCTCTGTCAGGTTGGATGGGGAGTGTTGCTGCACAGCTATTTTCAGTTCTCTCCAGATGTTCGATCGGGTTCAAGTCCGGGCTCTGGCTGGACCACTCAAGGACATTCAGACTTGTCCTGAAGCCACTCCTTCGTTATGTTGGCTGTGTGCTTATGGTCATTGTCCTGTTGGAAGGTGAAACTTCTCCCGAGTCTGAGGTCCTGAGCGCTCTGGAGCAGGTTTTCATCAAGGAACTCTCTGTACATTGCTCCGTTCATCTTTCCCTTGACCCTGACTAGTCTCCCAGTCCCTGCCGCTGAAAAACATCCCCACAGCATGATGTTGCCACCACCATGCTTCACCGATGATTGTGGACTACAGGAAAAGGAGGACCGAGCACTCCCCCATTCTCATCGACAGGGCTGTAGTGGAGCAGGTTGAGAGATTAAAGTTCCTTGATGTCCACATCACCAACAAACTAACATTGTCCATGCACACCTCTTCTGAAGAGGGCACAACAAAACCTATTCCCCCCCAGGAGACTGAAAAGATTTGGCATGGGTCCTCAGATCCTCAAAAGGTACAGCTGCACCATCGAGAGCATCTTGACTGGTTGCATCACTGCCTGGTATGGCAACTGCTCGGCCTCCGACCGCAAGGCACTACAGAGGGTAGTGCGTACAGCATTTCATGGTAAGGTCTACTACACCTGTTGTATTTGGCGCATGTGACTAATAACATTTGATTTGCCAGGTTTTTTCCAGACGTGACGTTTGGCATTCAGGCCACAGAGCTCAATCTTGATTTCAGACCAGAGAATCTTGTTTATCATGGTCTGAGAGTTCTTTAGGTGCCTTTTGGCAAACTCCAAACGGGCTGTCATGTAACTTTTACTGAAGAGTGGCTTCCATGATTGGTGGAGTGCTGCAGAGATGCTTATCCTTCTGCAAGGTTCTCCCATCTCCACAGAGGAACTCTGGAGCTCTGTTAGAGTGACCATCGGGTTCTTGTTGTCCTTCTCCCCCAATTGCGCAAGTTGGTGGGGCAGCCAGCTCTAGGAAGAGTCTTTGTGGTTTCTAACTTCTTCCATTTAAAAATTATGGAGGCCACTGTGTTCTTGGGGACCTTCAATGCTGCATAAATGTTTTGGTCCCTTTCCCCAGATCTGTGCCTTGACACAATCCTGTCTTGGAGCTTTACGGACAATTCCTTCGACCTCATGGCTTGATTTTTACTCTGACATGCACTGTCAAATGTTGGACATTTTATGTCGTGGAAATTCAGTACTGAGAGAGATTTGGTCATTTCTTCAAACAATCATCTTTATTTAATATAGGTCAATTAATGCAATAATGAGGCTGGTCGACCCCCCCTCCCTTGAGTGTTGGACCGAGTAACCTAACCTTTACACAAATGCAGAGTACTATATATAGCTGACACTAACAATGCACAGTCGTGGTTGGTTCAACCCCCCTTATGCAGATCAAGGAGCATCTTAAGCCACCCTGGCTTCATCCTGCCGTTATCTGCATGTGGGTTGTTGTCTTACTGACTTTCCCAGATGCAAGGATGATTTTGAGACAATGAGGGATTGTTCTACTCCTAAGCTATCTCTAGTAAAACCCATTCTTGTCTCTGTAATGCAGTCTATAACCCATTTGTCTGCTCAAGCCATCTCCAGTGACCATACGCCCAGATTAGCTACAGGGAACTAGAGTGGAGCCCATGAATACACAGACACTAGCAGGACATAAATGTCTTACTATTAGTTAAATATCAATTGTTAACCATTAATATCAAATAAACCAGGTAAATACAGTGGGGCAAAAAAGTATTTAGTCAGCCACCAATTGTGCAAGTTCTCCCACTTAAAAAGATTAGAGAGGCCTGTAATTTTCATCATAGGTACACTTCAACTATGGCAGACAAAAGGAGAAAAAAATCCAGATTTTTCTTTTCTCATTTTGTCTGTCATAGTTGAAGTAGCAAATTAGCAATTACATTTTATGTTGACCAAACTCAACACTCTTCCATTGACCTCTATACAAAAAATCCCCACTTCCACTGCTTAACGCTATATTTTCGCACGGACATATATCTCGCTTCGCCTCTTCCTCTCTGGATTCACTCACAAAGGGCTTTATCAGGATGCATTTAAATGGCTTCCTCTCCTTCAACTTCACTGATCTGAAAGAACAGGATAGGTGGAAAGAACATGGTGGCCACCTATAGGGCCATTTGCTTTCACTTGTCCAGTTCTTTTAGATCAATGCTTAATACAGTAAGGAGAACATGAGAGGAAAGAAGGATGACACTTTGGACTTCTAAGACAGATAGATCCCAACAATTCCAAACTAGACACTCACATGATGTTGTTGCTTTTGTGAAACCGGTCCACACTCTGACCTCAGCTCTACTTTAGGATGCCGTAGACAAGTAACTGCTCTGAGACAAAGTAGTTCCACCATTATATGCCTGTTGGAGAAAATATTGGAAACTTTTATATTTCAACACAGCAACTTGTTTAATTTGATACACTTACATATCTTTGTAATTCAGCAGCCGTTTGATTGTTTTATTACATACAGTGGATCTAAAATAATACATATACAGTATTTATCTAACAGCTGCTGAAAACTTACTTCCTTCCTCATCAAGGCAAAGGGTGGCTACTTTGAAGAATATAAAATATATTTTGATTTGTTTAACACTTTTTTGGCTACTACATGATTCCATAGGTGTTATTTCATAGTTTTGATGTCTTCACTATATTATTCTAGACAATAGTAAAAAATAGAGAAAAACCCTGGAATGAGTAGGTGTGTCCAAACTTTTGATTGGTACTGTACACACAAGAATGAACACAACTTTGAGTTTGCACTTTTGGGACTATTCCATTGGGCCATGCAGGCTTCGTCAAGCTGACCTCAAGCATTTTAAGGAATATGACATGTGTATTTGACCCAGTTCTGGAGATTTCTCTGCCAATGTTAAATTGCTGGCTGAAACTAGTTTTGACTGAAAAAAACAGGTGTTATTGAACTGAATAGCCTTTCTGTCTTCTATGAAAGATATTGTTTTGTTTGTCATCCTTCAATGTAAGACTCTTTGGGAGGCAACCAGTGTTCTCCCCACAAAGAAGTGGACAACTCCCGTTCTTTCTGTGGGGATTTACAGTTAGGTCCATAATCATTGGTACCCTTGATAAAGATGACCATAAAAAGACTATCAAATAAATAATACAAATACTGAGCTATATTGTATGTTCAACATTTTTTGGAAATTATTTTATACTAATACAACTGCACAGAGAAAGATATTTTGTTTAATAAAAAAAGATTGGGGTCAAAATGATTGGCACAACTGTTTTCAATACTCTAGCACCCTCCCATTGTGAGGATAACAACACTGAGCCTTTTGAGAGTGTTTAATGAGATTGGAGAACATGTTGGGAGGGATCTTAGACCATTCCTCCATACAGAATCTTTCAAGGTCCTTGATATCCTTTGTCTGCTCTTATCGACTGCCCTCTTCAATCCAATCTTATGAAACATTTTTAGAATGAGGCTCAGTGTCGCTATCCTCACAAGGGGAGGATGCTAGAGTATTGAAAAGAGGGGTGCCAATTACTTTGACCCCCTAAATTTGAAAAATGTTGTATAACTTGTTAAACAAAACTCTTTCACTGAGCAATTGTATTAGTATAAAATATAATTTCCCCATTTTCTGCAACATGCAATATATCTCAGTATTTGTATTATTTATTTTATAGTCTTTTTTGCTCATCTTTATCAAGGGTTGCCAATAATTATGGACCTGACTTTTCTAAACCCCAAAAGACACCTATTATTCTCTCTGAACGTTTCTTAGTTACTAATTGTGTTAAATCTTTTGGAATTATAAGATAGTGTTACCGAAATTTGGTTTAGAACATCAAAGGACAGACCTTTTGCCACTGTCCTCTGTGACTCCAGTCACGTCATTCTCAAATTCACTTCCCCTCCTATGCACGCTCATCACTGGCTGCAAAATAAATTGATAAATTGCCCTTTAAAAAAAGACTAAATACATACTTGATTGACTGATGAGATATTTTTTAAATCAGCATGAGCCTACATTGATTAGATAACAATGCATTTTCTACCTCCAATATAAAGCAATAATATTGTGAAGTTGAGTTTAATATCTATACTGAACAAAAACATAAATGCAACATGCAACAATTTCATTGATTTACAGTTCATATGAGGAAATCAGTCAATGTAAATAAATTCATCAGGCCCTAATCTATGAATGTCACATGACTGGGAATACAGATATGCATCTGTTGGTCACAGATACCTTTAAAAAAAAACGGGCCTCACAATGGACCTCAGGATCTCGTCACTGTATTTTTGATTGATAAAATTGCAATTGATAAAATGCAATTGTGTTCATTGTCCGTAGCTTATGCTTGACCATACCATAACCCCACTGCCACAATGGGGCACTCTGTTCACAACGTTGACATCAGCAAACTGCTCACCCACACGACGCCATACACGTGGTCTGCAGTTGTGAGGCCGGTTGGTTGGACGTACTGCTAAATTCTCTAAAATGACTTTGGAGGCGGCTTATGGTAGAGAAATTAACATTCAATTCTCAAGCAACAGCTCTGGTGTACATTCCTGCAGTCAGCATGCCAACATATTTTACTTCAGCTCATGAAACAAGGGACAAACAATTTATATTTTTCAGTGTATATATCTCTATCTATTGTCTCGTTTCCACTTTACATCAGAGACTGTAGGAGATTACTTACCGACATGTAGGTTATCCTTAAAATCTGCAAATCAAATCAAAGTTTACTTGTTACGTGCGCCGAATACAACAGGTGTAGTAGACCTTACGGTGAAATGCTTACTTACAGGCTCTAACCAATAGTGCAAAATAGGTATTAGGTGAACAATAGGTAGGTAAAGAAATAAAACAACAGTTAAAAGACAGGCTATATACAGTAGCGAGGCTATAAAAGTAGCGAGGATACATACAGACACCGGTTAGTCAGGCTGATTGAGGTAGTATGTACATGAATGTATAGTTAAAGTGACTATGCATATATGATAAACAGAGAGTAGCAGCACTGTAAAAAGAAGGGTTGGGGGGGCACACAATGCAAATAGTCCAGGTAGCCATTTGATTACCTGATCAGGAGTATTATGGCTTGGGGGTAAAAACTGTTGAGAAGCCTTTTTGTCCTAGACTTCTACACTCTGGTAGTAGAGAGAACAGTTTAGGGCTGGGGTCTTTGACAATTTTTAGGGCCTTCCTCTGACACCGCCTGGTGTAGAGGTCCTGGATGGCAGGCAGCTTAGCCCCAGTGATGTACTGGGCCGTACGCACTACCCTCTGTAGTGCCTTCGGTCAGAGGCCGAGCAATCAGAGGCCGAGCAATTGCCGTACCAGGCAGTGATGCAACCAGCTTTCGATGTTGCAGCTGGAGAACCTTTTGAGGATCTCAGGACCCATGCCAAATCTTTTTAGTTTCCTGAGGGGGAATAGGCTTTGTCGTGCCCTCTTCACAACTGTCTTGGTGTGTTTGGACCATTCTAGTTTGTTGATGAGATGGCAACTGAATTTTTCCTCTGTACTGGATTCAAGGTTCAATCCCATACACCTCCAGCTTCTCACACACATACTGTAAATACAATAGAAATATTAATAAACATGTTGAAGTATGTACCATCAACATTAAAGAGGCAATCTGTGATTGCTACATCAGTTCTTGGAATTTTCAATTAATTATATATATAAATATATAGAGATTTTTGAAGAATATAACTTATGCATGATGAGCTTAGTCCAGCTGTATTTGTATTTATTATGGATGCCAAAGCAGCAGCTACTCTTCCTGGGGTCCAGCAAAATTAAGGCAGTTTATACAATTTTAAAACATTACAATACATTCACAGATTTCACAACACACTGTGTGCCCTCAGGCCTCTACTCCACCACTACCACATATCTACAGTACTAAATCCGTGTGTGTGTGTGTGTGTGTGTGTGTGTGTGTGTGTGTGTGTGTGTGTGTGTGCGTGTGCGTGCGTGCGTGCGTGCGTGCGTGCGTGCGTGCGTGCGTGCGTGCATGTGTCTGTGCCAATGTTTGTGTTGCTTCACAGTCCCTGCTGTTCCATAAGGTGTTTTTTTTAATGTTTTTTAAAAATCTAATTTTACTGCTTGCATCTGTTACTTGATGTGGAATAGAGTTCCATGTAGTCATGGCTCTATGTAGTACTGTGCGCCTCCCATAGTCTGTTCTGGACTTGTGGACAGTGAAGAGACCTCTGGTGGCATGTCTTGTGGGGTATGCATGGGTGTTCGAGCTGTGTGCCAGTAGTTTAGACAGACAGCTTGGTGCATTCAACATGTCAATACCTCTCTTAACTAAAAGTAGTGATGAAGTCAACCTCTCCTCCACTTTCAGCCAGGAGAGATTGACATGCATATTTTTTGAGAGTGGCTAAATTAACATTTCATTCCTCAGAATGTACAGCAAAAAAACATCCTTCTACAGATCACTTTTGGACCACATGTCCACATGTTACTGTCATAACAATTACCTAACAGATGTCATAAACAGTCTCGACAGCTGGTTTCACCTTAAGGCAAATTACTTGACATTGTCATGCCACAAACCATGAATTTGTTTAGCCAGTTTGCCTAGCCAATAGGCTGATCTAAACATTGTGTGTCATGTCAGTGTAAAGTCAATTGTCATAACAATGACATAAATAACAGCATAAACAACATATTTGACCCAGGTATATTTTGCACTTTAGAGGGAAGGAAGCATTCAATGTTTGGATGAGGGAGTCCACCATGCACTTCCCATCAAAGACAAAAAAGCCAGTCAAAATACAGCTTGCGAATAGCCCCCTCTGGGATCACCTCATAGCAATGCATCAGAGGTTGCCCGTAGGTACTGATTACAGTTGAAATTGAAAGGGTTAAAGTGCAGTAATACCATTGGTTAACAATCTTCAGTTATGACAAATAGGACTTTCTTATTTCTTAACTGCCTCTGAAGGTATAAATAAAGTTGTATTGAAGTGAATTGTGTAACCTTATACATACATACCTGTAGTAATGCCATAGCTCACTGTAACTGGTGACCAGGAAGATCCTCCCACCCATCTTGGCCTGTTCCTTCTCAAGTGCAAACACGTGTACGCCCTTTGAAGTAGAGGGCAGTCAAAACTACAGTTAGCTGAAAACAAATGTATTTTTTGTTGTTGTTATTATGACACATGGAAGTGCAATGAAACACACACGTCACACAAAAGGGAACAAAGTCCTCCGGACATACAGTAGCCTGCTCACAGATCTGTTTGTGTCGTCTTGTCAAATCCTATGGTCAATGTCAAACATGACAGCACAAACCGATATGGCACCACGTTACTGCAGAGATGCTGGTGCGTACCTCTCTGCAACTCTAGGCAAAATTGATAGTGTAGCTCCCTTCAGTAACCACGAGCACAACCGTTCCTTGATTTTAACTGGCTGCTTTATTCTGTAGTTTTAGTCAGAATTATCACCTTCCGTGAGAACTATAAAGTAAATGAAAAATACAGTTAAGCACACTCTTACAACCTTATCTTACGAGTGACTTATTAGCTTGGTATAACTCTGAAGTGCTTACATACATAACAGTTTAACCGGCGTTATAACGGGTTCAGATTAAACACATGAATAAAGGAAAAAATACCTCATTGGCTGCTTATTACAGAAGGGAGGAAATCAAACTTCACACTTATTATTCCTGGCATGAATTCACACTTCATCCTAACATACACTCTTCAACCTTTATGAACTACACCCGATGACATGAAAACTTAGCTAACGCAGCGCAGGATTGCCTTCCCTCCAAAAGTGTGTTGCTACAATAAGGATCCCCGTTACAACAGTATTAGCTACGTAGTGCCGCTTGTATTATCATTTCCCCCGCACAGCGGACACGTAAACAATTCAAACAAAAGACAACGACATAACCTGTAAGTCTAACTGTCAGTTACAGATAGCCATACATTGACGGGGGAAGAGCTTCCATATGGAGGATGGCTGCCATGGCCGGGGTTTCCCCAGTCACCCCTGTTCATCTTCTATGTGATGCAGGCTGCCACCAGTCATTTCTGCATGTAAGAAGAAAGAACATTTTTATTTGAATACTTTAATGTAGTTGTGTCAGTGTTTTTCATATCTAACTTTAACAATGATCAATACTGAAGGCATTACTATAGACCTATGGATCCATCTCTGATTTTGCATTCACAAGAATATGATTATGAAGCCCCATCATTATTAGGCCCAGCAGAGAATGGATGGGATGTGGCTGGAGAAATGTAGCTAGGGCCAACATTCAAATTCAGACACATTGGATGCAAGGACTGACAGGCCATGAGAATGACAAGATTGTTTTCGGGAAATTCATAATTTTGTTTACAAGCATTCAATTGTGTATGAATTGGTACTAATTAATTGTGTATTACAGCCTGATTTAAATCAGACTAGCCATACACACTACATATTTAGCCAGAGTTGAGTGTAATATGTACCAGTAATGTTGTTAATGCTAGTACCACTAAAATGTATATTAAGATGTAAAATCTGCTTAACGTTTGCTAAACTAAGCTAACGTTACAGAATTCGATTTACAGCAGGAACTGAATCTATCTTTTAATAATACATATAGCACATGAGGGAACACAAGCATACATAGATTACAAACAACAGACAATCGACCTAGGGGGTACAATATCACATTACAATTACACAAGGACCTTAAGGGACATGCATATACTTACAATTCGAACAGCTTTTTTGTTAGTAGAGCATTTAACCGTCTTAAAATACAGTTCAATTTCTTTTTGTAGGGTACGAAAATGTGGTTTTCTGTTTGTAAATTTACATTTGTGTATATGACATTTGGCCAAAAGAATAATGAAATTAATTACATAAAAATGATTCCGCTTATTTCTATTGTATGTAAAGAATCCAAACAGTACATCTCTCCACAATAGTGTAAAATCTTCATAAATGTGTTCAATTATAAACCTACTGATGTCTTGCCACAGTTTTCTTACATGCAGGAACTGAATCTATCTCCTTGCAGGAACCCGTGTTGAAAACGTTGTTTTACTGCGACAAGTGACGTACTTCCAGTGCGCCACAAGTGTGCCTTACTATCCAAATAGTTGAGAACGTTCTACTTTTGTCTCATAAGCCGAATTCGTGCAATATGGCTATTACATATTACAAATGCATATAGCCCACCAATATGGAGCCACAAGTTACGTGTATTATTAATATTACTTTTTAGATGGGATCATATGAGTGGTGTGGAAACCGAACGCCCCCTTGCATTGGTTTTGATGGTGACGTATAATAATATTGTTTACTCCGGAAGCTACTATTGGTTGGTTGCTGACTTGTTTGTAACAAAGAACTCCAGGAAGACATTCGCATACAGTAAATTGGCTTTATAGAAGTGTGGCAATTTGCCCGATCTGACCAAAACTACGATTTTTTTCTTTTTTATATAATAACTGACATTTGTTTGAAATCGATTCTCAGAATACCATGTCAGTAGCAAACGATTTGAGTGCTGGGGACTGCATTGACGCCAGGCGGGGCGATGGACAAGAGTGAGATTCTTTGTTATCACAATGCATGCATTTTACGAAGTAGCCTAGCCAACCGTGGTAAAGTTGGTTTGAGTGTCGATATTTACCAGACAGTCGGGCCTTCAAATGTTATTAAGAATCATTGTAATGAAATCAGGACATTCGGATACATTGTTACTTGATCATCGTGTTGCGGTCCTTGTGGTCGTGGAGTCTGATGCCAAATTTGGCTTTGAAATGCATTCTTCAGCCCTTCCTTAAAGTAATCACCAATCTGATGATTCTGCAGGTGAAAAGTAAGGGTACCACCTCATAGCTTCCACACAATCCACGTCTGATCAGTAATTACTTTGAGGAAAGTAGGAGGGAAGGATGCTCAAAAGTATTTCAACAGTTCACGTGTATCCTTACTCAAATCCCAGTCCGAGATCTGATTTACACAGAGTATCAGATTGGTGTATTGCTGTGATCTAACTAGTCCTGTGTGGCTCAGTTGTTAAGAGCTACCAATGACAAAGTCGTAGGTTCAATTCTCAGAGGGATAACATGCATAGACAAAAATGTAGGCTATGCAATCACTAGATTGAAAGGGACTTTGGGATGAAAGTGTCTGCTAAGTGGCATCTGTTTTATTATTTATTAGGTGCGAGGGCCCCTGTGGTGGCTCTGGGTCCATGCAGGTGGACGCCAAACCTCAGTCCCATTGCTTCAGGTACAGTCTCAGTTACCCCAGCATTGGCCAGTGTATCATCATCAACAACAAGAACTTTGACAGAAGAACAGGTATTATGTTTGTTCATTTGTAGACATAGGGTGATGTTTTTCCTTGTCTAGTCTATGTAACTCATATTTATGTTTTGTATTTGCATAAAGCTTGTTGTTCAGCTTCTTCCCAGTGGGTGAAACTAGTTGAAATTACATCATTATAACCTGATTCAATTCTCGGGCCGACTCCTTTCTCTGTACATATCAATGATGTTGCTCTTGCTGCGGGTGATTCTTTGATCCACCTCTACACAGACACCATTCTGTATACATCTGGCCCTTCTTTTGACATGGTGTTAAACCTCCAAACGAGCTTCAACGCCATGCAACACTCATTCCGTTGCCTCCAACTGCTCTTAAATGCTAGTAAAATTAATTGCACGCTCTTCACCCGATCGCTACCCGCCCGCCCAACTAGCATCACTACTCTGGACGGTTCTGATTTAGAATACGTGGACAACTATAAATACCTAGGTGTCTGGCTAGACTGTAAACTGTCCTTCCAGACTCACATTAAGCATCTCCAATCCAAAATTACATCTAGAATCGGCTTCCTATTTCGCAACAAAGCATCCTTCACTCATGCTGCCAAACATACCCTCGTAAAACTGACTATCCAACAGATCCTTGACTTCGGCGATTTTTGACAAAATAGCCTCCAACACTCTACTCAGCAAATTGAATGCAGTCTATCACAGTGCCATCCGTTTTGTCACCAAAGCCCCATATACTACCCACCTCTGCGACTTGTATGCTCTCGTTGGATGGTCCTCGCTACATATTCGTCGCCAAGCCCATTGGCTCCAGGTCATCTTTACCTAAGTCTTTGCTAGGTAAAGCCCCGGCTTATCTCAGCTCACTGGTCACCATAGCAACATCCACCCGTAGCACGCGCTCCAGCAGGTATATTTCACAGGTCATCCCCAAAGCCAACACCTCCTTTGGCCGCCTTTCCTTACAGTTCTCTGCTGCCAATGACTGGAACGAATTTCAAAAATCACTGAAGTTGGAGACTTATATCTCCCTTACTAACTTTAAGTGTTAGCTGTCAGAGCAGTTTACTGATCGCTGCAGCTGTACACAGCCTCTCTGTAAATAGCCCATCCAACCAACTACCAACCTCATCCCCATATTTGTTTTTGTTTTCCTGAACATATATCTCTCGTGTAAATTTCTAAATTGTAATTACTTTGCCACTTTTGGCCTATTTAATGCCTTACCTCCTTACTCCATTTGCACACACAGATTTTTCTATTGTGTTATTGACTGTATGTTTGTTTATTCCATGTGTAACTCTGTGTTGTTGTTTTTAATCGCACTGCTTTGCTTTATCTTGGCCAGGTCGCAGTTGTTAATGAGAACTTGTTCTCAACTGGCCTACCTGGTTAAATAAAGGTTAAATATTTTTTATATTTTTTTATTATGTAAACTGGTTGTAATGACTTTACCTCACCCAGCTTTGTCTGCTGGGTTACTACTGTAAGAATGTGTAAAGTCAGCGATCTAAAGTACTGAAGTAAAAATACTTTAAAGTAGTTTTTTGTACTATTCATATTTTATACAACTTTTACTTCACAACATTCCTAAAGAAAATAATGTATTTTTTATGCCATAAATTTTCCCTGACACCCAAAAGTATTTGTTACATTTTAATCCTAAGCAGAACAGGAAAATGGTCCAATCCACGCACTTATTAAGAGAACATCCCTGGTCATCCCAACTGCCTCTGATCTGGAGGACTCACTACACACACATGCTTTTTTTGTAAATGATGTCTGACTGTTGGAGTGTGCCCCTACAAATAAAATGGCTCCATTGGGTTTGCTTAATATAAGGAATTTGGTATTTTGACTTTTGATACGTAAGTATATTTAAAACAAAACTTTTTGACTTTTACTCATGTAGTATTTTACTGGGTGACTCACTTTTACTTGAGGGTATCTTTCCTTTTACTCAAGTATGACAATCAGGTACTTTTTCCACTACTGTGTAAAGGCTGTATGTACACAATGATGACACACATTGCATATCCAGAAAGCATATAGAATTAGTCTAATAACTTGACTTTGTTTTTAAAGGTATGAATGTACGCAATGGCACAGATGTGGATGCAGGCAATGTGATTAAGGTGTTTGGGAAACTGGGTTATAAGGTGAAGATTTACAATGACCAGACAGTGGACCAGATCAAGCATGTTTTAACCACAGGTAAGCATGTTCGGAAATCAGCACCACCACTGACGACCACTACAGAGATAGGTTTGTCTTCGTATAAAGAACATACACAGAAGACATTCAGTAAATTCAGTTTTAAAAGCAGCCCATTCACAATAAAAACCGGTAAAGGTACATGGTCTCCTGTACTTAAACTGAGAATCAACAATATGATGTTGCCACGATCAACAAGGTTAACCAAAGACATTGCAGATGAGCGGGATGCAAAACTATCCGCTCTCACACTATCTGCACTGTTGCACTTCATTCATTCACCTGCAACGTGATAGCTGTGTGAAAACAATGGTGGAGAAAATTAGCGTCTCGCTTCCCACTTGTTGTTCTGGAAATCGTCCCAATACTGCTCGTCTACCTTTTAAAGGGACAATCCGCAGTTGAAACCATAACAAAACCCACCCACCATGTTTTGGTAAAAAGCTGAGAGATGAGGCTGAAAAAATGTAACCATTTTCAAACTCATAGACAGGACTGACCATCCATGATATCAACATTTTAGTTTTAACCATGTTTTAAAATGCTGTACAGTTTTTGTTTACATTTACTTTGTTTACAAACATTGAAGTAATGCAAGCTTATATTTTGGGTTCTGATGGTGTACAACAGTTTAACTAAGAGTACATCAATTCTTTCTAAGTCCACAAATTGATGTAGCAACAGCAGATTTCTCCTTTAAAGTGTCTTGTCAATTCTGTGAAGGACCAATCTAAAACTTGATGTTGTGTTTCCAGCCTCCAAGGAGGACCACAGCTGCTCCGCCTCGTTCGTGTGTGTCCTGCTGAGTCACGGGGACGATAGTGTGTTCTTCGGGACGGATGCCTCCATCGAGCTCAAGAGCCTCACCAGCCTGTTCCGGGGCGACCGCTGCAACTCGTTGGTGGGCAAGCCCAAACTCTTCTTCATTCAGGTACTGTGGCCATCACGTGTATTCCTAGATCCGACTTTTAAAACTACACAGTAGCAGATTTACAAAGCCGTTGCACCTGTTTGGGGTTTTTGTTTTATAGATGGAATTAAAGTGAAACAAAAGCACTAGAACAACAATCTGAAGTTAAGGTTAAACAAAGGTATAAGATAGAGGTTAATTGAATCCCCTACTGACAAAACAGGTCAGTCTCGTCCACAGTCAAATCAAATCTTATTAGTCACATGCTCCGAATACAACCGGTGTAGACCTTACAGTGAAATGCTTACTTACGAGCCCATAACCATCAATGCAGTTTAACTATAGCGAGACTATATACAGGGAGGTACCGGTACAGAGTCAATGTGTGGGGGCACTTGTTAGTTGAGGTAATATGTAAATGTAGGTAGAGTTATTGAAGTGACTATGCATAGGTGATAACAGAGAGTAGCAGCGGTATAAAAGAGAGGGGGTAGTATGCAAATAGTCTGGATAGCCATTTGATTAGGTGTTCAGGAGTCTTATGGCTTGGGGGTAGAAGCTGTTTAGAAGCCTCTTGGACCAAGACTTGGCTCTCCAGTACCGCTTGCCGTGCGGTAGCAGAGAGAAGAGTCTATGACTAGGGTGGCTGGAGTGTTTGACAATTTTTAGAGCATTCCTCTGACACCGCCTGGTATAGAGGTCCTGGATAGCAAGAAGCTTGGCACCAGTGATGTACTGGGCTGTACGCACTACCCTCTGTAGTGCCTTGCGGTCGGAGGCCGAGCAGTTGCCATTACCAGTCAGTGATGCAACCAGTCAGTCATGCTCTTGATGGTACAGCTGTAGAACTTTTTGGAGGACTCCTTGCCAAATATTTTCAATCTCCTGAGGGGGAATAGGTTTTGTCGTGCCCTCTTCACGACTGTCTTGCTGTGCTTGGACCATGCTAGTGTCATGACGTTGCCCTCTTTGGACACCGCGAGCACCATCCCCCTACCACGGCACCATCTCTCTCTGTCTCCTCCAACCAGGCTGCTGTGGTCAGAGAGGTCGTAAATTCCTGGAGGAAATTATCTCCTCATGGCCACAGTATAGAGAGAGAGTGAGTTTCATAGAGAGAACAAAGGAATTTCTTCCACCTCACAGAACTGGAGAACTGAACAACATTTATGTTCTGGAGAAGGTATAAAAGATCGGTGAAGAATTCAGCTACGAACTGGTCCATTTGGTACAATTTTGTGAAACTCATGGGAGACAATACGGCAACATTACCATAACGCTGTTTATACAATAGCCTCAGTTATGAGGATAACATCTAATTGTTGTATAAGATGAATGAGTGAGGATGATACTCTTTGTGAAATTGTGTAATGTGATTTTGGACTGTTTAATGAAGGAAACTCCAATTCCCTTTGGAGTTTAACTAAATCAGAGGACCGCCCATGAGCACAGTTATGGTCTGGCGTCCTGGGACAGGCCCTTTTCTGCTCTTCCGAATAAAACCCCCACCCGGGTTTTCTATCACCAGACCAGCTTACCTAGAGGGCCACGGTTTGAGAGGAGACTGAGTTTACCTCAATTACGAGATGGCTAAAGGTTGCAGACCAGCTTACCACGAGAGGGCCAAGGTTTGAGTAGAGACCATAAACCTGAGTATAAGCTAAGGTTTGAGTAGATGGCTGAATCTTTTAACCATACCACATGGTTAAACTCTTAGACTATCGATACCGACAGAATAAGAACAAGTCTTTGATATGAATTACTAGTCTGCAGCTAGGAATTCGGTATCATTGAACGCGAAGACCGACAACCGCCGAAACATCTATTCTATAACGACATGAATGAATGTCACTCTGAACTATCCATCCTAACCATGACAGAGAGCGAGAGCGGACAAACTCTTCCAACAGAAACAAACTTTTCAACAGAGATCCAGACGACACATTGAGCGTAAATATATATATATATTGATTGCAATTTTTTCCCGAATGAGTGAGCGTTCATGTGCAAAAGATTAGCATTTCAATTGTTATAATTATCAACTTTGTAGTGTCTCATCTCAGTTGACCCCCACTTCCCTTTTTGTCCACCAAGCTACGATGCCGGTTTAGCCCACTAGGGCACATCCGCTATCATTTCCTTGTAACCATATCTACTGTTTGTTATGCATTTCTGTGAGTACTTAGTAAATAAATATTTTATTAAGACAATTGATGTATGGATGACTCATAGTGAAGACCGGGTTCGTGCAGATAACCAACCATTTACGACGTTTGGAATGAGACTGACGTGAGGTAAATAATAATTCATTAATTGAAGACTAATTGATCAGATATTAAAATATCTGAAAGTTATATTAGGAAAATTAGACTTTGTAATCTGAATATTTTCCTTGGTGCCCCGACTTCCTAGTTAATTACAGTTACATGATTAATCAGTTTAATCGCGTAATAATTACAGAGAGTTATTTGATAAATAAGTCCACACTTTTAATGATGCCAAAGACACGACACTAGTTTGTTGGTGATATGGACACCATGGAACTTGAGTCTCTCAACCTGCTCCACTGCAGCCCAATTGATGAGAATGGGGGCTTGCTCAGTCCTCCTTTTTCCTGTAGTCCACAATCATCTCCTTTGTCCTGATCACATTGAGGGAGATGTTGTCCTGGCACCACAGGGCCAGGTCTCTGACCTCCTCCCTATAGGCTGTTTCGTCGTTGTCGGTGATCAATTATATCACTGTTGGGTTTTCAACTTAATGATGGCGTTGGAGTTGTGCCTGTCCATGCAGTCATGAGTTAACAGGGAGTACAGGAGGGGACTGAGCCGCACCCCTGAGGGGCCCCTGTGTTGAGAATCAGCGTGGCTGATGTGTTGTTACCTACCCTTACCACCTGAGGGAGGCCCGTCAGGAAGTCCAGGTTCCAGTTGCAGAGGGAGGTGTTTAGTCTCGGAGTCCTTAGCTTATTGATGAGCTTTGAGGGCACTATGGTGTTGAACGCTGAGCTGAACCCTGAACACATAGGTGTTCCTTTTGTCTAGGTTGGAAAGGGCAGTGTGGAGTGCAATAGAGATTCATCATCTGTGGATCTTTTGGGGCGGTATGCAAATTGGAGTGGGTCTAGGGTTTCTGGGATAATGGTGTTGATGTGAGCCATGACCAGCCTTTCTAGAGCACTTCATGGCTACAGACGTGAGTGCTACGGGTTGGTAGTCATTTAGGCAGGTTACCTCAGTGTTCTTGGGCACGGGCACTATGGTGGTCTGCTTAAAACATGTTGGTATTACAGACTGACAGGGAGAGGTTGAAAATGTCAGTGAAGACACTTGCCAGTTGGTCAGCGCATGCTCGCAGTACATGTCCTGGTAAGCTGTCTGCCCTTGCGGCCTTGTGAATGTTGACCTGTTTAAAGGTTTTACTCACATTGGCTGCGTAGAGCGTTGCGTAGAGCGTGATCATACAGTCTTCCCGAACAGCTGGTGCTCTCATGCATGTTTCAGAGTTATTTGCCTCAAAACGAGCATGGAAGTAGTTTAGCTCGTCTGGTAGGCTTGTGTTGCTGGGCAGCTCTCGGCTGTGCTTCCCTTTGTAGTCTGTAATGGTTTGCAAGCCCTGCCATGTCCGACAAGCGTTAGAGCCGGATAGTACGATTCGGAAGTCAAGAGGTGAGGGATGGTTCAAAAGTTAGCCTGTGCGTTTGTGTGTGTGTGTGACTGTGACTGTCTGCTGTTTCCCTGTGTGTGTGACATGCAGGCTTGCAGAGGTACTGATCTGGACGTGGGCATCGAGGCAGACAGCAGTTCAGACGGGAGCTCGACCAGGATCCCTGTGGAAGCAGACTTCCTCTATGCCTACTCCACAGCTCCAGGTCCAAGACATGTTCCAAAGCCACACACACATACATAGAAGCACTCCAGTCAAGTTGCCTTGTTTCCATGAGGTATGCACAGATCTATAAGTAGTTGGATCTGTGAAAGCAAGGCTACCACCCTCTTACTTCTACCAATCCATCCAATTAAGATCTGTTATTATCTCAAGCAAAGGATGCATTTTCTGAATTATTCAAACCAGGCCCTTGACTCTTATGCACTCTCACACGTCTTCCCACAGGCTACTACTCGTGGAGGAACACTCAGACTGGCTCCTGGTTCATCCAATCGCTGTGTGAGATGATTGGCAAGTACAGCAAAGAGCTGGAGGTCCAACACATCCTGACCCGGGTCAACCACAAAGTGGCGACAGAGTTTGAGTCTGCGTCAAACTCTCCTGATTTCGATGCCAAGAAGCAGATCCCCTGCATCGTATCAATGCTGACCAAAGAGATGTACTTTACACCATGATAGGAGAAAGGTGTGAAGAAGCTCTTCATTTGCCTGGTCCCAGATCGATTTTAGCGGTCTCGCCAACAGCTATTATCACTGTTATAGGAGTTGGCAAGAGAGGAAAAACAGACCTGGGATCAGGCTAGCTTCTATCTGAGTGAGGGCAATAGATGTGTGTTTTGGTTGTGGATTGTAAATTAGCTGAATTTTTAACACCACTGCTCAATCACTCTGGATCAAGTTGGACTTGGTTTAAACTTGTAGGCTTAAGTATCACATTTTATGTTGGAGGTTGAAACCATGCACAGAGAAGTTGACTTTTCTTCAGGGTTGGGGTCAGTTCACGCTTCAATTCCGTCAACTGAGGAAGTGAAAAATTGAATTAACTTCCTAAATGTACTGATTGATTTGAAAGTTGAATTGACCCCAACCCTGTTTCTTACTGAAGGATCCCTTTTGTGTTAAGTTTAACAGATGATGTATATAAAGTTTTGGGAGTAGATTGCAGGTGTAGTGTGTTGTAATCAAATCATGGATGTGCAACTCGTCTACAAGCACCAGCAATTCTCCCTCCTTAGGTTTCTCATACAGTTTTATTTAAACATTTTATTTTATTATTTTTACAATGTCTAGAACTACACATACATTTTGTTGGATGCTTGAATGAGTAGTCAAAGTGCATTCCTCAAGGGATTATGTTACATTTATCTTTTGTGTTTTGTGTTTTTTTTAAATTGCAGGATATTGTTTAGGTCCATTATAGTTGTACTGTGAAAGAAACTATCCTGTAAAAAAATGTATTCTCCAGAAATAAGACTTGCTTCCCTTTCACCTTCCTTCTTGAAATCAGTGTCTCTTTCAGTCGGCTCCAAACGGTCAATTGCAAGCTCTTCCTGACATGAACATGACCAAATGCTTATTCCATTTGTAGGTTAAAAACATTTGCTCCTGTCCTGGCATAAACAAGTGTGTGGTATGCCGGTAGGATGTGTATGATGATAGTAGAGAGGATGTGTCCTCTCTAACTTGGAAGATACATTTTGCCTACATATTAAAGGCCCAGTTGTAGAAGCACTACTAGACAGTAGGCTTAAAGGTGCACTCCGGTAGTGATGCGTGGAATCAGCTGTTTGTTTAACCACACCTGCCCTCAATTGCTAATAACCCACCTGCAACTGTCTGACTATGTGATGAAATGAAAATGCAGTGCAAAATTTACACATGACATCAGTTTGACGGAAATTAAAAGCTGTGAAAATGACCTAACATGTTTCTGATAAAATTTCAAGTCTGCTAAATCATATTTCTCCACTCCTGTTCCTGAGTCAAAATGTACGTTGGTGTATAATTTTACTGCAAGAACTGCTTAATTCTGCAGGAGTTAATTACATGATTAAATATTTTAAATAATCATAATGGTGCCAGAGGAGATGGCTGCCATTTTACGGGCTTTTAACCAATTGTGCTGTTTTGTGTGGGGTTTTTTCACGTTATTTGTAACTTATTTTGTACATAATGTTTTTGCCACCGTCTGTTATGACCAAAACGAGCTTCAGGATATCAGAACAGCGATTACTCACCTCAAACTGGACAAATATTTTTTCTTTAACGAGTCAGACGCAAAGCATTTACTCCAGATACCCGACCAGGCGCAGGTCCAAATTTTGAGTATTTGTCAGCAAGTGGGTAACCCTTCTCTACCATCTGTACTATTGGCCAACGTGCAATCATTGAATAATACACTAGATGAGCTCCGTTCAAGACAACTACCCCAAGTAATGTATACATTTGGGCCAGATAGCTCTCAGCGGAATCGGCCCGAGAGCTAAGTAATATATACATTTGGGCCAGATAACTCGCACTGGAATCGCCCGAGCTCATTCCCCGCATCCTAGCCATAAGTAATACTGCCGAAGGCGGCCCAGACTCGGGCAACATGACGTCAGCCGAGTGCCCCGACTCTCAGCCAGAATCAGCCCAGATCCACTGTGCTAGCTGGGTAGGACCCTCAAGAGTTAACCAATCCTGTGAAGGGGTTAGGCAACTCAGGTGTCTATACGCGTCAAGAGCAAAATTAGATAAGACGGAAGTTTATGAAGTAGGGCCTTGTAAACAAAAATGGAGTAATGAAGAGATCTATGGGTCTTTAGTGAAGTCCAGCCAACCTTTTGATAAACTTACAGGATGCAGTGAGTATCAAAACTGTCACCTGTAAGAAAACACGCAATATAACCCAACAGTAGGAATATTTGTGCAAAGTTTGGGGTCCAAACTAGGATGCGATTCAATCCGATTGTACTTGTAGACAATGCATTTTTAAAGGCAATGTTCCGACATTTGCGAGGATTGCATACACATTTAAAGGTCAAGCTCGCTATAACGCAGATCAGATTGAATCCTGGCCCTAACCAAAATACCTTTCTGATTTTGATGATAACAAGAGGGAACTGGTGCTGCTACTTGTGCCACAAGAGGTTGCTGTTGCTGCAATTTCTGTGGGCTGGAGTGAAGATGATGTTTTAACGGCCACATTACATTTCAATACCTAACCCCTTTGGTCACCACAGATCTGATAGGGCTGGGTACGTGAAAGCAATATGGAATCCCCACTCTAGGTCTAGGAACACCATCACTATATTGCTTACCCTTATCTAGTCCTTTCCGGTCTTTAATACTATACAGGTAGGGGCAAGGGACTGAAATGGGACTGGACCCTCTTATTAGTTTAGTCATATGGTATGGTGATATCACTAACCTCTTACTGCAGTAATGGTTCATTCAAGACAACTAGGAACTCAGAAAAAACAAGGTTGAATAATGACGTCAGTCATTTTCAGGTCGGAGCTCTGGAAAGATGCCTGAGTTCCCGACTTGAAAGTCTAAGTTGGATGACCGTTCAAAACAAATTTTACCAGTCGGAGCTCGTTTTTTTTCCAGAGTTTCCAGTTGTTTTGAACGCACTGAAGTTGGTTGTCTGAGATTTTCCAGTTCTGAGTTGCCAGTTGTTTTGAATGTGACATAAAAGCATGCTGCTTCAGTCACCAGATAGAAGTACTAGAAGGAGATTGGATTTGAGACTGAGGCCGATATTGTTCATGTTCCCCGGCTCAGTCGCTGCATGCATCAACCAATGTCTGCATGCCACGTCATTAACTGTGCAGTTGGGCACCAGATAATTGCTGTGTTCAAAACAACTGGGAACTCTGAAATCTCAGACTTCCAACTTTAGTGCGTTCAAAACAACTGGGAACTCAAAAAAACAGCTCCGGCTGGGAAATTTGAATAGTCATGCAACTCGGATTTCCAACTCGGGAACTCAGGCCTCTTTCTAGAGCTCCGACTTTCCAACCTGAAGATCACTGACGTCATGATTTTACCTTTTTTCTGAGTTCCCAGTTGGTTTGAAAAGCGGAGTGCTATTACATATGGGTCACGTTACCCTTTGGGATCTTGTATGCATCAACCAATGGTTGCTTGCCACGTCATCGAATGTGTCATCGATTGTGTCATCGACTGTGATATCAACTGTGTCATCAACTGTGTCATCAACTGTGTCATCAACTGTGTCATCAACTGACGAATTGCTATAACATAATGTGGTTAGCTGATACTTAAAATACCTATCCAGGTGTTGTAAGATATGGAATGAATCAGCAATGCCTGAACAGAGGAACATGAGGTTTAACTGTGAGGGGAGTCTGCTATTTTATTACAGTACCCAAAAATCATTCTGCAGTTTTATTTGGGTAATAAAGATACAGTTTATGTATTTGGGAAAAAATGTACTGCATGTGCGCTTGATTGAAGTGAACCCATGTATTAATATACAGTGTTTTCGAAAAGTATACTTTTTCCACATTTTGTTATGTTACAGCCTTATTCTAAAATGTATTAAATTACTTTTTTTCCCTCATTAATCTACACGGAATACCTTATAAATGACAAACCGAAAACAGGTTTTTAGACATTTTTGCGAATGTATAGAAAATAAAAAAACAGAAATACTTTATTTACATAAGTATTCAGACCCTTTGCAATGAGACTCGAAATTGAGCTCAGGTGCATCCTGTTTCCATTGATCATCCTTAAGATGTTTCTGCAACGTGATTGGAGTCCACCTGTGGTAAATTCAATTGATTGTACATGATTTGGAAGGCACACATCTATCTATATAAGGTCACACAGTTGACACTGCATGTCAGAGCAAAAACCAAGCAATGCGGTCAAAGGAATTGTCCTTAGAGGTGCGAGACAGGATTGTGTCGAAGCACAGATCTGGGGAATTGTACCAAAAATATTTGCTGCATTCTTAAATGGAAGAAGTTTGGAACCAGCAAGACTCTTCCTAGAGCTGGCCGCCCGGTCAAATCGGGGGAGAAGGGCCTTGGTCACAGAGGTGATCAAGAACCTGATGGTCACTGACAGTGCTCCAGAGTTCCTCTGTGGACATGGAAGAACCTTCCAGAAGGACAACCTTCTGCAGTACTCCACCAATCAAGCTTTTATGGTAGAGCGGCAAGACGGAAGTCACTCTTCAGTAAAAGACATATGACAGCCAGCTTGGAGTTTGCCAAAAGGCACCTAAAGACTCTCATACCATGAGAAACAAGATTCTCTCGTCTGATGAAACCAAGATTGAACTCTTTGGCCTGAATGTCAAGCGTCATGTCTGGAGGAAACCTTGCATCATCCCTACGGTGAAGCATGGTGGTGGCAGCATCATGCTGTGGGGATGTTTTTCAGAGGCAGGGACTGGGAGACTAGTCAGGATCAAGGGAAAGATGAATGGAGCAAAGTACAGAGAGATCGTTGATGAAAACTTGCTCTAGAATGCCCAGGACCTCAGACTGGGGCGAAGGTTCACCTTCCAACAGGAGGTGAACAAGACAACGCAGGAGTGGCTTTGGGATCATGAGTGTCCTTGAGTGGCCCAGAGCCCGGACTTGAACCCGATCTAACATCTCTGGAGAGACCTGAAAATAGCTGTGCAGCGACGATCCTCATCCAACTTGACAGAGTTTGAGAGGATCTGTAGAGAAGAATGGGAGAAACTCCCCAAATACAGGTATGATTGTAGCGTCATACCCAAGAAGACACGAGGCTGTAATCGCTGCCAAAGGTGCTTCAACAAAGTACTGAGTAAAAGGTCTGAATACTTATGTACATTTCATATTAAAAATATATATATTTTAGAAATGTGCAAACATTTAAAAAAAACTGTTTTTGCTTTGTCATTATGGGGTATTGTGGGTGGATTGATCAGGGATAAAACTATTTAATCCATTTTATAATAAGGTTGTAACGTAGAAAAATGTGGAAAAGTCAAGGGGTCTGAATACAGGCTAATTGCCTGTGAAACTGAGACAGTCAGAATATGTTCTGTGAGTCGTTAAAGGATAGTGCACCCAAATTACATAAATACGTATTGGTTTCCTTACCCTGTCAGCAGTCTATGGACAAGGTATGACAGCAAGGTATGACAGCAATCCATGCTTTGGTTTTGTTTACCTGGCCACTGTTTCCAAATGTTAACTTTTTAAATTAGGCCTAGATTCAATCAGATCAAGCGGAAGCGTTATCTGGCGACAGCCGACACCCGCATGCATAGCTGATGTTTTGGCAGTGTCGGAGGTGGAACTGCGTTGGACCTGTCAAATCGTTGAGCAGCTGCTCTTGTGATCATTGTCACAAAGCCACACCTGCCCCACTCACGTTAGAAGGTCAGAAAGAGAAAGTGTAGGCTATATAGAAATAATGAAGCTCAATTGAAAATACGTTATCAAAATAATAAGGATTTCTATCAGGCTAATCGAGGTGTATATTACAAGTAACATCAATAGGCCTTCTAGGAAAGTGCGTTGTTGGACCACTTCATATCTGCACTTTTCTAGGACTTACCTCTATTTTTTGTAACATATTGTATGAATGGGAATTCTAACATACACTACATACACAAAAGTATGTTGGCACCCCTTCAAACTATTTCAGCCACACTTGTAGCTGACAGGTGTATAAAAATCGAGCACACAGCCATGCAATCTCCATAGTTAGGCAGACATTGGCAGTAGAATGGCCATACTGAAGAACTGTGACATTCAACGTGGCACCACTGCAAATTTCTGCCCTGCTAGAGCTGTGCCGGTCAACTGTAAGTGCTGTCATTGTGAAATAGAAACATTTAGGAGCAACAACGGCTCAGCCGCGAAGTGGTAGGCCACACAAGTTCACAGAACGGGACTGCCGAGTGCTGAAGCGTTTGTGAGTTGCAACACTCACTACTGCGCTCCAAACTGCCTCTGGAAGCAACATCAGCACAATAACTGTTCGTCAGGAGCTCCATGAAATGGGTTTCCATGGCTGAGCAGCCGCACACATGCCGAAGATCATGAAAGCGTCGGCTGGAGTGCTGTAAAGGTCGCCGCTATTGGATTCTGGAGTAGTGGAAATGCAGTCTCTGTAGTGATTAATCACACCTCACCATCTGGCAGTTCGATGGACAAATCTGGGTTTGGTGGATGCCAGGAGAAGCTACCTGCCCGAATGCATAGTGCCAACTGTAAAGTTTGGTGGAGGAGGAATAATGGTCTGGGTCTGTTTTTCATGGTTCAGGCTAGGCCCCTTAGTTCCAGAGAAGGAAAATCTTTAATGCTACAGCATACGACATTCCAGATTATTCTGTGCTTCCAACTTTGTGGCAAGAGTTTGTTTCACCATGACAATGTCCTGTTGCAGATGACATTGCCCTCGTGCCCATAGCGAGGTCCATACAGAAATGGTGATTGGTGTGGAAGAACTTGACTGGCCTGCACAGAGCCCTGATCTCAACCCCATCGAACACCTTTGGGATGAATTGGAACGTCGACTGACAGGCCTAATTGTCCAACATCGGTTCTCAACCTCACTAATGCTCTTGTGACTGACTGAATGGAAGCAAGTCCCCGCAGCAATGTTCCATCTAGTGGAAAGCCTTCCCAGAAGAGTGGAGGCTATTATAGCAGTAAAGGGGAACCAACTCCATATTAATAGTCATAATTTTAGAATGCGATATTTGACGAGCAGGTGTCCACATACTTTTGGTCATAGTACTGTATGGGATGCAAAAACAAAAATCCTTCAATTCGTATGATATGTTATGAGCGCTACTTTCAAAACTACAGGCTGAAATTACACAAAACGTTTATAACACATCTTTAAGATCCTGTTCAATCACTTTAACTAGCTGCTGCTAACCAAAAAACAATGGAAGTCAATGACAGGGGCAAGATCTTCAAGTTCAAAATTAATGAATCAATTTCTTACCCAACCCCTGGTCATAACGACACAAACACATCCCCATAAAGCTATGTCAACCATCAGGAGTGCCACTTCATGAGTTGGTTTCATAAATTCCATACAATTGAAGTCGGAAGTTTACATACACCTTAGCCAAATACATTTAAACTCAGTTTTAACAATTCCTGACATTTAACCCTTCTAAAAATTCCCTGTCTTAGGTCTGTTAGGATCACCACTTTATTTTAATAATGTGAAATATCAGAATAATAGTAGAGAGAATTATTTATTTCAGCTTTCATTTCTTTCATCACATTTCCGGTGAGTCAGGAGTTTACATACACTCAATTAGTATTTGGTTGCATTGCCTTTAAATTGTTTAACTTGGGTCAAATATTTCAGGTAGCCTTCCACAAGCTTGAATTTTGGCATATTTCGTCTGACAGAGCTGGTGTAACTGAGTCAGGTTTGTAGCCCTCCTTACTCGCACACGCATTTTCAGTTCTGCCCACAAATTTTCTATAGGATTGAGGTCAGCGCTTTGTGATGGCCACTCCAATACCTTGACTTTGTTGTCCTTAAGCCATTTTGCCACAACTTTGGAAGTATGCTTGGGGTCATTGTCCATTCGGAAGACCCATATGCGACCAAGCTTTAACTTCCTGACTGATGTCTTGAGATGTTGCTTCAATATATCCACATAATTGTCCTTCCTCATCATGCCATCTATTTTGTGAAGTGCACCAGTCCCTCCTGCAGCATAGCACCCCCACAACATGATGCTGCCACCCCTGTGCTTCGCGGTTGGGATGGTGTTCTCCGGCTTGTAAGGCTACCCCATTTTCCACCAAACATAGCGATGGTGATTATGGCCAAACAGTTCTATTTTTGTTTCATCAGACCAGAGGATATTTCTCCAAAAGTACGATCTTTGTCCCCATGTGCAGTTGCAAACCGTAGTCTGGCTTTTTTATGGCAGTTTTGGAGCCTTGGCTTCTTCCTTGCTGAGTGGCCTTTCAGGATTAATTCGATATAGGACTCGTTTTACTGTGGATATATATATATATATATATATATATATATATATATATATATATATATATATATATATATATACTTTTGTACCTATTTCCTCCAGCATCTTCACAAGGTTCTTTGCTGTTGTTCTTGGATTGATTTGCACTTTTCGCACCAAAGTACGTTCATCTCTAGGAGACGGAACGTGTCCTTCCTGAGCGGTATGACGGCTGCGTGGTCCCATGGTGTTTATACGTGCGTACTATTGTTTGTGCAAGTGAACATGGTACCTTCAGGCGTTTGGAAATTGCTCCTAAGGATGAACCCGACTTGTGGAGGTCTACAATTTCTTTGCTGAGGTCTTGGCTGATTTATTTTGATTTCCCCATGATGTCAAGCAAAGAGGCACTGAGTTTGAAGGTAGGCCTTGAAATATATCCACAGGTATACCTCCAATTGACTCAAATTATGTCAATTAGCCTAACAGAAGCTTTGAAAGCCATGACATAATTTTGTGGAATTTTCCAAGCTGTTTAGCGGCACAGTCAACTTAGTGTATGTAAACTTCTGACCCACTGGAATTGTGATGCAGTGAATTGTAAGTGAAATAATCTGTCTGTAAACAATTGTTGGAAAAATGACTTGTGTCATGCACAAAGTAGATGTCCTAACAAACTTGGCAAAACTATAGTTTGTTAACCAGAAATTTGTGGAGTGGTCGAAAAACGAGTTTTAATGACACCAACATAAGTGTATGAAAACTTCCGACTTCAACCGTAAATTGGAGATGTCAGCTTCATCCACCAACCAGCCTGGTCTCAGAGCATTTCATATTATTATGTACGTAAATTTGCAAACACTCCTTTTAGAATATGTTACGTTTTTCATGGTATGGTTTAATGTGTAGACGTCCATCCTCTATTCCGTAAGGTATGTTACGAATAACAATTTGTATGATATGTTACGAATTGCAATTCGTACAATATGTTACAAATTCCAATTTGTTCTGGCTAATGTTAGCTAGGTGGCTATCGCTAACGTTAGATAGGTGGTAAACGTTAGTTAGGCTAGTGGTTAAGTTTAGGGTTATTTTACCTTTATTTTTTAAATTTAACTAGGCAAGTCAGTTAAGAACAAATTCTTATTTTCAATGACGGCCTAGGAACAGTGGGTTAACTGCCTGTTCAGGGGCAGAACGACAGATTTGTACCTTGTCAGCTCGGGGATATGAACTTGCAATCAAAGTAGTTCAAAAGTAGCAACAAGTAGTAACTACTTGCAAAGTTGCTAATTAGCTCAAATTGTCCATGACGAGATTCGATCACTCAACCTTCGGGTTGTTAGACATTTGCGTAATACATCCATTCAACCACCCTCCTTTCATTTTTGACTTAAGTAACTTTCTGTCTTCTGTAACCCTACCAAACATAACAGATTTTTTATTGATAATTGTCTTCCTCCTGTTGAATCATTGTGGGTGACCCCTCGGAGCTCTTGGCCTCTCATGTTCTCCCACCCTCTCCAGACCGGTTATATGTACAACACAGAAACAGGGCAGAAAGTTGCAATAGGCCCGTGCAACCCAAGGTTTGATACCAACATAAACATAAACCCTCTTAAACCTATCAAACGTAACATACTGTATCATACTAATTTGAGTGTCTGGGATTTATCGTTTACTATGTTACGTCTAGCCTATGAGAGCAGGCTGCACCAACAAGTTTTTCAAGCATTATCCATTCATTGGACACAAGACCCCACCTGCTCTTTATTTTAATTTGAGCAGCAATAGCTGCACAGTTGAAACAGGGGGGAATATGCCCCTAAAATGCATTCAAAACACAACTTTGGATCATCAGAGAGTGAATGATCCATACTCTGTAGTGGGAGGTTTTATTGAAATGTCTGTCATTTACAAAGTTCGATATTGATGTCGTTATATATGGTCACTCGATACAAGTTCATTACTTTGTACTGAAACATTGGAGATAAACAAATGAACAAACAAACATCATAGAAGAAGTGCGGTAGAGGATGACCCACACTGCAATGTCTGAAAGCAGAATTCCTCTTTGTCCCATCGTAATCATCATCATCACTCTTCCCAATATGCACATTTAGATACATACGGCCATATCTTCTGCAGTTGTCAAATGTTTGTGCCAATTATTCACAGGGGTGTTTATATTAAGGCAGCATACTTCAATGCAAGGGGGAAACAACATAAAAATGTAGTTAGTTTTATGATGTTCAGTCTGTACAGTAAAATATGTGGTTGATGTTATCAATATCATTTCCATATAATGTTTTCATTGGAGGAAGTGTTGTGCTCCTATTTTGTCTACTAAAATGTTATAGTTCAGTGACAGTGCACAAAAGTCCAGGTCTGCAAATGAGGAAGGTAAAGCAGAGGTGCACTAAACTTGTCTATTTATCACTGATGAAGGATTAGGTCACACTTCAGAAGAATGCTTGACCATAATAATGTAGCAGCTACATTATAGCTGGATTAACAAATGGTCCACTAACTATGAAAAAATGACTGTTGTAAGTGGCTTTAGTGTAAGTAAATGCATTTGATTTCCCAACTTACTCATGTAACAAGCCTGTCATGTAACCTAACTCCTTTGTCCCTCTTACTACCTTCAACTCTATTGTTGAGTAAGTAAAGGTTCATTACAATTAACTTCTTATTGACATATTCATGAATCCTGCGACACCGTCAGTGAACTATTTGGTAATGTGTCACTAATGAGTTGTTGTCGAACAATATTATACATTTCCTTGGAGTGTTGCCTTTAAATGAGCTTTAAAGTGCTGCGTGGTTTAAATTGAACTGAAGCCTTTTCTTACTACGATCCAGGCTGTATCACAACCGGCCGTGATTGGGAGTCCCATAGGGCACAATTGGCCCAGCATTGTCCGGGTTTGGCCGGTGTAGGCTGTCATTGTAAATAAGAATTTGTTTTTAACTGACTTGCCTAGTTAAATAAAGGTTACATTTCTAATTACTACAGTGGGAAGAAAAAGTATGTGAAGCCTTTAGAATTACTGGGAGTTCTGCAAAAATTGGTCATACAATTTGATCTGATCTTCATCTAAGTCACAACAATAACACAGTCTGCTTAAACTAATAACACACAAACAATTATATTTTTCATGTCTTTATTGAACACACTGTGTAAGCATTCACAGTGCAGGTTGGAAAAAGTATGTGAACCCTTGGATTTAATAACAGGTTGACCCTCTTCTGGCAGCAATAACTTCAACCAAACGTTTTCTGTAGTTGCGGATTAGACCTGCACAACGGTGAGGAGGAATTTTGGACCATTCCTCTTTACAAAACTGCTTCAGTTCCACAATATTCTTGGGATGTCTAGCGTGAACCGCTCTTTTGAGGTCATGCTCAATCAGGTTGAGGTCAGGACTGACTGGGCCACTCCAGAAGGCATATTTTCTTCTGTTCAGGCCATTCTGTTGTTGATTTACTGATTTACTGTCTTTTGGGTTGTTGTCCTGTTGCATCACCTAACTTCTGTTGAGCTTGTGGACAGATAGCCTTACATTCTCCTGCAAAATGTCTTGATAAACTTGGGAATTAATTTTTCCGTCGATGATAGCAAGCTCTCCAGGCCCTGAGGCAGCAAAGAGAGCCCAAAAACCATGATGCTCTCTCCACCGTAGGTTTTGATGTTGGTATGCTGTGCCTTTTTCTCCCCACACATAGTGTTGTGTGTTCCTTCCAAACAACACAACTTTAGTTTCATCTGTCTACAGAATATTTTGACAGTACCACTGTGGAACATCCAGGTGCTCTGTTGCGAACTTCAGACATGCAGAAATAGTTGGTGTTTTTGACAGCAGTGGCTTCTTCCATGGTGTCCTCCCATGAACACCATTCTTGTTTAGTGTTTTACATATTGTAAACTCGTCAACAGAGATGTTAGCATCTTCCAGAGATTTCTGTAAATCTTTAACTAACACTCTAGGATTCTTCTTACAGTTTTTCTCAGTCTCTTTGGTGCATTTCTTAGATCAAAAGTGCAATTCTTGATACTACTTGTACAAATTCCAAGTTATCTAGTCACTTGTGCACATCATTAAAGCAATTTCTTATTCCTTTGAACAAATTGCAATTGATAATGTACAAGTGTCAGCTTTTTTCCACATTATCAATTGCTCATGTCATGTTGATCAAAATATAGTAGATGGTTCTCTGTTGAATAGTCTTACCCCTCAAAACATCTAGAAATTAGTTCCTTCCATAAGCCATTACATGCAAAATTGTTGAACTATGTCATAAACTGTCAAGCATAGTTTTACACATTTCTATTAGACCTTTTGTACAAAAACGTGAATTGATTAATCGTGCAGGTGAAATTGACCCTCACTCATGAAGGAATGTAAGTGTTAGTTCAACCAACAATCAACCAGTTGTCTAAATTGCTCAAAGGTGCATCTCATGAAGAATCAATTGGCAAGCATATATAGACAGACCACAACACAGAGTTGCAATTTTCCAATAATGGATGGACCAGGAAACGAACAGGGTCAACAGCCAAGAGGAGGAAGAAGAGGAGCAAGGATGCGTGGTGGAAGGCAAAACAGAGGAAGAGGCAGAAGAGGACATAGGAGCATATCTGATGACATAAGGGCCACTATTGTAGACTATGTTGTCAATCATGGCCTTACAATGGCTGAGGCGGGTCGAAGGGTGCAGCCGAATATTGGGAGATCAACCGTGCCCTCAATAGTTCAAATGTTTCGAAGAGAGAACAGGTATGTCCACCAATGTACAGTGCACTGTTACTGTATATAAGCAGTATACTGTATACTTCCTACAATGCTTCATATTACAGTAGTCCACTTGTATTTCACAGCATACAGAAATATACTCTATACAGATACATACTGCACCTTACATGCACCCACCTGTATGTTTTACAGTCAAATGTGTCTTCGAATAGTTTTTGTCTTAAGTGAAAGTGTGCGATGCATCACTGCATTTTTCCCCACATAGGACTGCAAGATTACCTCAAACCGGTGGCAGAGGACACCTTTTCACACCTCAACAGGAGGAGGCTATTTGCACCATGGTCCTAGAAAACAATGCCATGAGACTCAGGGAAATACAAAGGACCATTATAGAAGACAACGATGTCTTTGAAAACATCCATACGGTTAGCATCTCAACCATCGACAGGGTGCTGCATAGAAACCAGATGAGTATGAAACAGCTGTACCGTGTACCATTCCAAAGGAATGAGGACAAAGTTAAGGAGCTACGGTACCAGTATGTACAGGTAAAACATATATCTATGTAACTACTTTACAGCAACATTTTATAGTGATACATAGTACAGTAAGCATAAACTGCACACATTTCCATTGCTGTGGAAGGAACATGCAATATATGTACATTTTATGTCACTCTTCCTTACCAAAACAAATTCAACTGTGTGTTCTGGGATATAGTGTATAATGGAGTTGGAATCAAGTGAACCCTCTCACAACTTTGTATACGTGGATGAGGCTGGCTTCAACCTGACCAAATGCAGAAGGCGGGGTCGGAATATCATCGGTCACAGAGCTACTGTGGATTTGCCAGGCCAACGGGGAGGATGCTTATAGACCCGAGGATGCTCATAGAATTCCTCCCACCTTATTCATCATTCCTTAACCCAATTGAGGAGTTATTTTCAGCATGGAGGTGGAAGGTGTACGATCGTCAGCCACACACACAGATGTCCTCACATGCTGCATCCATTGCAGCCAGCAGGGTCATCACAGTAGACGCCTGCAGAGGATGGATAAGGCATTCCAAAAGATTCTTTCCACATTGCATTGGAAGGGAAAATATCCGGTGTGATGTGGATGAGAATATGTGGGCCGACAGACAGGAACATCTGGATGTGTAGAGACAGCACAACAGTGCTGCAGGCAAAGTTGTGCTTTAGGGGTGGTTTCCTGTGTTTCTTTCTAATTTAGTTTTTTTTCCCTTTGTGCCCCTTGGGTTGTCCAGTCTCTTTCAATCAATAACCCACATACAGTAATAAGTAAATAGTACTGTTGAAATTGATATATGCCATAGAAGTGCAGCCTTGTGCATTTTCAATACAGTAACTGTCATCCAAACTGTAGCCTAAGTTTACATCAGGTAATACTGTCAAAGTACACAGTTACATTGACAACATGCCTAAACATTTTGACGACCTTGTTTGTGAACAATGATTTATCATTCTGATGACACTAACATGATCATTGGCATGAATATTTACTTTTGCGAGATGTACTAAGGATTTTTAGTGACTGACTAGCTTTAGAAACATATCTATTGTATATTGCAGTTTGTACAAATTGTTCTGAGAAATGCACTTATTATTTTGCACATGTTAGGGATGATGTGAAAAATGCACCAAAGCGACTGAGAAACTGTAACCTCATTGAGCATTCTGCGCTGTGTTATTGCAGTCATCTTTGCAGGACGGCCACTCCTAGGGAATAGCAACAGTGCTGAAATTTCTCCATTTATAGACTAATTGTCTTACCGTGGACTGACTTTTAGAGATACTTTTGTAACCCTTTCCAGCTTCATGCAAGGAAACAATTCTTAATCTTAGGTCTTCTGAGATCTCTTCTGGTTGAGGCATGGTTCACATCAGGCAATGCTTCTGAAGAGCAAACTCAAATTTTGTGAGTGTTTTTTATGGGGCAGGGCAGCTCTAACCAAAATCTCCAATCTCGTCTCATTGATTTGACTCCAGGTTAGTTGACTCCTGACTCCAATTAGCTTTTGGAGAAGTCATTAGCCTAGGCGGTTCACATACTTTTTCCAACCTACACTTCGAATGTTTAAATTATGTATTCAATATAGACAAGAAAAATACAATCATTTGTGTGTTATTAGTTTAAGAACACTGTGTTTGTCTATTGTTGTGACTTAGATGAAGATCAGATAAAATTCTATGTCAAATTTATGCAGAAATCCAAAGGGTTCACATACTTGTTTGTGTCATTGTAGGTGAAAATAATGTAGGAATCTGGATCCAGTCATCCTTGCGCCCATGACTTTCCTTTAGCAGGTACTTTATTAGCTTCACTTGCCAGATGTACAGTATAGCTCTCTAATATGTCTTGGCCAAAAGCATAGCTTACCCCAAAATGGAGTACCGTAACATTTGTCAACCGGCTATAGTCAAATCACTCGAGGCACACATTCACTGAAAGAAATCTAATCATGAGGTCCAGGTTCTTCAGACCTAGGATAAAATCATTTCAAATACCTTAGTTGTGCTTGATTGAGTTTGCAAAAGTCCCTGGCACACCAGGCAGGCTAATGCAAAAGCTCAAAGTATTTGAGAGATTTCAAATGGTATTTGAACCCATATCTGGCTTTCTTACTGACTTCAAAGATTTTCAACAATCCAAAAGCATCACTTGTAGATTTTCTCTAGTATAGGCTATTGTAAATGTATTTTCATTGCTAAATGTCTAACTTTGAACGTGGCATTGCATTCCCTTCTTTAACAATAATTTAAATAAAAGGACATACAGTATAATTATCTCATGAACTTTGGCTAGTATAGCTTATTAAGCCATGAAATAAATGTCTTTAGACAAGTTACCAGCAGTTTCACCTTAATGTTTTAGTTAGATAAGATGCCCATTAGACCTTCAGGGCTAATCATCCTAAATGATGTAGGTAATGTTTAAACATTTTCTGATTGTTGCTCCCATCACAACATTTATTTGTAAGCAGTTAGAAACTTTTACAAACAACCCTCATTATCTATAACTTCCTAAATGTTGCGTCCTGCCTTTGGTGAGCAAGACTATCAATAGATGAGTATAGACTAAGGAAGACTCCTGTCAATCAAACAGGCTACCAAAAGGCCAGAAATTGTTCCCGTCCCATTTCTGATAGCAGACATTATACTAAAGACACGTCAGAAAAACAAAACTAACTAACTACGGCCACAGCAACTGGCTTGAATAAGCAAGCTAGTTTTGTATGGTGGCTGTGAACAAAATCTATGATTATACTGATTAATCTACATTATCCATTATTTAATCTTTCCCTTTGTCTCCACTCCGTCTCACTGTTATTATCTCGATAATATTCTAGGATTTCACATAATCTTTTATCAAGTGTGATCCTGATCATCCATTGGCCTAAAGTTACCAGACATTGATTAGTGGTTGACATAGCCTTTGTGATGTATGACATTCATAGGCATATTGATACAGTGCCTTGCGAAAGTATTCGGCCCCCTTGAACTTTGCGACCTTTTGCCACATTTCAGGCTTCAAACATAAAGATATAAAACTGTATTTGTTTGTGAAGAATCAACAACAAGTGGGACACAATCATGAAGTGGAACGACATTTATTGGATATTTCAAACTTTTTTAACAAATCAAAAACTGAAAAATTGGGAGTGCAAAATTATTCAGCCCCCTTAAGTTAATACTTTGTAGCGCCACCTTTTGCTGCGATTACAGCTGTAAGTCGCTTGGGGTATGTCTCTATCAGTTTTGCACATCGAGAGACTGAAATTTTTTCCCATTCCTCCTTGCAAAACAGCTCGAGCTCAGTGAGGTTGGATGGAGAGCATTTGTGAACAGCAGTTTTCAGTTCTTTCCACAGATTCTCGATTGGATTCAGGTCTGGACTTTGACTTGGCCATTCTAACACCTGGATATGTTTATTTTTGAACCATTCCATTGTAGATTTTGCTTTATGTTTTGGATCATTGTCTTGTTGGAAGACAAATCTCCGTCCCAGTCTCAGGTCTTTTGCAGACTCCATCAGATTTTCTTCCAGAATGGTCCTGTATTTGGTTAAAATTGATGGGAAGATGGATGGAGCCATCTTCCCTGTCCCTGCTGAAGAAAAGCAGGCCCAAACCATGATGCTGCCACCACCATGTTTTGACAGTGGGGATGGTGTGTTCAGGGTGATGAGCTGTGTTGCTTTTACGCCAAATGTAACGTTTTGCATTGTTGCCAAAAAGTTCAATTTTGGTTTCATCTGACTAGAGCACCTTCTTCCACATGTTTGGTGTGTCTCCCAGGTGGCTTGTGGCAAACTTTAAATGACACTTTTTATGGATATCTTTAAGAAATGGCTTTCTTCTTGCCACTCTTCCATAAAGGCCAGATTTGTGCAATATACGACTGATTGTTGTCCTATGGACAGAGTCTCCCACCTCAGCTGTAGATCTCTGCAGTTCATCCAGAGTGATCATGGGCCTCTTGGCTGCATCTCTGATCAGTCTTCTCCTTGTATGAGCTGAAAGTTTAGAGGGAAGGCCCGGTCTTGGTAAATTTGCAGTGGTCTGATACTCCTTCCATTTCAATATTATCGCTTGCACAGTGCTCCTTGGGATGTTTAAAGCTTGGGAAATATTTTTGTATCCAAATCCGGCTTTAAACTTCTTCACAACAGTATCTCGGACCTGCCTGGTGTGTTCCTTGTTCTTCATGATGCTCTCTGCGCTTTTAACGGACCTCTGAGACTATCACAGTGCAGGTGCATTTATACGGAGACTTGATTACACACAGGTGGATTGTATTTATCATCATTAGTCACTTAGGTCAACATTGGATCATTCAGAGATCCTCACTGAACTTCTGGAGAGTTTGCTGCACTGAAAGTAAAGGGGCTGAATAATTTTGCACACCCAATTTTTCAGTTTTTGATTTGTTAAAAAAGTTTGAAATATCCAATAAATGTCGTTCCACTTCATGATTGTGTCCCACTTGTTGTTGATTCTTCACAAAAAAATACAGTTTTATATCTTTATGTTTGAAGCCTGAAATGTGGCAAAAGTTCGCAAAGTTCAAGGGGGCCGAATACTTTCGTAAGGCACTGTATGTCACTTGTTTTATAATGAACACATTTTTGTCATGACAAAAATTAAATCTTCTAGCCTTACAATCTTCTCAGCGGGCTAAACTGGTTGTACTGAGGTCAAGTTCACATTTTGTGATTTTGTGATGTCATAATTTGTGATGTCATTAGCTAATGATTGTAAAATTATGTTTTTATAGTTTTCTTTAGCTACCATAAAAAGACGCCTTTACCTCGTATTCCGGTTATGCAGTCTTTCCCAGGCATCTTGATGTTAAGAAAAAGGTATCTTTAACTGGTTGTAATCATGTTATATGACATAACTTTAATCACATTTCAACCAACATTTTTGACCACTGGAAGGAGACTGCATAACTTCGAAAAAAGAGTTTCAAAGTAAAAGTGAATACAATTGTACAATTGGATGTGTAATTCATTAATTAACCACTATCGTGCAAGATGGCTTAATAATTACTGTGTTTTATGGGCACCATAAATATTTAAATTCCTTCAATAATGCACATTGCAATTCTGCATGTGTGGGGTAATTAACTTAACCCCTAATGTAGCTTTGATACTTGTTTCAGGACAATTTACAGAAAAGTAAAGTCCTTTCAAACCATTGCCTTTAATTGTGAATCATGCTAAAAAGCAGATCTTCAGCATTAAGGATTGAATAGAGCGTTTCATATAGAAATCTTAGCACCTGTACAAGAAAAACAAATTCCCAAAACACGATACTTACAGTATTGTGATACAAACAATATTGTGAATAAAGAGGCAGGACTGCAATAACTCTTCACTATTCTCTTGCAAGGTAGCCATCGCTATTCCGCATGCTCTAATATTTTTGTGAGATTTTGTGAGATTTTGCAATTTGCAAGACAATTTAGTAGCTGGTCAATTTCATAAAACAACACTTAAGGAGAAATACCGCAGACATAAGTTGTATAAATGCCTTGATGGCTCTGGCAATGATAGTGATAAACATGTTAAGGGAAACAAGGTGTTTGTCTGTCCTATACCCCTGGGATATATAGTTACACTTTGCACCCGCTGCAACCATTTTATGGTCCATCTATGCACACTCTGGCAAACATGTAGTGAAAAGGCAAACACATCTGAAACAAACAGAAAAGTCAAGTCCTTTCAAACCAATTACAACACTCAGAGAGCCACTGATCAGCAAGGCAAACTCCTCACACACCACCAACAAGATCACAGAGTGTGTGTGTGCGTGTGTTCAAGATAATAAATTCTTATGACCTGAGATTATGTGTTGGATAAAGAATTTTTTCAATATTTTTTTTATTTAGTCATAAATACCACAGAAAAGGCACATTAGTGCTCCAGGATGGAAACTTAATAATTCAACTAACAATGTAAAACAACCGTTTCCCTTACTAAATTGTCATTATTCATTTGAATGATTTCGTTTCAGTCACTTAAATATAAAAAAAGTTTTGAGTATACATTATTGTACTTATGAATAAATGATACTGTATGGATAGAACTACAATAGCCTATTTTGCTTTGCACTACACAAATTGGAACCTCTGACATTTTGCCTTTCCACCTCCTTATCTCTTCCTTCATTATTTTTAATACTGTGCATCAACATCAACATACAAATAAGATAATTCTCCTGATAAATTATTTATAATTCTTGATAGAAAACATTTCATTGGACATGGATTGGAAATAACACGTAAAAGTATAGATTTTCCAAAATGTGACTACATTTCTCTAATACCAACATTGAGGAATCTGGAAATCTGTCCCAAAAACAAAATTAAAGTCGATATAATCCAAATCAAGATAATTCCTGATTGGCTCTCTTGCAATGGGAGACAAAATGAATCAAGGTCAGGATAGTTTCTTTATTTTGTGGTTGTCATTTTGTTTGTTTGTTTTTTTGCAGTGAAGTTTTGAAGCTGTGGGAACAGTCTCTGGAAGCCATGCCTGTGTGGTTAACAGTCCCAGTAGTAGTTGGATTTTCTGGGGGTTGGGTGAGGGAGGGTGGACATGTGTGTGTGGATGGGTGAGGAGAAGGTGGGGGCACAACGTGACCCAACTTCTGCCTTCTCCACCCCCCCCTATTACCCCCAATGGTCCCTACCATAACCTTAATAATCCACGTCCTCCATTTCAGGCCTTGATGTATGTCTGTCTGTATGTCAGGTCAGACGCTGGTGATGGATGCCAGGCAGGTTGAAGACTTCTGCAGTTTCTCAGGCTGTGCGGTATGGGGGGGTTCTGGGATGGTGCGAAAGCTGAAAGGCGGACCGATGCTGGTGGTGCCCATGTGGCCCGGACTCAATGCTGGATTCTGTCGTCTATTGCTCTCCATGATGCTCGACGTGTTGGAAGCCAGGCTTTCACGTGTCCTGTCACGACAGTGAGACGGAGACACATCCGTGGAGTAAAGAGAAGGAGAGGACAGAAAGAGAATTAGAGGATGGGGACAACAGAGACTTGCAATAAGTGGGAAGTAAACTAGCCACTGCCACCAACAGCTTTTCATTTTCTAACCAAAAATGTGATTGTGTAGCTTTATGACTTAGTTGAAAGTTACTTGGAGGATTTGGGCATGCAATTTAAACCATGCTAACTTGGGGACATTGTGTTTTGGTTAGAATAATATTAGCGGTTGGTGGCTAGTTTATATAAATCAAAGCATGGATTGCAGTCTCTCCTTGTCCAAAGACTTCTTTCAAGGTAATGTGTACATTTGAAATTTGACTATCTCAAACCCTGTGTGTCAAACACACACGCTGGCCAGATCCAGCCCGTGACACATTTCTATCTGGCCTGGGCAATGATTTGGGTTGTCAATTCATTTTGGCACAGCCAACGTGCTGTGCACCAATGGCAGTGCATTGCCACACACTTTTCTTCCTTGACCCACACACACACCTCCTTCCAGACCCACAGACACACATACACCTACGAGCCAGCCAGTGTGCTGTATCATATCATCACTAAACATTTGCAGAATTCCCAATTGTTCTCCTTAATGGCACTGATTGAGTCTTCTACCGGCCCGAAAGTTTAAGCGTGTTGATATTGCTGTACTACAGAAAGTGTCATATTGGTTGACAAAAAGTTACACACGTCAGTATAAATTAGGACACAAGTGAGTATGATGAGTTAACAGTTTATGAAATTACAACCTGATACGAACCCAAATTGCGCTGCTTAAGTGTGTCCCGTTTATAGTGTGTATCGGAGGGAAAGTGCACAGACACATACCACATCCTAGTCTACTAAAATGTTGCAGTCTGGCTTTGGTTTTTAAAGCTTGACAATGAATAACCAAAAAACTAAACCTGCAACAAAACACCATACAAAGGGTAAATGTAGTCCTATTACGGCAACATCTGCGCAGTAGCCGAGGCTCGCTACTCAACTACAATACATTTCCAGGGCACCATACAGCAGGGGTGTAAAGTACCTAAGTAAAAATACTATAAAGTACTACTTATATGTAGTTTTTGGGGGTATCTGTACTTTACTATTTATATTTTTGGCTCCTTTTACTTCACCACATTCCTAAAGAAAATAATGTATTTTTCCCTTACACCCAAAAGTACTCGTTACATTTTGACAGGAAAATGGAACATCCCTTGTCATCCCTACTGCCTCTGATCTGGCAGACTCACTAAACACAAATGCTTCGTTTGTAAATTATGTCTGAGTGTTGGAGTGTGCACCTGGCTAAAACTTTTTTTTTTTTTTAAATATGCCGTCTGGTTTGCTTAATATCAGGAAGTTGAAATGATTTCTAATTTAACTTTAACTTTTGATACTTGAGTACATTTGAGCAATTCCATGTACTTTTGATACTTAAGTATATTTAAAACCAAATACTTTTAGACATTTATTCAAGTAGTATTTTACTGGGTGACTTTTACTTCTACTTGAGTCATTTGTTATTAAGGTATCTTTACTTTGACTCAAGTATGACAATTGAGTACTTTTTCCACCACTGCCATACAGCAATGCTGCATTCAACCGAACTGGTGATCCATGCAGCAAGACAAATGTAAAACATGTTTAAAGTTTAAATGCTACAACAACCAAACTACATTTTTGTTATTTTCCATTTTTAAATAGTTTTTGATTAGTGTCGTAGCATATTATGCACATCTGCAAGCATAGCAGCAAAGGCTGGACAAATATTTTTTCTCTCTTTTGTTTAATTTCTGTTAAAATGCTATATACAGAATTCAATGTACTTTTTTAATGGACATTATATAAAGGGGCATATAGGTTATGTCTGGACTGTGAATTTGTGTTTTTTCAATATGGCCCTTGGAGGTGATTGAGTTTGACACCCCTGACATAATACATTCGTAATTAATAATTAGTGCCACATCCATAAGGAAGAGTTCCAAACAACAGGACAAAGCAGCAGAGACTACAGCCAAAGTGTAGAGGCTTCAATCAGGGTGTATATCTGGTCAAATTAAAATCATTTTTTGGGGGATAAGCTACATTAACAGACACATTGAAGTTTGATGTTTCAATTTGGCATCATGATCAACAGGACTCAAAACACAATTTAGATTAATGCTCACATCTGCTTTATGTAAATTATTAAAGCTGTAATCCTCAATGGTGAAAGTGCCATGTCCATTTCAGATATTACAACAACACAGTTTTCCCTCAGATGTCATTGCATGTGAGATAGAACAGCGAATATGTGCAGCAATTGTTTTTACCATGATGCTCACCTCCATTTGGATGCTCTTCTTCTCCATTTAGTCAACAAAACAAAAAAACAATAACAAATGTACCTGGGGCGACCAGCGGCACTGTAACATTGCCATCTGCAACTACCACTAAATGTCACTACATACCAGTAGAAGCAAAGGAATAGAAATCAACAAGTGTAAAACATAAAATTCTGCTCAACACTGCTGGTTAGCATTAACCTCTAAAGTATTCACACATCTTGACTTTGTCCACATTTTGTTGTGTTACAAAGTGGGATTAAAATGGATTTAATTATCATTTTTTTGTGAAGGATCTATACCAAAATACTCTAATGTCAAAGTGGAAGAAAATTCTAACATTTGTAAAAGATTAATGAAAAATAAAACACTAACAAACATGTTAGAATCACCTTTGGTAGCGATTACAGTTGTGAGTCTTTCTGGGTGTCTCGGAGAGCTTTGAATACCTGGATTATGCAACATTTGCCCATTATTATTTTCAAAAATCTTCAAGCTCTGTCAAATTGATCACAGCAATTCAGCAATTTTCAGGTCTTGCCATAGATTCTCAAGCAGATCTAAATCAAAACTAACTCAGCCACTCAGGAACATTCACTGGCTTCTTGGTAAGCTACAGTGTAAATTTGGCCTTGTGTTTTAGGTTATTGTCCTGCTGAAAGGTGAATTTATCTCCCAGTGTCTGGTGGAAAGCAGGCTGAGCCAGGTTTTCCTCTAGGATTTTGCCTGTGCTTAGCGCCATTCTGTTTCTTTTTTTATCCTGAAAAACTACCCAGTCCTTAACAATTACAAGCATACCCATAATATGATGCAGCCACCACTATGCTTGAAAATATGGAGTGGTACTCAGTAACGTGTTGTAATGGATTTCCCCTAAGCATAACACTTAGTATTCAGTGTACAGTGTCTCCTGACCCCTCCTGTCTCAGCCTCCAGTATTTATGCTGCAGTAGTTTATGTGTCGGGGGGCTGGGGTCAGTTTGTTATATCTGGAGTACTTCTCCTGTCCTATTCGGTGTCCTGTGTGAATCTAAGTGTGCGTTCTCTAATTCTCTCCTTCTCTCTTTCTTTCTCTCTCGGAGGACCTGAGCCCTAGGACCTGAGCTCCAGGACTACCTGACATGATGACTCCTTGCTGTCCCCAGTCCACCTGGCCATGCTGCTGTTCCAGTTTCAACTGACCTGAGCCCTAGGACCATGCCCCAGGACTACCTGACATGATGACTCCTTGCTGTCCCCAGTCCACCTGGCCATGCTGCTGCTCCAGTTTCAACTTCCACCTGACTGTGCTGCTGCTCCAGTTTCAACTGTTCTGCCTTATTATTATTCGACCATGCTGGTCATTTATGAACATTTGAACATCTTGGCCATGTTCTGTTATAATCTCCACCCGGCACAGCCAGAAGAGGACTGGCCACCCCACATAGCCTGGTTCCTCTCTAGGTTTCTTCCTAGGTTTTGGCCTTTCTAGGGAGTTTTTCCTAGCCACCGTGCTTCTACACCTGCATTGCTTGCTGTTTGGGGTTTTAGGCTGGGTTTCTGTACAGCACTTTGAGATATCAGCTGATGTACGAAGGGCTATATAAATAAATTTGATTTGATTTGAGTATTCAGGACAAAAATGTAATTGCTTTGCAACAGTTTTTGCAATATTACTTTAGTGCATAATTGCAAACAGCGGATGCACATTGGAATATTTTTTATTTTGTACAGGTTTTCTATTCACTCTGTCAATTACCTTGGTGCTTGGTGTTGTAGAGTAACTACAATATTGTTGTTCCATCGTCAGTTTCTCCTATCACAGCCTTTAAACTCTGTAACTGTTTTAAAGTCACCATTGGCCTCATGATGAAATTCCTGAGCGGTTTCCTTCCTCTCCAGCAACTGAGTTAGCAACTGAGTCACCTGTACATTTGTAGTGACTGGATGTATTGACACAACATCCAAAGTGTAATTAATAACTACACTATGCTCAAAGGGATATTCAAAATCTTATTTTTTTTACCCATCTATCAGGTGCCCTTCTTTGCAAGGCATTGGAAGACCTCCCTGCTCTTTCTTGCTGAATCTGTGTTTCAGGGACCTTACAGATAATTGTAGATGAGGTAGTCATTCAAAAATCACGTTAACCACTATTAATGCACATAAGAGTCCATACAACTTATTTTGTGACTTGTTAAACTTCTTATGGCTGCAGGGGCACTATTGAGTAGCTTGGATGAAAGATGCCCAGAGGTGCCCAGAGTAAACGGCTTGCTCCTCAGTCTCAGTTGCTAATATATGCATATTATTATTAGTATTGGACAGAAAACACCCTGAAGTTTCTGAAACTGTTTGAATGATGTCTGTGAGTATAACAGAACTCATATGGCAGGCAAGAACCTGAGAAGAAATCCAAACAGGAAGTGAGAAATCGGAGGTTGGTATATTTTCAAACCATTCCCCATTGAAATCCCATTGCGATATGAATGAAGACTCATTCCTAGGGCTTCCACTAGATGTCAACGGTCTATAGAAATTTGAATGAGGCTTCTACTGCGTTGTGGGACTGAATAAGAGGGGAATGAATCAGACTACTGGCAGAGAGCCAGTTCCAGGTCACGCGCATACCGCATGATATCTTCCTGTGTTCCGTTCCTCCTCAAGACACAAAGGAATTCTCTGGTTGGAACTTTATTGAAGATTTACGATAAAAACATCCTAATGATTGATTCTGTACTTACTTTGAAATGTTTCTTCAACCTGTAATACAACTTTCTGAAGATTTTGTACCAAATGCGCAAACAAAAGTAGCTAATTGGACATAATCGAACAAATCAAGCATTTATTGTGGACCTGGGATTCCTGGGAGTGCATTCTAATGAATATCAAAGGTAAGGGAATATTTAGCATGTAATTTATGGTTTATGTTGACTCCAACATGGCGGCTAATTTGACTATTGTTCCGAGCGCCGTCTGATTATTGCATGGTTTGCTTTTTCCGTAAAGTTTTTAAATCTGACACAGCGGTTACATTAAGGAGAGGTATATCTATAATTCCATGTGTATAACTTGTATTATCATCTACATTTATGATGAGTATTTCTGTTGAATCGATGTGGCTATGCAAAATCACTTGATGTTTTTGAAACTAGTGAATGTAACGCGCCTATGTAAACTCAGATTTTTAAAATATAAATATGAACTTTATCAAACAAAACATACATGTATTGTGTAACATGAAGTCCTATGAGTGTCATCTGATGAAGATCATTAAAGGTTAGTGATTCATTTTATCTCTATTTGTGCTTTTTGTGACTCCTCTCTTTGGCTGGAAAAATGGCTGTTTTTATTGTGGTTTGGTGGTGACCTAACATAATCGTGTGTGGTGCTTTCGCTGAAAAGCATATTTGAAATCAGACACTGTGGTGGGATTAACAACAAGACTACCTTTTAAAACGGTATAAAATACATGTATGTTTGAGGAATTTTAATTATGAGATTTCTGTTGTTTTGAATTTGGCGCCCTGCACTTTCACTGGCTGTTGTCAATATCATCCCGTTAACAGGATTGCAGCCCAGAAGAGGTTTTAAGCTAATTTTTACTCCTGCATTTATTTAGACTTGCCATAACAAAGGGTTTGAATACTTATTGACTCAAGACATTTCAGCTTTTATTTTGTTAACCAATTTGTAAAAATTTAAAAACTATTCCACTTTGACATTATGGTGTATTGTGTGTAGGCCTGTGACAAAAAAACATTTTTGGGGGGGGATGTCTCTGTGAGCTTGCAGATACACATAGACTTCCAGTCATTGCGCTAATGCTAGTTAGCATTGGCTCATGAAACGACCTTCAACTTCATTAAGATATTACCTGTTAGATACTGCTGCACTGTCGGATCTAGAAGCATCTACCATTCCAGTGTTTAATTGCTATATTGTAATTACTTCGCCACCATGGCCTATTTATTTCCTTAACTTACCTCATTTGCACTCACTGTATATAGACTTTTTGTTTTCTTTTGTTCTACTGTATTATTGACTCTATGTTTTGTTTATTCCATGTGTAACTCTGTTGTTGTATGTGTCAAATTGCTACGCTTTATCTTGGCCAGGTCGCAGTTGCAAATGAGAACTTGTTCTCAACTAGCCTACCTGGTTAAATATAAATAAATAAAATTAAAATAATAAAATAAAATAAGCATTTCACTACACTCACAATAACATCTGCTAACCACGTGTACGTGACCAATACAATTTTATTTGAATTTGATTTGATACTGGACATAAAAACATAAGAATGGTTTGAGTTTGAGTTTATTTTTACAGGGACAGTGCACATTAATCAACATTACGGTAAAAGTGCTGGTTTTAGCCAGCCGGCTAATTTTCAACTGCAGTCCATTGGGCAGGATATCCACGAGTTCATCTGACTCCAGGGAAGTAGATTGTTGGCAAAATCTAGAAGTATCCCTTTAATACCATTCTAAAGACAGCTGCTCCAAGCAGGTGTGTGTGGTAACATAATGCATGGATAGGATGGCCAAGCCACTGGCATGCTATTACTGTGTATATTGCTTGGAATGGAAATGTCTGTTCTACTAATGCTAATACCCTTGGAAAGAGGACACATCACAAACATCAAAATAAAACCTTAGCGGAGCCACCTTATCCTTTTGGGAGGAAGCATTACATTTGCTAGAAAATAGCGGTACATTACCTGACTAACTAAATAAGTGAAATGTTTTGCCTCAAAGATAGTTAGCTAACTAGCTTAAGTTCTTTATGGTTAGTTAGCAACTGCTCCTACACTCTTTTGCTAGATACCGTAACAATGTTGTGTCGGATTCCGGTTGAGCAATGTAGAAATAAGTTGTACAAGGTCTCTCCAGCAACTTCTGTAAATAATCCTACGTTTCGCCTAAATTCATACTTCTTATTTATTCCTTTACACTTGTGTGTATAAGGTAGTTGTTGTGAAATTGTTAGATTACTTGTTAGATATTACTGCACGGTCGGAACTAGAAGCACAAGCATTTCACTACACTTGCATTAACATCTGCTAACCATGTGTATGTGACCATTAAAATTAGATTTTATTTTATTTTATTTCTCATGGTCTCAAAAGTCATTTTAATTACCAAGTAATAGAGCGTACCTAAGTTAGCATGCGCAAACCAGTCACACGCTTTGGAAAATCGACGGAAAAAACGTCACACTCGACCAAATCAACTTCAGATACGATCCCAACTTCCTTGAAGGCTTCAATAGCCACTCCTGGCGATACGGCTAACCCGATAACACTGGAGATCCTTGCCAGAGAGCTGGCGAAATCACGTGAAAGTTTGGCAGCAGAACTCACCGAATTGCTGAATAACTCCCTGGAGGCTGCACTGGCTCCAATTCAGGCAACTGTGGAAACTATCTGGGGTTCTGTGGCATCTCACACTACCACACTGGCCGAAGTTGAGGCCGGGACACAGCGACCAACTCACTATGCTGGAAACCAGGCTTGATGATCTGGCCGCCGCCAACAAGTCTCTGCAGCTACTTGTGGAAGATTTGATGTCATGTTCAAAATGCCAGAATATCCGCGTGATTGGACTGCCAAAGGATTCTGAGACAGGATCTCCAACCCAGTTCATGGAGGAGCTGTTCAAGGAAATTTTGGGCGATGAGGCTTTTCCAAATGTCCCTGAAATCTATAGAGCCCACTGCAGCCTTGCACCGAAACCTCGCCCAGGCAGCCGACCGCGTCCCATCAAAGTGCGGTTCCATCGATACAAAGGAGCCTGTCTTTTGGTGGGCAAGGGAACATAGTGACATCCCCTTGCAAGGCCACAAGATCACGTTCTATCAGGATTTCAGTTCTAGCCTGGTAAAGAAACGGGCCGCATTCAACGACATCAAGTCCACTCTGTACAAGAAGGGAATCCACTTTGGGGTGATATATCCTGCCCGTCTTCGTGTCACCTTTAACGGCAAGGTCCACTTTTTGAAACTCCTGAAGAAGCTGAGTCCTTCTACCGACAGCACATACATCGAATTCCTGAATTGGGATGATTTCTCACCTGCCTGTATTATGTGGGTAACATTAGTTCTAGTGACCGTGTGGACACTAGGCTACATACATTACCGGTCAAAAGTTTTAGAACACCTACTCATTCAAGTGTTTTTCTTTATTTGCACTATTATCGACATTGTAGAATAATAGTGAAGACATCAAAACAATGAAATAACACATGGAATCATGCAGTAACAAAAAAAGTGTTAAACGAATCAAAATATATTTTATATTTGAGATGCTTCAAATAGCCACCCTTTGCCTTGACAGCTTTGCACACTCTTGGCATTCTCTTAACCAGCTTAACTTGGAATGCTTTTCCTTCACTCTGCGGTCCAACTCATCTCAAACCATCTCAATTGGGTTGAGTTCGGGGGATTGTGGAGGACAGGTCATCTGATGCAGCACTCATCACTCTCCTTCTTGGTCAAATAGCCCTTACACAGCCTAGAGTTGTGTTGGGTCATTGTCCTGTTGAAAAACAAATTATAGTCCCACAAAGCCCAAACCACATGGAATGGCGTATCACTGCAGAATGCTGTGGTAGCCATGCTGGTTGTGTGCCTTGCATTCTAAATAAATCACTGACAGTGTCACCAGCAAAGCACCCCCACACCATAACACCTCCTCCTCCATGCTTTACGGTGGGAAATACACATGCAGCGATCATCCCTTCACCCACACAGCGTCTCACAAAGACGACAGTTGGAACCAAAAATCTCACATTTGGACTCCAGACCAAAGTTCCACCGTTCTAATGTCCATTGCTCGTGTTTCTTGGCCCAAGCAAGTCTCTTTTCTTATTGGTGTCCTTTAGTAGTGGTTTCTGTGCAGCAATTAGACAAAGAAGGCCTGATTCACGCAGTCTCCTCTGAACAGTTGATGTTGAGATGTGTCTGTTACTTTAACTGTGAAGCATTTATTTGGGCTGCAACACTGGAAATCGTGAACACTGGAAACTCTAATGAACCTATCATCTGCAGCAGAGGTAACTCTGGGTCTTCCTTTCATGTGGCAGTCCTCAAAGAGAGCCAGTTTCATCATAGCGATTGATGGTTTTTGCGACTGCACTTGAAGAAACTTAAATTGTAAAAAAAATTACATATTAACTGACCTTCATGTCCTAAAGTAATGGACTGTCGTTTCTCTTTGCTTATTTGAGTTGGTATTGCCATAATGGACTTGGTATTTTACCTATCTTCTGTATACCCTCCCTACCTTGTCACAACACAACTGATTGGCTCAAATGCATTATGAAGGAAAAAATTCCACAAATTAAGTTGAGAAGGCACACCTGTTAATTGAAATGCATTCCAGGCGACTGCCTCATGAAGCTAATATAGAGAATGCCAAGAGTGTGCGAAGCTGTCATCAAGGCAAAGGGTGGCTATTTTGAAGAATCTCCAATATAAAATATATTTTGATTTGTTTAACACTTTTCTGGTTACTACATGATTCCATATGTGTTATTTCAAAGTGTTGATGACTTCAGTATTATTCTACAATGTAGAAAATTGTTACAATACAGAAAAACCCTTGAATGAGTAGGTGTTCTAACATTTTTGACTGGTAAGTATACTTCTAGGGCCATCTATTGATCCGTTTCTAAGGGAAACAATCCGGCAGCGTAGCCTAGTGATTAGAGCGTTGGACTAGTAACCGAAAGGTTGCAAGATTGAATCCCCGAGCTGACAAGGTACAAATCTGTCGTTCTGCCCCTGAACAAGGCAGTTAACCCACTGTTCCTAGGCCGTCATTGGAAATAAGAATAAGAACTGACTTGCCTAGTTAAAAAAGGTAAAATAAAAAATATGCTAAAGCTTGCTGGCTAGAGTAAGTATGTTTGAAGAAGCACATAACTCGTTTGTGTTGTTGACAACTACATACCACGCTGTCTCACTGCTCTTTAAACTTCCATTTGATCTTGTTCAGTTTCTTAATCAAAGGCAATCGTTTTTAAAAGCGCAGCATTTTGATTTCTTTATTTTTACTAAAGCTTTGAACTTGCTGCACCACTAATGGCAATCTATAGCCTACATTGCAGTTTGGCAGCCTTCAGATCATTTTGGATACTAATGTTACTAGCTAGTTAGACACCGATCCTGTCCACCATTATTTTAATTGTATTTTTCACTCTTTTTTTATGGACATTCTGAACTGTCGTGGCTTACGTTGGCCATAGTTGGTGATGTTGGTCACAGACGGTCCTCAGTTACATTCCCTTTTTCTTTGTCTCCACTACGACATTAGAGTCTAATAATATCACTCCTCTCTTCCAACTGTACTCTTGTTGTTGTTTATTTGTTGCACTAGCTGAAGAGTTTAGACCCATGGTTTGTTTGCTTAATTGTACATATCCAAAATACTAGTCCGTTTGTATACTTTTATTGAATTGTTTCCTCCTTAGGACGTTTAACAATTTAACAATTCAGGGGCCGATCCTTTTCATAGCCTACTGGTTAATTTAAAATGTTTCTCATTACTCAGCCCTGTGGCGACACCTAGTGGACTACATTTTATGGCCATTGAAATGCCACCGATCGCATCTTCTTTCCTAGGTTGGTTTGACCTCACAGAGATGTAGGGTAATCAACGGATGCTGAGTAAAAGAGAATTCCTGCTACTCGTCTCGTTAATAATGACGAGTTTAGGATTTGTATGTTTTCATTTTTTTTCTTCTTTGAAGTGTATTGTACTATCATTTTTATTTTTGTGTATGTTTGGAATGTTCGGGATGGTGAGAGGGCTTTATGTTGGCATTATCCAAAGATTCTTGTGCTCTGCTTTTTTAGAGGATTTGTATATATATTTTTATGCTGCTCCTCTCTCAATCTCTCTTTTCCTCTTTCTTTTTCATTTTACTTCTCCTCTTATGAAGATTAATGTCTAGTTCAACAACAAGTTGAAGGTATCTTGGGGCTTCCAGTCAGACTGGTGACATGAAACATTTGCGGTTGTGGGGGGAAAATTAAGCGTGCCAGTATTTTCACATCTGAAGTGCCTGGATACCTATATTGCATTTCTTCCAGAAATGACCATACATGATTGCGTAAAACATGGGTTGGACAGGTTTTTCATTCACATTTTTAACGGCAAAGTCAGGGGAACAGCAATAGTGATTCACAAACGAGTACAGTTTTCACCCTCACAGATCATTTCAGATCCTTATACAATAGTTAGTGGCACCCTCTTCCAAACCCCTGTAGTACTTGCGAATGTTTCGCCCCTAACTGGGATGACACTAGATTTATGACATCTCTTTTAGCCTCCCTAATCTTGACACCCACCGCCTCATCTTCGGCGGGGACCTTATCTTCTCTCCTAAGCCCCACGTGTAACAATCACCTATTTTTACCCTCCAAACTCCACCAGGCTTTTTTGGTTTTGTGACATGAGAGCGGTTTGGTTTGTTTCAAAGATGTATTTTTAGATGGGACTTTGACAGTTTTAATGATCTTGTCGCTAAATCTAATCTGGCTCATTCTTTTTTTCTAATTCTCATAATCTTTTCCGCTATATTCAAGCCCGTAACTTTGTTCGCTCTCATTTTCCCACCTTTCCTCAAACTGCCTCCCAAGACGTTGCTAGAGGAGATTTTATCCCTCCTGTGGAGTCGTTTAGGTCTGATTTCTAGATTATATGACATTGTGCTTTCCTCTGAACACTCTCCAATAAACTAAATCAAGACTGGGGTAGTGAACTTGAACTTGACCTGGCAGATGACTGGTGGGAGGTGGACCTTCTTAGGGTTAACTCCACATCCTCATGTGCTCGGTTAAGTTTCATTCAGTTCAAAGACTTGTACAGACTTCATTACAACAAAGAAAAACATAGTAAATTCCTCCCAGACACGGATGACACGTGATAGACGTACATTCTCTCCGGCAGACCAAACTCATATGTTTTATTCATGTTCTAAGCTGTCAAGAGTATTGGTCATCCTGTTTTAATACTCTCTCTAAAATGTGAGATACTGACCTGTAGCCTTGTCCTCTAATAACGTCCGAATTGAAATAAGTGAATTTGTCCAAAAACTCACAACACCTTCAAATGGAGGGACTAGATACATAAAGTGCATTCCTTATCTAAACGGTAAAACAGATATGTATGAAAATACCCTCGAATAAAAGGTTACATTTTGTACTGTCGCCTCATATAAAACATTTGATCTCAAATCCGCAGCGGAGTGTACGAAACATACCTCCAAAAATTACAAGTTGTCTCCAGCTGTTTACATTTGACAGACTGTGATGATATACACTTTCTATGTGTATTCTTTGGTCATAACCCTCTGGTTGTTGTAGTGGACAAACTAGGTTCAGCTTACCTTGGGGAGTTGAATCCACTGTCTACAGTCACACTGCTGCTGTCCATGCTATCCAGACGTGCCGAGTGTGCTGACTTCTGGCTGCTACTGTTCTCTGTCTCCTTGGGGCTGAGCAGCGTGAGGTTAGTCTCAAACTTGCGCTGCAGATCACACTCCTTCTCCCGCTCCAGAAGCCACTGCATGGTTCCGACTTCACCCTCCCCGTGCCCTTTGACCTCTGCCGCCACTAACTCCTCCCGTGAGGCCTCCTCCTCCACCACCACCTCCTCCTCCTCGTCATCGTCCGACACATTGTAGTAGTCAAAGGCGGCCTCGGAGGCTGATGGGACCACTGGCTCGGAGCCCTGGAGGCCCAGGGCGGAAGTGGGGGAAGCTGCTGAATTCGGAGGCTGCTGGGCCTCTAGATTGTCAAGAACATCGGCTGATTTGATGTGTGGGGTCTTTCGCAGGGTGCCCGACTTGGTGTAGGTGCCCTCCACGTAGCCTGCAGTCAACGCGTTGTGTGGAGGCTTGAACAAAGTGTCCTTGCTGAAAATCTCCTTCCTCTTGTCTGCCCCACCACCACCGCCTCCCCCTCCAGGGTCTACGTTGTGTTGGTGTTGTATCAAACGTCCATTAGGCATGGGCTCTGGGGTCTGGCTTGGTGTTGGCCGTTTTGAGCCGTTTTGTCCCTTTGCCAAAGAGTCCTCTTTGTATTCCATTGTGAGGGGAGAGGTAAGGTGAGGGGTGTGGCGATCAGCCGGAGTGCCCTTCCGGATTCCCTCAGACGAGGTTAACGTGTCGTGGTCTGCTTTTGACAGAGGTGAAGGGGCGGTAAGGATTGTTTCGTTCGACGTATTGCACTGGAAGTAGTCGTCCGCCGAGGGCTTGGGCGAGAGTCCCTTCAGATCACTGTAGGCCGGCAAGCTGTCTCTGCTCTTGTTCCTTTCCAGTGGGCTTCGGATCCTAGACTCGTCCAAGCTCCCCTTCCCTAAGCTCCCCTTCCCCAAATCAGGCACATACATTTCAGAGTTGAACTTGGCAGCCGAGAACATGATCCTTGAGTAGTGGGACGACTTCTGGGAGGCCCGCAAAGTCCCATCATCTGTGTAGTAATGACTCCGCTCGTCGGGACTCCGCTCATAATCCTCTGACATCCCCAAAGAGGTGCTCATTCCGCCCAGAGGGCTCAAAGCGTTATCCATGGAGCGGGACCTCTCCTTAGCCTGATCGGGCATCTCGTCGCGCGACTTCCTTCCTTCTTGAGTTTGACTGTGGCTTCGGTGCACTCTCCCGCTGGATGTCCCACGCGAGGGCTCGGGGAAAGGCATCTCTGTCCTCCTTTTCGCCAACTCTCCGGACACGTCCCACTCTGGGGTGACGGGGAAGTGGGACTCTGTGATGTTGGGGTTACTGTGGACTATGTAAGTCCCGCCGCTTCGTTTGCGCTCCAATGTGTACATGGCCTCACGAGGGGAGCGCACCAGAGAGTGGCTGAAGAAGCGGCTGTAATCCCTGTCCACCATGGCCATGTCCAGGTTGGAACTCTCGGACGGGCCACCCCGGGAGACGCGAGCCTTGCTGTGTGAACGGGACTTGCCGTGCGGCACCCGACGGTGACCACGACTCCTCCGGCTGCGTGCACTGTGCTCAGCCGAGCTGCCTGCTTTTCTCCTCTGGGCACGCTCCTCCTCCAGCCTCTTCATCACGGCCGTGTGGCGTGCCACATTCTCCACCGTCAGGTCTGGGTTGATCCGCCGGATGATCTCCATCTCCACAGTGCGGGGGATGGTGATGGCAGGCGCGTCCTCATCGCGGAGGGGCCATTCCTCTGGGGGGAACTGGGCCGAGAACGTGGCCAGCTGCCTCAGCTTGTCTTTCTTGAAGCTCAGCCTGAACAGTTTCAGCCCAAATTTCTTTGATTGCTTCTCGGCACTGCTGCCACCACCACTGCCCTCCTTTTTTTTGGTCAGCGTGTCAGTCTTGTAGGGGAAGGGGGCATTGCTCTTGCTCTTGTCCATCAGAGGCTCTTGCAACTGTGACGTCTGAACGGGAGCCGGAGGGGGCTCAGGGTAGGAGGGAGGCTCTCCCCGAGGCTCCTTGGGAGACTTCCTCTGGTAAGCCGGGGCATGAGGAATGGGTGTGTCATCGCGGTACGTGTTGTAGGAGTCACCGTGGTTCTTCTGGTTGGGCCTCTCCCTCGTGCAGCCCGGGGTGGAGGACGTGATGGTGCCCGACTGTGGGGAGGTACACTGCTGCTGCTGTTGTTGCTGCCGGTCGTCCAGGTGGTACCACTTGCTGTTGGATCGGATGAGGTTGGGGGTGATAAAGTAGGCCTGGGGAGTGACAATGAAGTAGCCCTCGGGTGTTGGGTAGATTTTCCTCTCTCGCACCAGCATGTTTAGGGTGTGTCGCAGAATTTCCGAGCTCGGTGTCGGAACACCTGAGGGAAACACAGATGGGGGAAAGAACAGTTTTACAGTCACATCAGCAGTTAAAAACCAAAGTTCTATGACTTACATTTCAAGAGTGAAGTATTTTCAGGAGGGACTTGCAAAGCAGAAGTCTCAACATTAAATCTTCGTCATACTTTTTACAATTATTAGTTAGGTCGCTTCTCCTCTTACACCGTTTAAGCTAGAAAATAATTTCAAACTTTAAAATGTGTAGATTGGTCAGGAATAGTGTGCTTACCTACAATTTATTGATATATTTTATACTTTTTAAGTTATACATTTTTATTGTTCTTATTTTTGTCCTCCAACCACTTTCATGGCAATTCCTCATAATTCTAAAGGCCCCATTGTGACATCATCACTTCCAACACACTGTAAATGCAACTTTTGACACAAATCCTCTACTTTGACCACTTGGCCAATAACTTAGACAAAAAGTTAGAGCATATGAAATCTTCCTCTACTTCTCTGCTTTTCAAATCTGAATGATGAACAAAAATATTCTGATAAAAAGTTACCACTGTTTTAGTAACCGCATCAACAGCTTTTGTAACTTTTTTATAAATAACTGAAATGTTGACCACTTTCCAAAAAAGCTATTCAAATTGGAAAGTGGATAAGGAATAGCTTCTACCAATCAATAGATAGAGCTGTAACCCATCAACCTCTCTCTTTATGGATGCAGTAAGTCATGTCAGAAGCTAGCAGATTCATTGCTTACCAACAACAGCTGCACATTTCAATAGCAATACATCACGTTTTAAAGTTCACTTTCCTTGCTTTGTCTAACAACACTATCATGAATCTAGCAAATATGTTTGTGGTTCAGAGTGCAGTATTTATTTAGTTTCAAAGTACACATCTTTGTTAGAATGTTCCTCATACTGGCTGTAGCCAAGGCAACTGTTGCCTAGCAAACAGATAACAATTGCCACCATTCACTCTAGATATTTCACCCATTCATCATTGCACTTCTTTCAGTTTTCAAAGACAACAAAAGTAGTTTAGACACTGAACACAACTACTGACCACAACTATTGACCACACAACTACTGACCACAGCCACACAACTATCGACCACAACACCACAACTACAGACCATAACTACTGACTCAACTACTGAACACACCTGCAGACCACAACCACACAACTACTGACCACAACTACACAACTAATGACCAAAACTACTGAACACAATCACTGTCCACAATCACACAACTACTGACTGCAACCAACTACTGACCACACAACTACTGAACCACACAACTACTTACCGCAACTACTGAGCACAACTACTGAGCATAACTCCCGACCACCACTACTACCTACAACTACTGACCACAATACACCTACAGACTAACTCTTGACCACAACCACACAACTCCCGACCACAAATACTGACCACACAACTACTGACCAATCACTAAACTACTGACTACAACTACTCACCACAACTATTGATTACAGCCACACAATTACTGACTACACAACTACTGAACACAACTCCTGACCACATACTGACCATGACCACACAACTACTGACCACAGCTACTGCCCACATCTAATAACTAAAACTACTGACCACAACTGCTAACCACACAACTACAGAACCACAACCACACAATTACTGACTACACAACTACTAACCATAACTACTGACCCTAACTACTGACCCTAACTACTGACTCTAACTACTCACCACAACCACACAACTACTGACCACAACAACTATTTACAAAAACTACTGCCCAAAACGTAATGACCACAACTACTGACCTAAACTACTACCCACAACCACACAAATAATGCCCACAGCTACTGACCACAAAAAACACAACTACAGACCATAACTCCTAACAACAACTACTGAACACAACTCCTTACCACGACCACATAACTACTGACCTAAACTAGTGACCACAACCACTAAATTACTGACCACACAACCAAATAACTACTGACCACAAACACAAATGCTGACTACAACTACAGACAAACCACAAAACTACTGACTACAACTGACCACAACCAAACAACTACTGAATACACAGCTACTTACCAAACCACTGACCACAACTGCTGTCCACAACCACACAACTACTGACCACAACCACAAAACTACTGACCACAACTACTGACCACAACCACACAACTACTGAATATACAGCTACAGTTGAAGTCGGAACACCTTACATACACCTTAGCCAAATATATTTATACTGAGTGTTTCATTCGTTCTTGACATTTAATCCCAGTAACAATTCCCTGTCTTAGGTCAGTTAGATCACCACTTTATTTTAAGAATGTGAACCGTCAGAATAATAGTAGAGAAAATGATTTATTTCTGCTTTTATTTCTTTAATCACATTCACAGTGGGTCAGAAGTTTACATACACTCAATTAGAATTTGGTAGAATTGCCTTTAAATTGTTTAACTTGGGTCAAACGTGACAGGTAACTTTCCACAAGCTTCCAACAATAAGTTGGGTGAATTTTGGCCCATTCCTCCTGACAGAGCTGGTGTAACTGGGTCAGGTTTGTAGGCCTCCTTGCTCGCACATGCTTTTTCAGGTCTGCCCATACATTTTCCATAGGCTTGAGGTCAGGGCTTTGTGATGGCCACTCCAATACCTTGACTTTGTTGTCCTTATGCCATTTTGCCACAACTTTGGAAGTATGCTTGGGGTCATTGTCCATTTGGACCAAGCTTTGACTTCCTGACTGATGTCTTGAGATGTTGCTTCAATATATCCACATAATTGTCCTTCCTCATCATGCCATCTATTTTGGGAAATGCACCAGCACCCCCACAACATGATGCTGCCACCCCCTGTGCTTCATGGTTGGGATGGTGTTCTTCGGCTTGCAAGCGACTCCCTTTTCACTCCAAACATAACAATGGTCATTAATGGCCAAACAGTTCTATTTTTGTTTCATCAGACCAGAGGACATTTCTCCAAAAAGAACGATCTTTGTCCCCGTGTGCAGTTGCAATCCGTAGTCTGGATTATTTATGGCGGTTTTGGAGCAGAGGCTTCTTCCTTGCTGAGCAGCCTGAGGTAATGTCGACATAGGACTAGTTTTACTGTGGATATAGATAATTTTGTACCTTTTTCCTCCAGCATCTTTACAAGGTCCTTTGCTGATGTTCTGTGATTGATTTGCACTTTTCGCACCAAAGTACATTCATCTCTAGGAGTCAGAACGCGTCTCCTTCCTGAGCAGTATGACGGCTGTGTGGTCCCATGGTGTTTATACTTGCGTACTATTGTTCGTACAGATGAACGTGGTACCTTCAGGCGTTTGGAAAATTGTTCCCAAGGATGAACCAGACTTGTGGAGGTCTACAGTTTTTTTTCTGAGTTCCTGGCTGATTTGATTTTCCCATGATGTCAAGCAAAGAGGTACTGAGTTTGAAGGTAGGCCTTGAAATACATCAACAGGTACACCTCCAATTGACTCAAATTATGTCAATTAGCCTATCAGAAGCTTCTAAAGCCATGACATCATTTTCTGGAATTTTCCAAGCTGTTTAAAGGCACAGTCAATTTAGTGTATGTAATCTTCTGACCCACTGGAATTGTGATACAGTGAATTATAAGTGAAATAATCTGTCTGTAAACAACTGTTGGAAAAATTACTTGTGTCATGCACAAAGTAGATGTCCTAACCAACTTGCCAAAACTATAGTTTGTTAATTAACAAGAAATTTGTGGAGTGGTTGAAAAACAAGTTTTAATGACTCCAAGTGTATGTAAACTTCTGACTTCAACTGTACTTACCAAGGACTGACCACAACTACTGAGACCACAGCCAATGAACTACACAACTACTGACTACAACCACACAACTACTGATCACAAAACTACTGAACCGCACAACTAATGACCACAAAAGCACAAATGCTGACCACAACCACACAAGTACTGACCATGTCTATACTGTAGGGTCCAAAGAACCTGCAACACAACTACAGAACTACTGACCACAACTACCGATCTGGTCTGCACTAGCTCTGACCCCAGCTCTGGTCCTGGGCATAGCTAGCTAGCTCTGGTTCGCACTAGCTCTGGTCTCCACTATAAATTATTACTACTTAAATGAGAATACATTAGCATATAATACCCAACAACAATAATTGTAACTCTTGAATAGTTCAAGCTAGAGACACCAACCCAATGTTCAGGCTGTCCTATCCTATAAACCAATCTAATCATTCAATCAATCTTTTCATCTATCTACTTTTTCAACTATAACCAGTCACTCAGGGGGCTTCTGAGTGGTGCAGCGGTGTAAGGCACGGCATCTCAGTGCTAGAGGTATCACTACAGACCCTGGTTCAATTCCAGGCTGTATCACAACCAGACGTGATTGGAGTCCCATTGGGCGGCGCACAATTGGCCAAGCATTGTCCGGGTTAGGATTTGGCCGGGGTAAATTGTAAATAAGAATTTCTTTCTAAACTGTCTTGACTAGTTAAAAAAATAATAAAAACCACTGTAGACACAACCACCATCTTTCACATGTTCAGGCTATCCTAATTTCACATTCTTTAAAAAGTTGTATCAACTATAACTTTGTACATTTGCATACATTTCTATAAAATAAATCACCACCAGTAACTCTTGAACAGTTCAAGCGAGATACACCAAACCAACGTTCATATGTTCAAGCTATCCTATCTTTTCATCTACCTACTTTTCCCAACTATAATCAGTCACCATCATTACTACTGCAGACACTACCACGACTATAACATATTTCGAAACCACACATACTTCAAAAGAAGCTGGCACCACACACACACACCACATTTTCTTCAGGAAATGTACTTTTAGCCAGAAGCTAGCTATCAGTAGGTCTACATACACAGTTCAGAAAGTATTCAGACCCATTGACTTTCCCCACATTTTGTTACTTGACAGCCTTATTCTAAAATGGATTAAATATTTTTAATCATTAATCAACACACAATATCCCATAATGACAAAGCAAAAACAGGTTTTTAGAATATATATTTTTTTACATATGTATTCACACCCTTTGCTATGAGACTCAAAATGTATCTCCGGTGCATCCTGTTTCAATTGATCATCCTTGAGATGTTACTACAACTTGATTGGTGTCCATCTGTGGTAAATTCAGTTGATTGGACATGATTTGGAAAGGCACACACCTGTCTGTATAAGGTCCCACAGTTGACAGTGCATGTCAGAGCAAAAACCAAGCCATGAGCTTGAAGCAATTATCCGTAGAGCTGCGAAACAGGATTGTGTCAAGGCACAGATCTGGGGAAGTATTCCAAAAAATGTCTGCAGCATTGAAGGTCCCCAAGAACACAGTGGCCTCCATCATTCTTAAATGGAAGACGTTTGGAACCACCAAGACTCTTCCTAGAGCTGACTGCCCGGCCAAACTGAGCAATCGGGGGAGAAGGGCCTTGGTCAGGGAGGTGACCAAGAACCCGATGGTCACTCTGAAAGAGCTCCAGTGTTCCTCTGTGGAGATGGGTGAACCTTCCAGAAGGACAACCATCTCTGCAGCACTCCACCAATCAGGCCTTTATGGTAGAGTGGCCAGACGGAAGCCAATCCTCAGTAAAAGGCACATGACAGCCTGCTTGGAGTTTTCCAAAAGGCCCCTAAAGGACTCTCAGACCATGAGAAACGAGATTCTGTGGTCTGATGAAACCAAGATTGAACTCCTTGGCCTGAATGCCAAGCATCACGCCTGGAGGAAACCTGGCACCAGGTGAAGCATGGTGATGGCAGCATCATGCTGTGAGGATGTTATTCAGTGGCAGGGATTGGGAGGCTATTCAGGATCGAGGGAAAGATGAACGGAGCAATGTACAGAGAGTTCCTTGATGAAAACCTGATCCAGAGCGCTCAGGATCTCAGACTGGGATGAAGGTTTATCTTCCAACAGGACAACAATCCTAAGCACACAACCAAGACAACACAGGAGTTGCTTCGGGACAAGTCTCTGAATGTCCTTGAGTGGCCCATCCAGAGCCCGGACATGAACCCGATCGAACATCTCTGGAGAGACCTGAAAATAGCTGTGCAGCGACCCTCCCCATCCAACCTGACAGTGCTTGAGAGTATCTGCAAAGAAGAATGGGAGAAACTCCCCAAATAGAGTCCCACCCAAGAAGACCCGAGGCTGTCATCGCTGCCAAAGGTGCTTCAACAAAGTACTGAGTAAAAGGTCTGAATACTTATGCAAATGTGATATTTAATTTGCAAACATTTCTAAAAAACAGTCTGCTTTTTCATTATGGGTTAATGTGTGTAGATTGTTGAGGGGTAAAAAAAACCTCAACTTAATCCAATTTAGAAGTAGTCAAGGGGTCTGAAAACTTTCTGAATGCACTGTATTCTACATAGTTCTTCAATAATCACAAAAATTATTTTTAAAGCGCTATCATCACTAGAGCTGTCATCATATTTCTCTACCCAAATAATGGCCTACAACTTTCTAATCATTACATCATTCAACTCAAAACATACTTCAGTCACACTGAAAGTTTTATATTATTTATATTATTTTTTTCCATTCGATAACAATAAGTATCACAATGTTAATCAAATGTTTAAAAAGGTGCATATCTGCTTCAGACTCAAGAATGCCTAAACAAACCAAAGGCTTTAATGTTTCTTATTTATTGTCAGAAGCAGAACTCACAGATAACATTAATTCAAAAAAATTAAGCTGTGAAGCCTTACAAGTCATGAGCAAGAAATTTAAAAAATTAAAAATATCGAAAGTCAATATGCATTATAACTGTTAGCCTAAATAGCACATTATCATTTATGTTGGGGTAGTTGTCTTACAACTAGCAAGAAAAAGTGTCTAATGTCTCTAGCTTTAATGATAATTATCACAATTTTAATCAAACAATGTTTAAAAGGATCATTTCTGCTTCAGACTCAAGCCTGCCTGAACAAACCGAAGGCTTTAATGCTTCGGTTTATTTGATGGATCTTCCACCAGTCCAGTGGACTGGATTCACTGTCAGCATCAGGAGACTGATGGTAGCAACTGAGTTCCTTTTCTACCAGCTGGATTTCAGTAAGACCTGTAGTAAGAAAGTTTTTTTGAAAAAAAATGGCCAGTGACTTTCACTTTTTAGCTGGCAGTTGTGGTGAAGCAGCAGCAACATCTCCCTGTGCTGGGCTTGGGTTTTCATGTCCCTCATTGACCATCTCTGAGACAGCTCTTGCTTTTATGTGGCCCACCTCCTCCTCTTTGATGTAATGTGTTTTAAACCGATGGTCGACCAACGAGTCTATGTCCAGGAGGTCATATGTGGCTAGGTCATCATATGTCTCATTCAGATAGTCCATGACTATTGTTTTGATGGTTTGGGTGAGCTCTGTTTCACCATCATCAGGTTTCATGAACTCTGTATTGAACAGGTGTAGTACTGGCTTCAAGTAAGACACACTGACATAAGACTCACCAGACAGAGCATCTGTGAATTCTAGGAGTGGGGTCAATGCCTGGTTGATGGACTCCAGAACATCTATATCTGTATAGGTGGGAGCTAAATGTCTTCTTGTCACTGCGCAAAACGTGTGAAATGGCTTTCTCCTGCTCCAGTACTCTTTGCACCATCTTTTGACGTGATCTCCGCCTGGTAGGCGACTCTGTCACCAACTTGTGCTGGGGTAGGCTGTGTTCTTTTTGAGCAACTGCCAGGTCTCTCTTCTTTTTCCCCGAATAGGAAAAGGCACCTACCACTTTCTTACACACTCCAATTGCTCGATCCACCCGTTTGTCTCTACCCACTCTCTCTAAGATAAATCAAGACATTTTAATACAATGTTAAAATCACAATAATCCCTTTTAATCATGTACAAATGTAATATTTAACTTGAATCAGTAGATTAAAAAATATATACACAATATACACAATTGACAAGGTTACTTACTAATGGCCAAGCGCAGACGATGTCCATAACATTGCAGTCCGGTCCATTAGTTGATTTAAGCGGCCTTCATTCGCACCACTATCCGCTGTTATGCAGACCTGTCTGTCTTGACTAAGTCCCCAGGAGGCGAGAGCGTCAATGAGCCCCTCTACTATAGCTTCACCCATATGGTCTTCGGGAAAGTATGATGTTTGAAGGCATTTATTTTGAAGATTCCACTCTTTGTCAACATAGTGGATAGTGGGGCTAATATAAGGCTCTGGCGTGTGACTAGACCACAGATCGGTGGTAGTAGCAAAATACGTCAAATCTGTCTTGAGCTGTTCCTCAACTTTTTACCTACATTCGGAGATTCAATTAAATTGAAAAGCCTCTTGAAACGTTCCTTTTCGACTGTGTTAATTGGTAGCATGTCCTTAGCAGTGCAATGTATAATAGCATTTGGTGATGTCTTTGTGACTTTTTGATGTTTGCTCATAGGGCATAAACGCTGTCAGTGTTGACTGCTCCGGGTGAACATCCCTCGATTGGCTGGTGCTTGAGTGGCGTTTATCAATACCGTTGCATAAACAAACTTTCTGCATGTTCCAAATAGTGATTTTGCTTCAAAAAGGTTGAAAAGGGTTTGTCGTATTACCAGACTTGGTAGCCACCTGTCTACGGCACAAATTGCGCCGAACATTGCTCTGCTCTTTGTCGGACTTCAAAAAGCCAAACCACTTCCAAATATCTGAGACAGTTGAACCCTTTTTATCAATAATGTCTTTGTTGGAAGCTGCTCCTTCTCTATCGCTATCACTGCCACTGTTCTCGCAAACATCACTCATTTTTCATGGGTAATAGTTACTACTCCATCACTCTAGGTGCTAAGTGGTTTTTAGTGGGCGTATACCTCTCCACGTGAGAGTCGTGAAGAGGGCATGACAAAACCTATTCCCCCCCAGAAAAGATTTGGCATGGGTCTTCAGATCCTCAAAAGGTTCTACAGCTGCACCATCGAGAGCATCCTGACGGGTTGCATCACTGCCTGGTACAGCAACTGCTCGGCCTCCAACCGCAAAGCAATACAGAGGGTGGTGTGTATGACACAGTACATCACTGGGGCCAAGCTTCCTGCCATCCAGGACCTCTATCCCAGGCGGTGTCAGGGGAAGGCCCTAAAATTGTCAAAGACTCCAGCCACCCTAGTCATAGACTGTTCTCTCTGCTACTGTATGGCAAGCGGTACCGGAGCGCCAAGTCTAGGTCCAAGAGGCTTCTGAACAGCTTCTATCCCCAAGCCATAAGAACATCTAATCTAATCAAATGGCTACCCAGACTATTTGTATTGCTACTCTGTTATTATCTATGCATAGTCACATTAATAACTCTACCTACATGTACATATTACCTCAATTACCTTGACCAACCGGTGCCCCCGCACATTGACTCTGTACCAGTACCCCTTGTATATAGCCTCGCTATTGTCATCTTACTGCTGCTCTTTAATTATTTATTATTTTATTTATTATTTTCTGTAGGTATTTTTCTTAAAACTGCATTGATGGTCAGGGGCTCGTAAGTAAGCATTTCACTGTAAGGTCTACACCTGTTGTATTCGGCGCATGTGACAAATACATTTCAATCACAGAGATACCGTGATGAGATTCTGAGGCCTATTGTCGTGTCATTCATCCGCCGCCGTCACCTCATGTTTCAGCATGATAATGTATCGCAAGGATCTATATATAATTCCTGGAAACTGAAAATGTCCCATGGCCTGCATACTCACCCGACATGTCACCAATTGAGCATGTTTGGAATGCTTTGGATTGACGTGCACAACAGTTCCCGCCAATATACAGAAACTTCACACAGCCATTGAAGAGGAGTGAGAGAACATTCCACAGGCCACAATCAACAGCCTGATCAACTCTATGTGAAGGAGATGTGTCACACCAGATACTGACTGGTTTTCTGATCCATACTTCCACCTTTTTTTCCTTTAAGTTACCTGTGACTAACAGATGCATATCTGTATTCTCAGGTCATGTGAAATCCATATATTAGTGCCTAATTTATTTATTTAAATGAACTGATTTCCTTATAAGACCTGTAACTCAGTAAAGCCTTTGAAATTGTTGCATGTTGCGTTTATATTTTTGCTCAGTATATAACGCTGCTGCAGCGTGGAACCCTGGAATGAGTGAAGGGGACAGGGATTTTGAATGCCTTTAACAAACTGCCTCTCGACAACTATCAAATGGGCCATGAATGCATACACTACCATAAGGACATTGTGTGTGTGTGTGTGTGTGTGTGTGTGTGTGTGTGTGTGTGTTTTTAAGGGGTTGCAGGGGTTGTGTTAATTAGGGCACGCAACAGAAAGTGTTTAAAAATGTTTCACAATGGAAAATGAACGTTACTTATTGGAGACGGCAAGGCAGTTCCTCCCTATTTCAGTTTGTTTATTCCATTTTGTGCCTAATCAACACAGCCTCAACATACCCATAGACTTAGTAATTGTGCTAACGCTATAAATTTCACACTGTGGCTACTGTACCTGGGAAGCAGGTGGCGAGGTGTTCCATCAGCGCCTCCTGGCTGACGGGCTTGCGAGCAGAGTTCATTGCTGAGATAGCCAGACACAGGATCTCCCCCAGTGGGATGAACTGGGACTGGCTGATAGGAGACATGCTGATGGGAGACACATCACCTGCAGTAGGGAGAAACAGACTAGTCAGTGAATGAACTGTGGGTCTCAGAGTTGGAGTGCTGATCTAGAATCAGGTCCCTCCTGTCCATAATAATCTTATAATCACTATGATTTAAAAGGAAAAACTGATCAGCACTCCTACATAATATAGCCCCGGGATTCAGTAAATGACCGAATCTGAATGGTAGCAAAGCTCAGCAGTCTCCTCCCAGAACTAGTATCGCTTCATATGGTTATAATAGCGCTATCATTTTTAAGTCATGTCAATTAAAGAGGCACAAAGGTGATCATCTGTAAGGGAGATTGGGATAAATTGAGCTCCACTCTCCCCTATAAAATATCCCTGCCTTCTCTCACCACACATTTAGCCAGATCCTACCATATTAAAAAGCATGAGCCTTCAGAAACCCAAGCGTGAATACTCTGAGCCCGGTTCTAAGTGAACTAGTCCTCGCAAAGACAAGGGAGGTGTAACCAATCACAATCAAGTTCAAATTCACCAGTTTTCAAAGCTCTCCACCGGTAATGCACACACATTCTCTCAAGCAGTTGTCTAAGGCACTGCAGCTCAGTGCTAGATATGTCACTACAGACCCTGGTTCGATTCCAGGCTGTATCACAACCGGCCGTGATTGGGAGTCCCATAGGGTGGCACACAATTGGCACAGCGTCGTTAGGGTTTGGCCAGGGTAGGCCGTCATTGTAAATAAGAATTTGTTCTTAACTGACTTGCCTAGTTAAATAAAAGGTCAAATAAAAAAAAGCCAACAAACACTTGGTTAACTTGCCTAAATAGATTTTAAATACATTAACGGCAACATAAATATATACATAATCCCATTCGCTATTGACTTTAGGATATATTAACCAGTTTCCAAAAGACACTATTGTGTTATACAGTTTTAAACTGTTTTTATGTACAGAGGGAGGAGACACGAACCTGCTCCCAGACTGAAGATTAGGCAGACCAACTTTCCAAATAGTGGAGAAGCACTCAAAACCCACTAGTTGTTCTTTCAAGGAAAATAATACAAAAAAGGTCCATCTGAAGACCTCTCGTATTGCCCACCTTACTACAGTTGCAGTAAATATTTGTATGAATTCGACAACACATAATAAATGGAAACCTTTTTCTGAAGTGGATGGTTCCACCCACTACTCTGCCCGTGAACGGTGAAGTTCTTTGATATTTACATTGCGTTCGAGCAAAGTTGATGGAAACTCTACATTTTCACACGTATACAAAACATTGAGGACACCTGCTCTTTCCATGACGTAGACTGACCAAGATAATCCAGTTCAAAGCTATGATCCCTTATTGATGTAATTTATTAAATTCACTTCAGTCAGTGTAAAAAATATATATATTTAATTTAACTAGGCAAGTCAGTTAAGAACAGATTCTTATTTACAATGAAGGCCTACCCCGGCCAAACCCGGACGACACTGGGTCAATTGTGCGCCGCCCTACGGGACTCCCAAGATGTGATGGAGCCTGGATTCAAACCAGGTGCTGCAGTGATCGCTTGCACTATGATGCAGTGTCTTAGACCACTGCGCCACTCGGAGCCAAATAAAGGGTGAAGGGAAGGAGACAGGTTAAAGAAGGGTTTTTAAGCCTTGAGACAATTGAGACATGAATTGTGTATGTTTGCCCTTCAGAGGGTGAATGGGCAAGACAAAATATTGAAGTCAACTAGACAACTACTAGCACACAGCACAGATCCCCATGCATATCCCACAAGACAAGACACCAGAGGTCTCTTCAAGTCCAGAACAGACTATGGGAGGCACACAGTACTACATAGAGCCATGACTACATGGAACTCTATTCCACATGAGGTAACTGATGCAAGAAATAGAATCAGATTTAAAAACAGATAAAAATACACCTTATGGAACAGTGGGTACTGTGAAGAGACACACACACGCACGGGTACAGACACAGGCATATGCACACAAACGCTAGCACACGCACTCTACACACATGTATATTGTAATATTGTTGTATGGTGGTATTATACATGTTGTATTGTAGATATATAGTGGTGTAATAATGTATTTTTATGTACTGTTTTCTATTTTGTTTTGTGTGTGATATAAGTGCCTTAATGTGTTTGGACCCCAGGAACAGTAACTGCTGCCTTGGTAGAAGCTAATGGGGATCCCTAATAAATACAAATAAATACAACTGGGGGAAGCATTGAAGTCAAAATGGGCCAGCATCCCTATGGAACGGTTTCGACAAATTGAGGATGTTCTGAGGGCAAAATGGAGGGATGCAACTCAATATTAGGAAGGTGTTCCTAATGTTTGTTATATATAGTGTACCAATAAATACTATTTATCCTTGGTGTTGCTCAGTATCAGCAGCCCAATTATATATTGGTAATGGACCAAATGCTTATGTGACTATAACCATGTTTCCATTCAACCATTTTTATGCGAGTCAAGTACGTGTCGGATAAAAAATATTTTTTAAATCACTATAGGCCTGACGGAAACACATTGTCAGTAAACTTCCCTAAATGTCGACAAAACAATATACATTCAACAGGGAAGAATGATTTTTTTGTCAGTGAAATAGATCAGGCGAGTATTGTTGATAGAATAGATGTCACACCCTGACCATAGTTTGCTTTGTATGTTTCTATGTTTTGGTTGGTCAGGGTGTGATCTGAGTGGGCATTCTATGTTGGATGTCTTGTTTGTCTATTTCTATGTCTGGCCTGATATGGTTCTCAATCAGAGGCAGGTGTTAGTCATTGTCTCTGATTGGGAACCATATTTAGGTAGCCTGGGTTTCACTGTGTGTTTGTGGGTGATTGTTCCTGTCTCTGTGTTTTGCACCAGATAGGGCTGTTTTTGGTTTTCCACGTTTATTGTTTTTGTTAGTTTATTCATGTCTAGTGTCTATTAAAAAACATGAATAACCACCACGCTGCGTTTTGGTCCACCTCTTGGACCGGGAGCATTCAACCAGGTAGGGTTGGGCAGGCTCGGTGCTCAAGAGCTCCAGTGCGCCTGCACGGTCCGGTCTATCCAGTACCACCTCCACACCCCAGCCCTCCGGTAGCAGCTCCCCGCACCAGGCTTCCTGTGCGTGTTCTCGGCACAGTACCACCAGTGCCAGCACCACGCATCAGGCCTACAGTGCGCCTCGCCTGTCCAGCGCTGCCAGAGCCTTCCTCCTCTACAGCGCTGCCGGAGTCTCCCTCCTGTTTAGCGCTGCCAGAGCCTTCTGCCTCTACAGCGCTGCCGGAGTCTCCCGCCTGTTCAGAGCTGCCAGTCTGCAAGGAGCTGCCAGTCTGCAAGGAGCTGCCAGTCTGCAGGATGCCGCCAGAGCTGCCAGTCTGCAGGATGCCGCCAGAGCTGCCAGTCTGCAGGATGCCGCCAGAGCTGCCAGTCTGCAGGATGCCGCCAGAGCTGCCAGTCTGCAGGATGCCGCCAGAGCTGCCAGTCTGCAAGGAGCCGCCAGAGCTGCCAGTCTGTATGGAGCAGCCAGAGCCGCCAGTCAGCATGGAGCAGCCACAGCTGCCAGTCAGCCAGGATCTTCCCGATCCGCCAGTCAGCCAGGATCCGCCAGTCAGCCAGGATCCGCCAGTCAGCCAGGATCCGCCGGAACCGCCAGTCAGCAAGGATCTGCCAGAACCACCAGCCAGCCAGGATCTGCCAGAGCCTACTACCTGCCCGAGCTTCCCCTCATTGCCGCGCTTCCCCTCAGTGCCGAGCTACCCCTCAGTGCCGAGCTACCCCTCAGTGCCGAGCTACCCCTCAGTGCCGAGCTACCCCTCAGTCCCGAGCTACCCCTCAGTCCCGAGCTACCCCTCAGTCCAGTGGGGCCCTTGGTGAGGACTACTAGGCCAAGGTCGGTGGCGAGGGTCGCCTATCTAAGGACGCGAGGCAAAGGGACTAAGACTTTGCTAGAGTGGGGTCCACGTCCCGCGCCGGAGCCGCCACCGTGGACAGACGCCCACCCGGACCCTCCCCTATGGGTTTAGTTGTGCGGTCGGGAGTCCGCACCTTGGGGGGGGGGGGGTTCTGTCACGCCCTGGTCTTAGTATTTTCTTTATTAATTTGGTCAGGCCAGGGTGTGACATGGGTTTTGTATGTGGTGTGTTTTGTCTTGGTTTTTGTTAGGTATTGGGTTTGTATATTAGTAGGGGTATCTAGCATAGTCTATGGCTGTCTGGAATGGTTCTCAATCAGAGGCAGGTGTTTATCGTTGTCTCTGATTGGAAACCATATTTAGGCAGCCATATTCTTTTCTGTGTTTGGTGGGTGATTGTCCTTATGTCCTTGTTCTGTCTCTGTGTTACTTTGCACCAGTATTAGGCTGTTTCGGTTTTCGTGTTACGTTTATTGTTTTTGTATTTGATTCGTGTTTACTTTGTTTCATTAAACATGGATCGCAATAGCCACGCCGCATTTTGGTCTGACTCTCCTTTGCCTACAGAAAACCGTTACAATAGAATAACTGTCAAGTAAACTACAGTCACGTGATGCTATGTGGTCCACTGACTATGACTTGGAAAAGAATGCAGTTTATTAGGCTACAGATTAAATAAATGATGATGAACTTTACATGGTGATGAAAGTGCACGGTGATGAGCTTGATACTAATTTCCAATAAATATCAAGGGTCTTAATTTGTATGCTTAATTTGTGTTTGTCTGCCAATTGAAAAATAAATATTATGTTTCTGTTATCCACAATCTCAAAATGTACCCTCTGCACTATATTTGCGAGCTATTGGCAAGAGTGCATGTGCATTGGCAAATTTGCCATTTATCGCAGGGCTTTTTGTGGCAAAACCATTGACAGAATACAACATGGGATAGAAATACAAAACTTCTGTTTTTAATCAATAAATGAAAAGTTAAAGGACAAAGTATTTTTTAAAAGTATTTATTCATTACACACAGTTTGCTATTCGCAACAAGCCAGTTTGATGGAAACACACCACTGCTGGTAAATGCACATATCTTTTTGAGGGTGGAAAACTAGCTAGTGACAAAAACTGGAAGAACACAACTATTTTCACCATATTAGCTGAATTTCCATCCAATTGGCAACAGATCTTCAGGCTGAATATTTAAAAATCGGCATTAAACAATACGGGCTGTGCGTGATGATGTAGTGCGCATACAAATGTATTTTTCTGTTAAATTCCCACGTACCAAAAAGACCCCACCATGTCGAATGAACAAATTGTCGACATTTATAAAATTGTACCGGCATTTCCTGTTTCACAGCCTATTTTTTTCATGCTTCAGGTAATTCATCCACAAGAAATGGTTGGAAACCTGGTAATTGATGCTAACACAGTTACAATGACTAAAACAGGGCAGTTAAGCTTGACATTCATTCATTTATTCTTGCCGGGCAGGACACCAGTGTTTCTATTATTCACCTGTCACATTTCTCCCACAAATTTCCTTCATTTTTCAGATGGCATATAGAATTTACAGCTTCTCATAAAAGCAAAACAACATAATTTGTACAGTAATAACTGGGTTCTTGCATTGTCATTACTAAGAACATCAACAATGACAACTCCGCTGCCTGTATACAGTCCATGTTTGAAGAATGCAGAGAAGAGAGAGCTATTAGTGCTTCCATCTGTCAAGCTCCTCTCTGCTACCCTTTTATACAATCATCCTGAGGAAATCCTACAGAGGTTAGTCAGTGGCGTCAGCATCTGGGATGGCCAGAATGAGGGTGATTATGTTTAGCCTAGTTCAGTACATGAATGTGGAGCGAGACAACAAATCGTTTATTGATGTACTGTAACTTGAATATTTGAATGAGAGTTTGAGTTGCACGTAACTGTAATTAGGATTTGGCCCGAAGTGAATAAGAGAGAAAGAGAGAAAGAGATATACAGTACCAGTTCCAGAGGCTTAAGAGGCGTCATCTTAGTGGCTGACTGATTTTCTACAACTCAAACAGCTGACTGGAGGCGGGGAACAAGGGCTTACTCACGCAGCCTCCTCCCTCTCCTCTATACATATTACTACAGAGAGGGCTGGCTAACACCACAGCACTACCATGGCCTCATTTCTCTACCCACGCCTCAAATGCAGCTGGGGCCCAGGTCCACACGGTCCTAGCCAAGAATTGAGCCAGAAATAACATTTAGCCTTCAGATGCTTTTGGGAAACCGGGCCCAGCTCTACTTCAAAGATAAACAGACAGTCAAATGTTAGATTACAAGCACATCTGCTTCTGCATTGCTTACAGTGCCTTCAGAAAGTATTCATACCCCTTGACTTATTCAACATTTTATTGTGTTACAGCCTGAATTAAAAATGTATCAAATATTTATATTTACATAAGTATTCACACCCCAGAGTCAATACATATTAGATTCACCTTTGGCAGCAATTACAGCTGTGAGTCTTTCTGGGTAAGTCTTTAAGGATTTCACACCTGGATTGTGAAATATTTGCACATTATTATTTGCTAAATTCTTCAAGCTCTGTCAGGTTTTCACAGCCATTTTCAAGTCTTGTAATAGATTTTCAAGCCGATTTAAGTCAAAACTGTCATCTTGGTGGGCAATTTCAGTGTATATTTGGCCTTTTGATTTCAGTTATTGTCCTGCTGAAAGGTGAATTTGTCTCCCAATGTCTGTTGGAAAGCAGACTGAACCAGATTTTCCTTTAGGATTTTGCCTATGCTTAGCTCTATTCTGTTTAAATACAATTATTGCACACAGAGTAAGTCCATGCAACTTAATATGTGACATGTTAAGTAAATTTGTACTCCTGAACTTTTAGGCTTTCCATAACAAAGGGGTTGAATACTTATTCACTCAAGACATTTCAGCTTTTCATTTTGAATGGATTTATAAAAACATTTTAAAACATAATTGCACTTTGACATTATGGGGTATAGTGTGTAGGTTAGTGACACACAATCTCAATTTAATCGATTTCAAATTCAGGCTGTAACACAACTAAATGTGAAAAAAAGTGAAGGGGTGTGAATACTTTGAGGGCAATGTATTTTAATATTTATCATCGAATAGTTTCAGATTGTTGTTATTTTATGGCCTCTATGTGTTATACCCAGCATGGCCATCTAAAGTACCTTGCCTCATCTTAAGTGTCCCCATCTTAAGTGTCTCCTCAATGATTTAAAAAGGAGTGGTCTGGTGTGAGAACAATAGTGGAACTCTATCCAGCCTATTCCTTCACCAGTCCAATGCTTTTAGATTCATGATGGGGAGTGTAGAAGTGCACACTTATGGAGAGGGGTATTGAAACGCAACCATAGAAAGGTATGCTTTGACCACTAGGGGCCCATCTGTGGAGGGTGGCGAAATGCAGGGGGTCAAGCAGTTGCTGCAGTCCGCGATGCTTGTTTATGGCTGAGAACTTGTGTTAAAATGTATGGATTGATATGCTACATAATTCCCCCAAAACCATCCATAGCATAACATGATATTACTAGCCGTCTACTTAACCCTGTACCTTAGAGCCTGCTGCCCTATGTACATAGACATGGACCACTAGTCACTTTAATAATGTTACATACTGTTTTACTCATTTCCCACAATAACATGTGCTAAATATGTACACTACCGTTCAAAAGTTTGGGGTCACTTAGAAATGTCTTGGTACACCAAAGCTAGCCTAGTACCTTATGATAAGCTGTAGACCACATCTACCAAGAGAGGTCTCATCTATATTGTTCGTAGCCGTCTATTTACCACCACAAACCGATGCTGGAACTACGACCGCACTCAAACAACTCTATAAGGCCATAAGCAAACAAGAAAATGCTCATCCAGAAGCGGATTACAAAAGGGAAACCCAGACACGAGCTGCCCAGTGACGCAGGCCTACCAGACAAGCTAAATGCATTTAATGCTCACTTCGAGGCCAGCAACACTGAAGCATGCACGAGAGCACTAGCTGTTCTGTACGACTGTGTGATAGCGCTCTCGGTAGCCGATGTGAGCAAGACCTTTAAACAGGTCAACATTCACAAAGCAGCAGGGCCAGACGGTTGTGTTTCGGGGGATGCATGGCTCTTAACCTTCGTCTCTCCCGAGCCCGTACGGGAGTTGTGGAGTGGCCATTTGATTAATTGTTCAGCAGTCTTATGGCTTGGGGGTAGAAGTTGTTAAGGGGCGGTATGCGAATTGAAGTGGTCTAGGGTATCCGGGAGGATGCTGTTGATGTGAGCCATGACCAGCCTTTCAAAGCACTTCATGGTTACCAACGTGAGTGCTACGGGGCTGTAATCATTTACTTCAAGGACGGTAGGAGCGAAGTATTCATACAGGTTCCAGTTGTCATTAATCCAGAGCATCCCAAACATGTTCAATGGATGACATGTCTGGGGAGTATGCAGGCCATGGAAAAGTGGGACATTTTCAGCTTCCAGGAATTGTGTACAGATCCTTACGACATTAGGCCATAAATTATCATGTTGAAACATGTGATGGCGGCGGATGATTGGCATGACAATGGGCCTCAGGATCTCGTCACGGTATCTGTGCATTCAAACTGACATTGATAAAATGCTATTTTGTTTGTTGTTCGTAGTTCATAGTTCATGCCTGCTCATACCATAATCCCACAGCAACACGGGGCACTCTGTTCACAACGTTGATATCAGCGAACTGCTCGCCCACACAATGCCATACATCCTGTCTGCCATCTCCCCAGCATAGTTGAAACCGGGATTCATCCTTGATTCATCTGCAACGTGCCAGTGGCCATCGAAGGTGAACATTTGCCCACTGAAGTCGGTTACGATGCCAAACTGCAGCCAGGTCAAGACTCTGGTAAGGACGATGAACACGCAGATGAGCTTCCCTTAGAAATCCCTGCAGAAATTATTTGATTGTAGAAACCCACAGTTTCATCAACTGTCCAGGTGGCTGCTCTTAGACGATCCCGCTGGTGAAGAAGCCGGATGTGGAGTTCTTGGGCTGGCGTGATTACATGTGGTCTGCGGTTGTGGGGCTGTTTGGACGTACTGCCAAATTCTCTAAAACAACATTAGAGGCAGCTTATGGTAGAGAAATGAGCATTCAATTCTCTGGCAACAGCTCTGGTGGACATTCATGCAGTCAGCATGCCAATTGCACACTTCCTCAAAACTTGAGACATCTGTGGCATTGTGTTGTGTGACAAAACTGCACATTTTAGAGTGGCCTTTTATTGTCCCCAGCACAAGGTGCACCTATGTAATGATCATGTCGTTTAATCAGCCTTTTGATATTCTACACCTGTTAGGTGCATGGATTATCTTGGCAAATGAGAGATGCTCACTAACAGGGATGTAAACACATTTGTGCACAACATTTGAGAGAAATAAGCTTTTTGGAACATTTCTGGGATCTTTTATTTCAGCTCATGAAACATTGGACCAACACTTCACATGTTGCGTTTTTATTTTTGTTCAGTATAGGTCGCTGATGTTGGCTAATAAATTAGCTAGCTTGTCAAGCAAGGAGATCATGTAGTTAGTTAGTCTGTTATGAAACATTACAACTTAAACAAGTCACGCCAATGAAAATCAAACTCCCTGTTTAGAATATTTTATATTTCATGCCAAAACATCTCAAAAATGAATTGTATTGCACAACAATGACTTGGTTTTAAATTACTTTGGGATGACTTCTATATTAAATTTAAAATATGCTAAACGGGGGAGGATAAACAAAAGCAACGTGTGGATCGTAAATCCTTGTACATAGACTGCTTTTAAGGTAAGGAAACAAAACATCTAAATATGCAATTTAGCTGAAATGTCCCTTTAAAATGTACCACGGTGTCATTAAAAACAGACACCATAAACTACATTTTCACTTATACCCCAAATCACAGTCCTATCTGACACTTCACACAACAATACTAGATGGACAAGCATCTCACAGAAACATGCATGACATATGGATATGCAGATCCCTTACGGCACAACCCATGAATCAAGGGGAAAGAAAAACCTGTGATGAGAGGGGGTTCAAAGATTTAGCTCCAACAACATCCCACTGCTTCCCTTTTCAGCCCTTGGTTGTACTAAATACTAATATTAACGTTCTAATTTATAAATAATCAACCGCCATGATGCAATATCCTTGCCTGGGACTATTCAATTCCAATATTGTCTTTACCCTTTAACTATGTTACTTCAACTTAAAAATACATTTTAAAAATCACATTACAGAACACAGACACTCACAAACTACCCTTTGTTCTCACATATTCCATATCAATAGATACCCCCTAGTTGACTTGGTATCATGTTGTCTTGGAAGAAACCAAGACGTTACTAACCCTCACGTACAACTTTACACACGCTTGCCAACATCGGAGAAAATGGTGAGTTAGGGATGGTAGTGGTTGTGGTGGGTGGGGGTTGCTGTCAGGCTCACCTGGCATTTGGTAGCCCTGGGGGGGGCCTGGTGAGATGTGGGGTGGAGGAGGGGGAGTGTGGTGGTGTTTCTGCTGGAGACGGAAGTCCTTCTCGCTCCGGGAGCGGGTGCGCTCCGGCAGCCGCTCGGACAGGTCCGAACTGGGCCAGGCCCGCCGCAGGTTGGTGCTGCGGGTATTCTTCATAGCGACCCCAGGGGCAAGCGGCCTGCTACGGGGGCTACTACTGGGTTCGGGGGGAGGCCAACCTGAGGCTTAGTGCCTCCCCCACATCAGCAGGGTCGCCCCGTGCAATGGATCAGGCGAGAGACATGACGGAGGACCAGCGTGCACGCTTGCATACACACACACGCACGTTTAGTCATTCACATCCACAGGCAAGCTACTACAGCCGCCTCTCAATCCAGACTGCGGTGGATTGGCATCTGCTGCGTTTTCCCGGGCTGATCCATTGCGGCGGTGGTGGTTGCGCCAGGCATCACCCTTTTTTTATGTCAGCGATCAGTCCGAACCACCATTTGTAGCATCCCTGTTCGCATGCGTCGGGAGGCGCATTACGTAGCCGCTATGCTGCGGAAGGGGAGGGGGTGGCAGGGGTAAGGATGAAGAAAATGGGGCATGGGAAGCAAGGAGGGAGGATAGCGAGGAGAGATGGAGGTGTGGGAAAGTAAGGTTGGAGGGGTTGGTTCAGGTGAATGTAGTTTGTTTGGGGTGGAGGGGAATTGGGGGAGGGGTGGAGGGGAATTGGGGGAGGGGGTGGAGAGGGAATAGATGGGTAGAGAATCGGCAGTTTAGCTGTAGAGGCTGTTCTCCGACAATAGCTCAATTCACCATGGGAGCTATAGGCGGAAAACAAAAGAGCCCCCCTTTGAGGAAAAAAAAGAGAAATAATAGCGCCCTTTACCCTGACCTCCACTGAAAAACTCTACAGATTGCAGAGTGTAGCGGAGGCCAAATCCACCGCGCCAGACCCGCTCGTCCTCGACGACACCACACCTGGAAAGGGTGGGGAGAGAAAAAAAGGCGCATAGAATGGAGCGCATATAAATAAAACAAAGCCCAGAATAGATATCCTCCTCTCTCGTGAAAATCCAATACGAGAATCCAATCCTAAAAGGCTCGTTATATCATCCATTCATTCAACCAACAGAGCTGCAGCTAACTCCAGTCAACGGCCAATGTATTTCAACGCCAACCACCGCAGCTGCCGCTGCTCCCAGAACCTCAAGAAAGAGTGTGTGTGTGCGCGCGCGTGCCTGCCCACTGCGCGAGATTGTGCGTGTGTCTGTGTCTGGGTGACTGAGATGATGGGAGGGGTAGAGAGAGCGAGTGAGAGACCGAGGACAGACGTATAGCGGTGAAGAAAGAAAATAACAACATTCACACACACAAAGATGCAGCAACCACATGTGTCCTGCAAGCAATTTATTCCAGTTGGATAAAGGGACTAATGAAGAGAAAGCCTCTGGTTGAATGTTTTTTTTAACCAACCCCTCTCTCGTTCTCTCCCTCCCTCTCTAACTCTCTTTCTCTCAGCTGCCTCTCTTAACTCTCTCTCTCTCAGCTGTGCAGCGCCACTGCAGGAAAGGGGGCAGGATAAGCATGAGACCCTCTCCCTCTCATCCCCTCTTGAGACATGTCCCATGCTAATTGAAGAACTGTCCTGCATTACATGCAAACTGAACAACCCCCAAAGCTTGGCTCCACCCCCAGCTTCTGGCCCAGCCTATGAAAGCTCTGCTACTAGATTGACAGAGAAAGTGCTAAAATTGTTAGCGCCTCTAAATCACCACTGTATAACAATGAATGGTATTAAAAAAATACAACAGAAACACCATCAAGGATTTGCTTCATCCATATTCACATCAATTTCACATTTCTTATTTCTATTCAAAACCGCATATAGTTTTACTTGGCTTACAATCATTAAATGTTTTAAACACAACAGGGATACTTCCTTCTAAAGTCATGCTTAGGACTTCTTTCCCCTATTCCCACTCGTAAGTGACACTGAAGACAACTTAAAGGGGTCCCATCTTGATCATACAGTAAGACCTTATCTACATTTATCTAGCCTACAGAAGACCATTTTTTTGTGTTTAATAAATGTCGTAGTTCAACAACAACATTTGGTAGACCAGTCAGTCCTTAACTCTGAGGTTTGTATCTTTGAGGTGATAGGGATTAGAGGTATGAGGATACGCAGCTTCTCCCCACCCACAAAGACCCCATACACACTCGGGTTGAACAACTGAGGTACAACTGATATTTTTGTGATACAACGGAGAGTTTGTCTACACACAAAATGTTTACACAACCATTGTGCAGTGTCTCCACAACACTTGTGTAATTAGATCAGACAAACTCTGTTGTATCACAACAGTTGTGCCAGACGTGTTGTACATCAGTTGTACAACTTGAGTATGTACAAAGCCAAAGGTCTTTAATCCCTTTCCCCTCAAAATTGACATTTTTTTGTATTTCAAGGATGTTAATAATTAATATGGGCTATGGCAGAGATGAACTAATGAGATCACAGAGGCTTCTACACACACACACACACACACACACACACACCTAATTAGATGAAACTTTTTGGGGGGCGAATTCAATGTAACATTGCTATTACCAGGCATCATCCTCCATGACTCCTAGCGTGAACTCTTAACTATTCTGAAAATTATAGGACTAAAACCACATGCAATGACTTGCAATAAACTTAATTCAGCATCAATGATTCTATTTAATCACAATTGTAAACCAATATGTTATTTATGCAAAAAAAAAAATAAACAAACTCAAAATAACATGCATGAATTTGGTTTTACCTTTCCAAATGTCAGGGGCACACATGGCATTCAGACGTTTTTATCTCAATATCAAATCATTTCTGGGTAACAAATTTCATTAAAATGCTCAACAACAAACAAAAAACACCCCAAAAAACTATTTCGCAAGCAAGATTTTTGCTTGGACTGTCTGGGAGTGGTCCTTGATTGACCTAACTGCGCTCAAAAAATGATGGGTTCAACTGGAGTTCTTCTAAAATCCTCAAAGATCCCCAAAGAACCTTAGGGTTCTTCGCAATGAAAAACAGCCCCAAACAGTTCTTCAAAGAACTTCTTAGGAGGTGGGGTTCATCGAGGAACCCCCATATTTCCTGAACTATATTCTGTCCCATATATTGTATATTGTTTCCGTAAAGCCAACATGGCTTTACACTCATTAACGTAAATTCCAATCTAGAGCAGTTCTCACTTTTGTGAGAATGAACTAGCTAATGTTAGCTTCGTTGACGTTAGCTAGCTAAGTTAGCTGGCTAATCAACTCAGTAACATTAACTAACTAACGACGGTGACCTGTCCAGACGAGATTTTACAACGAACTGAATCGGTCAATGGAGGGCTTCCTCTTTATATAGCCTGCTACAGCATGCAATACTATTAACTCACAAGGGGGCATAACATTACATGTACAATACTATCCCATTTTGGAAATGTTACATGTATAAAATATTGAACAATGTGTACAAAGATCGCTTTAAATCTGATATTAGGCCTGTATGGCAGTACTTTTACTGTATGGCAATACTGTATTGGCGAGTGCTTTCTCCAATATGTTTTATTTTGCATTAAATTGTATGTCGATGCCATTTATCTTTCAATATTTATTTAATATATACACTAGCGTTCAAAACTTTGGGGTCACTTAGAAATGTACTTGTTTTTGAAAGAAAAGCAAAAAAAATTGTCCATTAAAATAACATCAAATTGATCAGAAATACAGTGTAGACATTGTTAATGTTGTAAATTACTATTGTAGCTGTAAATAGCAGATGTTTTAATGGAATATCTACATAGGTCGTACAGAGGCCCATTATCAGCAACCAGATAGGAGTCGCCTCTTCACTTGTTGATGTTGAGACTGGCGTTTTAACGGGTACTTTTTCATGAAGCTGCCAGTTGAGGACTTGTGAGGCATCTGTTTCTCAAACACTCTAACATGCTGACCAGACCGGACACGTCGCGTGCGCGAGCGACACAAAATACATTTAGAAATCCATGTTATTCAAATATTGCGCCCACACTGCTTGCGCACACCAACGAGCAACAGCGATGCCAAGGGCTAAAATAAAACTCCTTCCTATTTCTGACGCAGATCCGGCTGCAAGTCCTGCCTCTCCCATCTCCTCATCGGTTTATAGAAGCAGGTACCCACGTGCCATTTCCTCATTGGTTATACCCACGTGGGTGATTGAAAGACAAAATGTTTTGCCGGTAGTCGTGGCAATACAATGAAAGTTTAGATGCGATCACCATATAAATTAAACAATGAAATAGCCTGGAATGAGGAGAGATGACTAGAAACAATTCGGTTGGCCGTTTTGTGTGTGGATTAATTGTCAGAGTAGAGGTCCTTGTGCATTTCAGGTAAAATAACAAATCAGGACAAATTAGATATCCCAGGACAAATTAGCTAGCAACAGCAAGCTAGCTGGCTAAATTGCCATACATGTTTAATGCTTTTTCGGCCTGTCCCCAAATTAATGTCATTGGTTCAGAGTTTATTTTGATATTTGAACCTGCGAGGCAGGGGTGAGGATATCATCCTTTGTGGGCTATACTCTGCCTTGTCTCAGGATGGTAAGTTGGTGGTTGAAGATATATCCCTCTAGTGGTGTGGGGGCTGTGCTTTGGCAAAGTGGGTGGGGCTATATCCCGCCTGTTTGGCCCTGTCCCGGGGTATCATCAGATGGGGCCACAGTGTCTCCTGACCCATCCTGTCTCAGCCTCCAGTATTTATGCTGCAGTAGTTTATGTGTCGGGTGCCTAGGGTTAGTTTGTTATATCTGGAGTACTTCTCCTGTCTTATCCGGTGTCCTGTGTGAATTTAAGTATGCTCTCTCTAATTCTCTCTTTCTCTCTTTCTTTCTCTCTCTCTGAGAACCTGAGCACAAGGACCATGCCTCAGGACTACCTGGCATGATGACTCCTTGCTGTCCCCAGTCCACCTGGCCGTGCTGCTGCTCCACTTTCAACTGTTCTGCCTGCGGCTATGGAATCCTGACCTGTTCACCGGACGTGCTACCTGTCCCAGACCTGCTGTTTTCAACTCTCTAAAGACAGCAGGAGTGGTAGAGATACTCTTAATGATCGGCTATGAAAAGCCAACTGACATTTACTCCTGAGGTGCTGACTTGCTGTACCCTCAACAACTACTGTGATTATTATTATTTGACCATGCTGGTCATTTATGAACATTTGAACATCTTGGCCATGTTCTGTTATAATCTCCACCCGGCACAGCCAGAAGAGGACTGGCCACCTCTCATAGCCTTTTTCCTCTCTAGGTTTCTTCCTAGGTTTTGGCCTTTCTAGGGAGTTTTTCATAGCCACCGTGCTTCTACACCTGCATTGGTTGCTGTTTGGGGTTTTAGGCTGGGTTTCTGTACAGCACTTTGAGATATCCGCTGATGTAGGAAGGGCTATATAAATAAATTTGATTTGATTTGATCCTGCTATTTTAACAGTCCCTGAAGGACAATACAGAAGCGGTATTTGGTCTTATTCCTTCCATTTCTCTAATGTATTTTGTAATAAAATTAGCATGTGTAGTAAGATCATTGCTTTACTTTACTAGGACTCAAGACCACAGCAGCGATCCTGCTCTTGCCCTACCTCTTCAATGATGACCCAAGTGGCCTTACGTCCGTGACAAGGTATGACTATGCACAAATAATCTGTCTCTTCATAAACATAAGTGTGCATGCTTATATAAAACTACAGCTGAACATGTGTATTCATCTTTTCTTACTTTTGTTGACACAGATTTCACCGTTCCCCACTCCTTTATTGCACATGGGCGGAAATCCATTTCACCATGAGAGTGAAATCCCGCTGGCCTTTGATGGGGCGAACATACATGCCCTAGAGGACGTTCCCATGGGACTTGGGGCTCTGCTAGGGCTGGATTTTTTATTTTCTGTTAAATTTCCCAAAAATGTCAGAGAAACACTTATGTTCTTAAATTACTATGTTTTGGGAATAAAGATGGCAAACTTCCTAACATAACTAAGTGGTTGTTGGACACACACACACACACACACACACACACACACACACACACACACACACACACACACACACACACACACACACACACACACACACACACACACACACACACACACACACACAAACAAAAAAAAAAAATCTGTATTTAGCATCAAGTCTCCAATATTGTTAGTTTACCTATGATACATTTTTTATGCATGTTGTTTTTATTGTACATCATTCTTTTTTATAAATGTCATGAAAAGCACTATACAAAGTACATTTATTATTTATTATGGTCTGACATGTCTGCAGAAATGTTGCAATTTTGTAATGTGTTTTGTTTGGGATATTGTTTTGTAAATATTAATTCACATTTGTGGTGGCACTAAATAAACAATGAATTATTGAAATCAATATTGTTATTGTTATTATTTAAATATGTTTTATAAAGGAGGGACAGGGAGTTTATAAAATGAACCCCAAAAGGTTCTTTGAGGAACCGTTATAAGGGGTTCTTCGAAGAACTTATAGGGGTTCCCACAAAAGGTTATTCGAAGAACATTTTAAGGGTTCCCCCACAGTTTCATCATGAAGAACCCCTAAAGGATACTCCAGGCCCCTCCACATTCTACATTTTAGAATGTGGCGGGGCCTAATGGGAGGGATATGTAACCTGAAAACTAGCTGTTATTGGCAGATACAGTTGAAGACGGGAGTTTACAAACTCTTAGGTTGGAGTCATTAAAACTCATTTTAATGAGTTTCATTTTTCATTTTTCTCAAATCTACAGCCGGTACGGGGCATGGAACCCCGACTGGAATACCGGCATAATCTCCCCGAGGACTCCAACAGGCCCCTCAGGCGCGACGCCCGCTGAAGGCCCATTATGCTAACCAGCTAGGCCAGCTAGCTACCGAGAGCTACTTGGAACCCTACTAATTCCACGACCGGTCTATCGACGTCACCGCATGAAGAGGCAAAAACAGACTTAACCCCATTGCGACGTCCCCCAAAGGCTAACTTTCTAGCCCCTGCTATCTGCTTGCTTGTTAACCCGGCCTGCTAACTGCTAGCCTGCCCCGGTCTACTAACTGCTAGCTTGTTTATCCCCGGTCTGCTAACTGCTAGCTTGTTTAGCCCCGGCCTACTAACTGTTAGCTTGTTAGCACAGGCCTGCTAACTGTCTGAATCGCCGTGTCCCCAAGCCAGCCAAACCACTCACTGGACCCATATTTATTTTCAATCTCTTTTCGATTTTTAATTCGATTATACCTTCCGGTAACCTGCCTCACCCAATGTGATACGGAATCGCTATATTTTTTATTTTAGAATACATTCAAGAACCTCCAGAAGCTAACCAGCTAATTAGCTACAAGCTGTTTAGTCATTGTTAGCCACAGCTAGCAGCTTTTACCTTCTGCACAGCCAGCCCTGTTTTTAGCCTGGATAATACTCGCCAGTCTACCAGTATCGAACTGTCTCTACACAACAACGCCGGATTCCTGCCGTAAATCCCTGGACCACGACTTCTGATCTTCACAGCTAGCTTGCACCCAGTACCGAAGCTATCCCTGAGGCACACCTCCCAGCCTACTCAGCTGTTCATCCGAACCCCACTCATACACGGCTAGAGCCCAATACTCCACCGGATCCTTGCTGTAAACTCTGGACCTTAGCTAACGCCACTGCCACGAAGCTAGCACCAGTTAGCCGTGAGCCAGGCACATCTCCCTGCTAGCAAACCAAATTCTACAACACCTCTTTCACCATCTGGCTTGGATTCTCTGTCGACACGGCCCCCCGCCGCACGTCCACGACTGGTCTGTGCCTTCAACGGCCCCCCTACCACCTGCGGGCTACTAACTTTAAACGCTGTGTCGCTCGCGTGCTAGCGTAGTGGCGGCTTCCCTGTTCCATCGACTGCTGCCCCCTGGACACTATGATCACTTGGCTACGTAGCTGATGCCTGCTGGACTGTCCATTAATCCCGGTACTCCATTCTGTTTATTTATGTTTTATCTGTTGGCCCCAGCCGCGAACTCAGGCTCTGTGTGTAGTTAATCCGACCCTCTCTACCTAGTCATCGCCATTTTACCTGCTGTTGTTGTGTTAGCTGACTAGCTGTTGTTGTCTCACCTGTTGTTTTAGCAAGCTCTCCCAATCAACACCTGCGATTACTTTATGCCTTGCTGTATGTCTCTCTCAAATATCAATATGCCTTGTATACTGTTGTTCAGGTTAGTTATCATTGTTTTAGTTTACAATGGAGGCCCTAGTTCCACTCCTCACACCTCTGATACCTCCTTTGTCCCACCTCCCACACATGCAGTGACCTCACCCATTATAACCAGCATAGATACAGAGATACAACCTCTCTTATCATCACCCAGTGCCTGGGCCTACCTCCGCTGTTCCCGCAACCCACCATACCCCTGCCTGCACATTATGCCCTGAATATATTCTACCACGCCCATAAATCTGCTCCTTTTATTCCTTGTCCCCAACGCTCTAGGTGACCAGTTTTGATAGCCTTTAGCCGCACCCTCATCCTACTCCTCCTCTGTTCCTCGGGTGATGTGGAGGTAAACCCAGGCCCTGCATGTCCCCAGGCACCCTCATTTGTTGACTTCTGTGATCGAAAAAGCCTTGGTTTCATGCATGTCAACATCAGAAGCCTCCTCCCTAAGTTTGTTTTACTCACTGCTTTAGCACACTCTGCCAACCCTGATGTCCTTGCTGTGTCTGAATCCTGGCTTAGGAAGGCCACCAAAAATTCTGAGATTTCCATACCCAACTATAACACTTTCCGTCAAGATAGAACTGCCAAAGGGGGAAGAGTTGCAATCTACTGCAGAGATAGCCTGCAGAGTTCTGTCTGACCCATCCCTTATATTTTACTCCATGTGTAACTCTGTGTTGTTGTCTGTTCACACTGCTATGCTTTATCTTGGCCAGGTCGCAGTCGCAAATGAGAACTTGTTCTCAACTAGCCTACCTGGTTAAATAAAGGTGAAATAAAATTAAAATAAAGTAAATAAAAATCTGCCAAGATTGCCCTTTTTGGCTCTTGCAACATGCATCCTCCCGCATGTCCACAACATAGGATAACTCTCAAAGGAAAAAAGATGAATCTTTAGCAACGACGCTTATGCTGTGGGTAAGTAAACTAAACCATATTTTGGCTAGTTATACAGTACATAAAGGGACACTATATATTATATTTATCTTGTGGCCCCAACTTTAAACACACTTTTGGATATGCATGAATTGTAAGTCATCCAAACAGGTGACCCAGCTGGCAAAATATGGAACATTATGTACATTTTTAGTTTTTAAACTGGTTCTTGTTGAAAGGACGTCATATAACCTGATCCTATAACCTGATCCAACAAGTCTCTGTTACAACCAGTTTTGCCTGTCGGGAAAGTTTGATACTCACCAATCTGATTTTCTTAAGGGTAGGACCCAATGACTGTATATATGAATGGTCAAAGCCATCGATCACGTGACACCATTCATTCCTTTCTGAAGACTCAATAGGCATTGAAGCCAAATTAAGTCGGTTCAGATGGCATCTCATGGAGACATAACATGTGCAGTTTGAGCTCCAGTAAGTGACGTTGCTGGGTAGCTCAGTGCTGCCACCTCTCATTGATTAGCAACTAAATTATCCTTATAACTCTTTCTGTTTGCAATTTTAAAATAATAGGTTCAGGGACATACATTTGGTGTATTAAAAGCAATTATTGGTGCCATGATAATCTTCAAACCACTTTTTTATTTACACAAAGATTGTGTAAATATAGTGAATTTTTCCATTCACTATAATAGGGGATCCTGTTTTCTGCTAACAATGCCTGCAGTACCATGGTCAGCCTTGAACTCTGTGGCTTCAATGAGAGGGGGCAGTATGGTACGGCCACACAGACTTTGTGTATGCAAATTCCGATTAAACCAATGTTTTTTTAATATGAGTCATCTGCTGCCAGATGAATGACACCAGAGACAATTGTCTATAAAATAGTCGCACAATATGTCTGCTTCAAAGTATGCAACTAGTCCCAAAAAAGTAGAGATGAGTTGACAGACAAAAAGGACCACAATGTACATTATATACGATTTTATCCGTGCCCATGCATCTCGGTGTGGCCGTACTTGTAGGCCATCGGCACACTGGGATTTTGTGTCTGAGATTTTCGGATGAAGCTAATGCTTTTTCAATGACAGTCCGTCGCCAAATAGTTGACTTGAGTTGTACTTTTTGGTGGGTAGGAGCGTTGGGCCAATAACCGAAAGGTTGGTGGATCGAATCCCCGAGCTGACAAGGTAAAAATCTGTCGTTCTGCCCCTGAGCAAGGAAGTTAACCCACTGTTCACCGGGTGCCGAAGACGTGGATGTCGATTAAGGCAGCCCTCCGCTACCTCTCTGATTCAGAGGGGTTGGGTTAAATGTGGAAGACACATTTAAGTTGAATGCATTCAATTGTACAACTGACTAGGTATCCCCTTTCCCATTCCCTTTTGACTGACAAAAACGGACAATGATGTACGTCATATACGATGTCATCCGTGTTCATGCGTTTCAGCGTGGTCATAGCCTCCTCTCGATTAACTACCCTACTTTGCCCTCTAATGGTAGTACATGACCTGACATGGTCCTTGCCATCACAGCCTGTGATAACATGTGGCAACACCATGTCAGCAGAAGAAACCCTATGACTGACTGTACAATATGCCTAAAATACACAGCCATTGACACTTTTGTCACACTTTCAAACATGTTTTGGGTTAGATAAATTGATCAGTCACAGATTAGCCTTCCACCTACAGTACCAGTCAAAAGTTTGGACACACCTGCTCATTCAAGGGTTTTTCTTTATTTTTACTATTTTCTACATTGTATAATAATAGTGAAGACATCAAACTATGAAATAACACATATGGAATCATGTAGTAACCAACAAAGTGTTAAACTAATTTTATATTTTATATTCTCTGATGACAGCTTTGCACACTTTTGGCACTCTCTCAACAAGCTTCACCTGGAATTATTTTCCTACAGTCTTGAAGGAGTTCCCACATATGCTGAGCACTTGTTGTATGCTTTTCAACTCAGCCCAAACCCTCTCAATTGGGTTGAAGTCGGGTGATTGTGGAGGCCAGGTCATCTGCTGCAGCACTCCATCACTCTCCTTCTTGGTCAAATTTCCACTGGTCTAATGTCCATTGTTTCTTGGCCCAAGCAAGTCTCTTCTTTTTATTGGTGTCCTTTAGTAGTGATTTCTTTGAAGCAACTCGACCATGAAGGCCTGAAGGTCTCCTCTGAACAATTGATGTTGAGATGTGTCTGTTACTTGAACTCTGTGAAGAATTTATTTGGGCTGCAGTATCGGAGTCTGGTAACTCTAAGTTATTCTCTGCAGCAGAGGTAACTCTGGGTCTTCCTTTCATGTGTCGGTCCTCATCATCATAGCGCTTGATTGATTTTGCGACTGTACTTGAAGAAACATTCCGGATTGAGTGACCTTCATATTTTTTTTACCTTTATTTAACGAGGCAAGTCAATTAACAAAAAACAACAACAGTTTTTTGGTTACTACATGATTCCATAGTTGATGTCTTCACTATTATTCTGGAATGTAGAAAATAGTACAAATAAAGAAAAACCCTTGAATGAGTAGGTGTCCAAACTTGATTGCTACTGTGTACTTATTCACATCCAGTTCTTGTAGGAAATGCAAACTTGTAGCGTATGAGTTTTAAAAAGGCGTTTAAAGTTTTAAAATGTCCACTTTGTGACGTTTCAGACTTGATTTCCCATAACGAAAAATGTATCAACCCCTACAATAATCCATATAACAATTCACATTTCCTGTTGCTTCAGGATTATTTTCCTGCTGTAGCAAACTGTCTCAAAGTAAGATCATACCTACGACAATAAGTTTCCACAGACTGACACTGCGACTGTGCATTGATCAGCCAACCACTCCAGAAACGGAGCCTTCCTTAAAGCATGTTTGTTTTTGTTGAAAACCCTCAAAGGGCTCTTTTGAGTGTGAACGCAAACCCCAGCTCACAATGGAGCCCCCAGTCATTGTCTCTATAGCATAGCGGCCATTGCTTGCTGCAGAGCCTGCTGACTCATGAGTATAGATGGAGGGAGAAATGAAGGAGGGATGAAGGAGGAGATGAGGGAGGGAGGGGGATAGAGGGGACAGTGTCAAGTTTGCGGAAGTTCATTCATACCAAATAGAAAAGAGGAGAGGAAGAGAGGAGGGGGGAGACGCAACAAGCCAGCCATCTTATTTCTCAATCGTGCTGCAACAGCCCCCGTTGCCATGACAACCCAGTCCGATGATCTCATAGCTGCTACCAAGTGCCATCCCTTAAGAAGAGCCAAGAGTTGTTGTTGGAGCTATAGACACGGAACAGACCACAGACAGAGCCAAGCACACAGCAGACGCACAGGAAAAGCAATACAAAAACTGACACTTTGAAGCTGCTGTATGGGAAATATGTAGAGTTCTGCAGAACACAGGCATTGTAGAGTACAACAATGTTCAGATGAATTCAGTTTCATACCAGTGAGCCAGCTATGGATCAAATACACATGTGCTGTATTTGAATGACATGTAATGACTCATTTGAAACAGCATTTGTTGTGTATATGGAATGTACTTTCATACAATATTCTATTAAATACATACTTTGAAAGCATTTGGGATCTCTTTCTATTGGTGTGCGTGTGTGTTAAATTTGTGTGTTAAATGTGTTAAATTTCACGTAATTTCAATTGAGGAAACACTGTAAACCTCTAGAGTTGTTTAAAGAATATGAATAAATAAATTAATACAACTCTCTTACCTGGTGATAACCAAAGTTATTTGTATTTTTGTTGTCTTACAGCACTTGAACAGTTTGCAAACAGAAGATGACTATTAAATCACAACAAAAAGTTATATTTCTATGACATGGCATTCATTGAGCACAGATCGGGCCCTATTTGCAAGTGAAAATGTAGTGTGACGCATTTGCAATGTTTACATTTTGATTGGTGGTCAGGCCCACTCTTTGATAGTTGGTCCACCTTACAGTGTGCCTAGTATTTTCACTTAAATATGCATCTGGTCACACAGAACTCAAAAGATGTGCCACTGTTCATATGCAACCAAGTATTGAGCCCCCTGGTGGCTGCTGACCAAACCCAAAGGTGTGAATACATTAGTGCACACTGTAGCAAACCGTAGCAAAACGTTTTGCAAGAAAAATGTGTTTCTTAATGAACAAATTCAGCTATGTCCCTCCCCATTTCGGCTTCTGTTTGATTCCTAGTGAATATATACATCCCGGATGGTGTTCAGTAGGCACAAAACAGTGGGAAAAACTGTGAAACAGGAAGTTACTACCTGAATCTTTCCTAGTTAAATAAAAAATACAGTAAAAAAAATAAGAAACTCTTGTTTTCATTTTCCATTGCAGGGTTATGCCCTAATGAACATGACCCTGGCAGGGATCCCCTTAGTTGAGTCATCCCCTTAGCTGGTGAATCAGAAGTACATGTACAGTGTTAGACGAGGTCTTAAAAGAAACATTGTAAACTTGGCCTTGATAATCATCTTCAGGTTTTAAGCAAGGTGACTGCAGCAACAAAATGCAATACTAGCAATCTCACACTGCTAAATGAATAGCCTAGGGGGCCTGTTTTCCTGACAGAGATTCTCCATTCAGAATGCTTTTCAGTCCTGAACTAGGCTTAATCTGTCTAGTTTACAGGACACAGATTAAGCCTTGTCCTGGACTAAGAAGCATGTTCAATGGAGAATATCTAGACTTCTATGAAACATACACAATAGATCAAAATATGGTAAGCATTAGGCTAGGGGCCAATGTACCGTTGGGCCGAAATTAAAAAGAGTATGTGTGTGAGAAAACAAAATACTATTTATTATGCTTAATTCAATGTGCAAACACACCTGAAGAGCTACTGCTACTTGATATCAGCCAATGAGGTCAGTGCAGCTGCAGCATCAACTTCCCTCTATGGCTTTGTCAATGTGGGTTGCCTGGGCAGAAAACAATTACAATTCAACACATTTTGTTGCCATGACAAGCGAATAAACTTTTGCCAGTTTTTATTCCAAACAAACATCCACACACATTTTTTTTTAAAACATGTACTAAAAAACATTTCCAAATGCAGTACTTCCTGTTTTCTGAGTATCCCCATTTGCTGGCATTATCATAGTGAAGGAAGTATTCTAATGTGGGTAAATACAGAACACTTTCCATTCCACATCAGAGACATCCAGGGTGTAGACTATTATTTACAGGTCTGTAATGTTGTCTTTCAAAACTACAGTGAACGTTCAAGTAAAAACAGGTTAGGGGTTGAGAAGGCCTTACGAATTAAAAGCATAATTCCAACACCTTTATTTTCAAAATAATTCTCAGTTTCCACATTGACCTCAGGGGGCAAGCCGACATGTCATGAGGCATAAGGTACTACATCTCTGAGAAACTACATTTGCTCCAAGATGTCACACATCACTACTGTATAGATCGCTATAGATTTGGTGTGGGCAATCTGTGGGTGAAGGTTTTTGGTCTAGCCAGCAGTAACACACCTGATTCTATGAATCATCCAATGAATCATTGTCTTCCATGAAGGCTCATCGTCTTCCATTAAAACTTAGATTTAGTAGAATCAGGTGGAGCCTGCCCCCACATTGGCCCCTCGCAGGGTAAAATTGCCCACATTTTCTCCAAACCTTATGTTTATTTTCACGTAGTTGTGTCTCAATAGGGCATTAGGCTCTAAATAGGAGTTGAGTGCAAGTGTTGGGTCACTCTGAGGAAGACATCAGCTTGACATCGAAACTTCAGTCATCTGTAACCTGCTCATCATAACAATGGAGTAAAGCTGTGAAAAATAATTTAACCTCTGTATTTTCTGTTGAGTACTTTCTCCAAATCCTTGTTCAACCCAAGTGTTCAATTGACTTTAAATGTCTGTTTTAAAACACAATTTGAGAATATTATACAATTTTTTGCATGCACAAATCATTTCAAAGTAACTTTAGATGAAGTTATGTGGTTATGATTGTTGCCCTTGTGAGGTAACTAAGGGATCTGGGAGTGATGTCTAATGTTTTTACAGCCAGGAAAGCAATGATGCATACCCCACAAGACATGCCACCAGAGGTCTCTTCACAATCCCCAAGTCCAGAACAGGTGCACAGTACTACATAGAGACATGACTACATTGAACTCTATTCCACATCAGGTAACTGATGCAAGCAGTAGAATCAGATTTAGAAAAACAGGTCAAAAATACCAGTGGTGTAAAGTACTTAAGTTAAAAGACTTTAAAGTACTACTTAAGTTGTTTTTTTGGGTATCTGTACTTTACTATTTATATTTTTGACAACTTTTACTTCACTACATTTCTAAAGAAAATAATGTACTTTTTACTCCATACATTTTCCCTGACACCCAAAAGTACTCGTTACATTTTGAATGCTAAGCAGGAAAAGGGTCCAATTCACACATTATCAAGAGAACATCCCTGGTCATCTCTACTGCCTCTAATCTGGCGGACTCACTAAACACAAAAGCTTTCTTTGTAAAGTGTTGGAGTGTTGGAGTGTGCCCCTTGCTTATTGTACATTTATTGTACATTTTTTCAAAAACAAGAAAATTGTGCCATCTGGTTTGCATAATATAAGGAACTTGAAGTGATTTTTACTTTTGATACTTTTTACTTATGATAGTATAATTAAAACCAAATACTTTTACTCAAGTAGCATTTTACTGGGTGACTTTCACTTTTACTTGAGTCATTTTCTATTAAGATATCTTTACTTTAAATTTAAAAAAATATTGAATCTTTATTTAACTAAGCAAGTCAGTTAAGAAACAATTCTTATTTACATTGACGGCCTACACCGGCCAAACCCGGACGACACTGGGCCAATTGTGTGCCGCCCTATGGGACTCCCAATTACGGCCGGTTGTGATACAGCCTGAATTCAAACCAGGGTGTCTGTAGTAACGCTTCTAGCACTGAGATGCAGTGCCTTAGACCGCTGTGCCACTCGGGAAGCCCTAAGTATGACAATTGCATACTTTTTCCCCCACTGAAAAATACACCTTTACGGAACAGTGGGGACTTTGAGGAGACATACTCAAAGGTGCAGACACACGCATATGCACACATTGTAATATTGTTGTATGGTGGTATTATACATTTTGTATTGTACATTTTGTATTGTAGATATGCATGTAGTTGTGTAAAAAAAGTATATGATGTAGTGTTTTATCTTTTGTTTTATGCGTAATGTAAGTGTTTTAAGGTGCTGGCAGCAGCTAACGGGGATTCCTTTTAAATACAAATACAAATGATAGAGCAATGAGCAGCAGGTGACAAAAAGCTTGGCATTGTTTGACCCATCCAAAGCTTTTGTTATATAATTGTGATCCACCAAGTAAACACACATCTGTAGAAATAGACAGTGCTAAATAAAGTTTCCTTCATAAAATATACTGTATATTTCAACGTTTCTTTCCCCCATCATGACCACCAAGTAGTATCCAAGATGGCGTAGCAGTCGGACATCTTCATCCTCATCTTGTCGTATCCCATGTATATATATTTTTATATATTTTTCTTCGCATATCTTTTTAAAATCTTTTTCTAAACCTCAACTTCAAAATACTCTCCTGCAACCCACCTCACCCAATGTGGTGTGGATAGTTTTTTTTCTAAAGTATTTTTTATCTACCACGGAACCAGAATCCCCCAACAGAAGCTAGCCAGCTCACTAGCTACTAGCTAGTAGTCAGCTAACCACTGCTAGCGGTCATCACCTTTAGCTCGGAAAGCTCTACCCAGTTTGTACAACGCGATTCAAACCAAATCATACCGGACCTATTTTCTCTCCATATCCCCGGGTTCCTACCGCAAGTTCTGAACCTTTTCACCTGGATCATCGCAGCTAGCTAGCTGCAATCTGAGTGACTACTCCTGGCTAATGTCTCTGTCCCGAAGCAAGCACCAATTAGCCTGAAGCTAGCCGATGCTAGGCCCATCTCCCGGCTAGCTGAAGAGGCCCATCAGCCACATCACCCTTCTACTGCCGGTACGGGGCACAGAACCCCGCTAATCCTTCACGACTAGACTACCGACGCAATCTGCTGGAGGGGGTACTCAACTGGCTCCTAAGTCGTGACGTCCCCTGAATGCCCATCTGCTAGCCTGCTAGCCACGGCCCGCTAGCTGTCTAGAGCATATTAGACTGTTAGCTGAATAGATCCATCGGCCAATTTCTTGGGCCACTATACCTATTTTTCCAATTGGACTTGGACCCCTCTGCTACTCGGAACCCTCTGCTACTCGGAACCCTACTAATCCATCACGACTGGTCTATCAACGTCACCACACACGGAGGCTAAAACAGACTTTCCTCCGTCGCGACGTCCCTCTAAGGCCCTCCTCATAGCTTGATAGCCCCGGCCTGCTAGCTGTCTGAACCGCCGTGTCTCCAGCCAGCCCAACCACTCACTGGACCCCTATGATCACTCGGCTACACATGCCTCTCTCTAATATCAATATGCCTTGTCTATTACTGTCCTGGTTAGTGATTATTGTCTTATTTCACTGTAGAGCCTGTAGCCCTGCTCAATATGCCTTAACCAATCAGTTAGTTCCACCTCCCACATATGCGGTGACATCACCTGGTTTAAACATCTCTAGAGACAATATCTCTCTCATCAATACTCAATGCCTAGATTTACCTCCAATGTGTCTCACATCCTACCATACCTTTGCCTGTACATTATGCCTTGAATCTATTCTATGGTGCCCAGAAACCTGCTCCTTTAACTCTCTGTTCCGAACGTACTAGGCGACCAGTTCTGATAGCCTTTAGCTATACCCTTATCCTACTCCTCCTCTGATCCTCTGCTGATGTAGAGGTTAATCCAGGCCCTGCAGTGTCTAGCTCCACTCCTACTCCCCAGGTGCTTGCATTTGTTGAATTCTGTAACTGTAAAATCCTTGGTTTCATGCATGTTAAAATTAGAAGCCTCCTCCCCAAGTTTGTTTTCTTCACTGCTTTAGCACAATCTGCCAATCCAGATGTCCTAGCCGTGTCTGAATCCTGGCTTAGGAAGAACACCAAAAACCCTGAAATTTCCATCCCTAACTATCACATTTTCCGACAAGAAAGAACTACCAAAGGGGGCGGTGTTGCAATCTACTGCAGAGATAGCCTGCAGAGTTCTGTCTGACTATTCAGGTCTGTACCCAAACAATCGAGCTTCTACTTTTAAAAATCCACCTTTCCAGAAACAAGTCTCTCACCATTGCCGCTTGCTATAGACCACCCTCTGCTCTCAGCTGTGCCCGGGACACCATATGTGAATTGATATTTCCCCCATCTATCTTCTGAGCTCATGCTGCTAAGTGACCTAAACCGGGACATGCTTAACACCCCGGCCATCCTACAATCTAAGCTTGATGCTATCAATCTCACACAAATTATCAATAAACCCACCAGGTACAACCCCAAATCTGTAAACACGGGCACCCTCATAGATAGCCTAACCAACCTGCTCTCCAAATACACCTCTGCTGTTTTCTACCAAGATCTCAGCGATCACTGCCTCATTGCCTGCATCCGTAATGGGTCTGCGGTCAAACGACCAACCCTCATCACTGTCAAACGCTCCCTAAAACACTTCAGCGAGCAGGCCTTTCTAATCGACCTGGCCCGGGTATCCTGGAAGGATATTGACCTCATCTCGTCAGTAGAGGATGTCTGGTTATTCTTTAAAAGCCTTCATCACCATCTTAAATAAGCATGCCCCATTCAACAACAAAAAAATAGAACCAGGAACAGAAATAGCCCTTGGTTCTCTCCAGACCTGACTGCCCTTGACCAGCACAAAAACATCCTGTGGCGTTCTGCATTAGCATTGAATAGCCCACGTGATATGCAACTTTTCAGGGAAGTTAGGAATCAATATACACAGGCAGTTAGGAAAGCTAAGGCTAGCTTTTTCAAGCAGAAATTTGCATCCTGTAGTACAAACTCAAAAACGTTCTGGGACACTGTAAAGTCCATTGAGAATAAGAGCATCTCTTCCCAGCTGCCCACTGCACTGAGGCTAGGAAACACTGTCACCACGATAAATCCACTATAATAGAGAATTTTAATAAGCATTCTTCTAATGCTGGCCATGATTTACACCTGGCTACCCCTAGCCCGGTCAACAGCCCTGCACCCCCCACAGCAACTCGACCAAGCCTCCCCCATTTCTCCTTCCCCCAAATCCAGATAGCTGATGTTCTGATAGAGCTGTAAAATCTGGACCCCTACAAATCAGCCGGGCTAGACAATTTGGACCCTCTCTTTCTAAAATTATCTGAAGAAATTGTTGCAACCCCTATTACTAGCCTGTTCAACCTCTCTTTCGTATCGTCTGAGATTCCCAAAGATTGGAAAGCTGCCGCGGTCATCCCCTCTTCAAAGGGGGAGACACTCTAGACCCAAACTGCTACAGACCTATATCTACAGTGCCTTGCGAAAGTATTCGGCCCCCTTAAGTTAATACTATGTAGCGCCACCTTTTGCTGCGATTACAGCTGTTAGTCGCTTGGGGTATGTCTCTATCAGTTTTGCACATCGAGAGACTGAAGTTTTTTTCCCATTCCTCCTTGCAAAACAGCTCGAGCTCAGTGAGGTTGGATGGAGAGCATTTGTGAACAGCAGTTTTCAGTTCTTTCCACAGATTCTCGATTGGATTCTGGTCTGGACTTTGACTTGGCCATTCTAACACCTGGATATGTTTATTTTTGAACCATTCCATTGTAGATTTTGCTTTATGTTTTGGATCATTGTCTTGTTGGAAGACAAATCTCCGTCCCAGTCTCAGGTCTTTTGCAGACTCCATCAGGTTTTCTTCCAGAATGGTCCTGTATTTGGCTCCATCCATCTTCCCATCAATTTTAACCATCTTCCCTGTCCCTGCTGAAGAAAAGCAGGCCCAAACCATGATGCTGCCACCACCATGTTTGACAGTGGGGATGGTGTGTACAGCGTGATGAGCTGTGTTGCTTTTACGCCAAACATAACGTTTTGCATTGTTGCCAAAAAGTTCAATTTTGGTTTCATCTGACCAGAGCACCTTCTTCCACATGTTTGGTGTGTCTCCCAGGTGGCTTGTGGCAAACTTTAAATGACACTTTTTATGGATATCTTTAAGAAATGGCTTTCTTCTTGCCACTCTTCCATAAAGGCCAGATTTGTGCAATATACGACTGATTGTTGTCCTATGGACAGAGTCTCCCACCTCAGCTGTAGATCTCTGCAGTTCATCCAGAGTGATCATGGGCCTCTTGGCTGCATCTCTGATCAGTCTTCTCCTTGTATGAGCTGAAAGTTTAGAGGGACGGCCAGGTCTTGGTAGATTTGCAGTGGTCTGATACTCCTTCCATTTCAATATTATCGCTTGCACAGTGCTCCTTGGGATGTTTAAAGCTTGGGAAATCTTTTTGTATCCAAATCCGGCTTTAAACTTCTTCACAACAGTATCTCGGACCTGCCTGGTGTGTTCCTTGTTCTTCATGATGCTCTCTGCGCTTTTAACGGACCTCTGAGACTATCACAGTGCAGGTGCATTTATACGGAGACTTGATTACACACAGGTGGATTGTATTTATCATCATTAGTCATTTAGGTCAACATTGGATCATTCAGAGATCCTCACTGAACTTCTGGAGAGAGTTTGCTGCACTGAAAGTAAAGGGGCTGAATAATTTTGCACGCCCAATTTTTCAGTTTTTGATTTGTTAAAAAAGTTTGAAATATCCAATAAATGTCGTTCCACTTCATGATTGTGTCCCACTTGTTGTTGATTCTTCACAAAAAAATACAGTTTTATATCTTTATGTTTGAAGCCTGAAATGTGGCAAAAGGTCGCAAAGTTCAAGGGGGCCGAATACTTTCGCAAGGCACTGTATGTGTCGAACTGCTTTGCTTTATCTTGGCCAGGTTGCAGTTTTAAATGAGAACTTGTTCTCAACTAGCCTACCTGGCTAAGTAAAGGAAAAATAATTAAGCATGTTTCTGGACGGTACCCAGTCTTAAGTTGCAACCCTAGAGAGGAATTCCTGTCAATGCATCAGTGGGGCTCCAACCCACCTCTTGGGAAAATCTGTCAGACTAATTCCTGTCACCCTTTTGGAAATACAGCCAGAGTCATTCCTGTTACCACTTGGGATATACTGCCAGAATAATTTCTGTGATGTCTATCGTTTCCCCCAATTCTCTCTTCCAGGCCCCTCCTCTTCCTTCCATCGGGGAAAGTGCTTCAGTGTTTAGCATGGTTCCTTTCCTGAACAGACACTCGACTTTCCTTCCTGCATGGGACACTTCTCGTAGCCCCTCTGTTAGAAGCCTGCAAATGGAAACAAAGGGCTTTCATTCAATTAAACTTGTAACCAGATTTCCAGTTGAAATGTTGAAAAACAACAGGCTTTCCACACAGCGAGAAAAAGCATGTTTCAATCCACTAACAATAGTTTTCTTTTGGTTTCAATCTGAAAACATAGTTTCTTTTTGAGTACAGGAATGCACATTTTGTTTTGGATGTTGTTTTTTGACTTGACCTGGAAACCAGTTAAAAAGTTTAATCGAATAGGGCCCACAGTCACAGCTTCTATGGGCTTTCCTGCTGAGGTGGGACGCACCTTTCCTTCCTCAATTCAACGGTTGTGTGTGGGTTTTAACCTTGAGAAAACCAATGGCAACATTCTTCCACTATCTCTGTCAAATTGGGCCAGATAAAAAGAGTCGGAAACGAAGGGTACCTACCCACTGGGCACACACTGGTTGAATCAATGTTGTTTCCAAGTAATTTCAATCAAATTACGTTGAACCAATGTGGAATAGACGTTGAATTTACATCTGTACCCAGCAGGTATGCACATGGAGCAGCTGCATCAACAGCTCCTCGTTACTCAGTGACTACCACAATGACATGTCAACGGATGCACACACATAATAGCAAAAAACATTTGCTACCGGATGCTGCAATCGACAAATCAGATTACATGCAAGAGCTTTGACATTCAAAGAAACACAATGTCCTCTTGGGTGGTATTTAGTTGTGCAGTAGCTTACCAATTCCAGACATGGTTCAGGACTGACGACATCTCAACCCTACAGCAATTTATAAATCAGCCAAATACCATATGACAAACAATTGGCATCAAATATAAATTTCAAGTTTTGTCTGGTTAAAGCGAAAATGTAAAAACAATAATTGATGTGATTTTCGATCTTCTACAAATGGCAAGCCCACCCCACATGGCTTGATCAACTTAAACCCTTTGGTTTTCAGGCCTTCAAATGTCGAGTGCATGGACATCTAATCACATCACCGGTAGGACAATTGATCCTTGATCTGCATCTAATTATTATTGGCCTATTAGATTTATTTGATGTCTGACACCACTATTGTTCACAATTGCACCTAACAGAAACTGACAAAAACAAAAACTCTGGCAGGTGAGATAACCCTCGTTAAAGGGATACTTCAGGATTTTGGCAATGATTAAAAATGATCTACTTCTCAAGAGTGTTGTGGATACCATTTTTATATCTCTGTGTCCAGTATGAAGGTAGTTATAGGCTGTTTTGCGAGCCAATGCTAACTAGCGTTAGTGCAATGACTGGAAGTCCTACTAGCATGCTGTGTGTGTTCAGAATGGAAAGGGGGAGGAACAAGCAGACCTCAGATATACATGTACAGTGGGGCAAAACAGTATTTAGTCAGCCACCAATTGTGCAAGTTCTCCCACTTAAAAAGATGAGAGAGGCCAGTAATTTTCATCATAGGTACACTTCAACTATGACAGACAAAATGAGAAAAAAAATCCAGAAAATCACATTGTAGGATTTTTAATGAATTTATTTGCAAATTATGGTGGAAAATAAGTATTTGGTCAATAACAAAAGTTTCTCAATACTTTGTTATATACCCTTTGTTGGCAATGACAGAGGTCAAACGTTTTCTGTAAGTCTTCACAAGGGTTTCACACACTGTTGCTGGTATTTTGGCCCATTCCTCCATGCAGATCTCCTCTAGAGCAGTGATGTTTTGGGGCTGTTGCTGGGCAACACGGACTTTCAACTCCCTCCAAAGATTTTCTATGGGGTTGAGATCTGGAGACTGGCTAGGCCACTCCAGGACCTTGAAATGCTTCTTACGAAGCCACTCCTTCGTTGCCCGGGTGGTGTGTTTGGGATCATTGTCATGCTGAAAGACCCAGCCACGTTTCATCTTCAATGCCCTTGCTGATGGAAGGAGGTTTTCACTCAAAATCTCACGATACATGGCCCCATTCATTCTTTCCTTTACACGGATCAGTCGTCCTGGTCCCTTTGCAGAAAAACAGCCCCAAAGCATGATGTTTCCACCCCCACACTTCACAGTAGGTATGGTGTTCTTTGGATGCAACTCAGCATTCTTTGTCCTCCAAACACAACGAGTTGAGTTTTTACCAAAAAGTTATATTTTGGTTTCATCTGATCATATGACATTCTCCCAATCTTCTTCTGGATCATCCAAATACTCTCTAGCAAACTTCAGACGGGCCTGGACATGTACTGGCTTAAGCAGGGGGACACGTCTGGCACTGCATGATTTGAGTCCCTGGCGGCGTAGTGTGTTACTGATGGTAGACTTTGTTACTTTGGTCCCAGCTCTCTGCAGGTCATTCACTAGGTCCCCCTGTGTGGTTCTGGGATTTTTGCTCACTGTTCTTGTGATCATTTGGACCCCACGGGGTGAGATCTTGCGTGGAGCCCCAGATCGAGGGAGATTATCAGTGGTCTTGTATGTCTTCCATTTCCTAATAATTGCTCCCACAGTTGATTTCTTCAAACCAAGCTGCTTACCTATTGCAGATTCAGTCTTCCCAGCCTGGTGCAGGTCTACAATGTTGTTTCTGGTGTCCTTTGACAGCTCTTTGGTCTTGGCCATAGTGGAGTTTGGAGTGTGACTGTTTGAGGTTATGGACAGGTGTCTTTTATATTGATAACAAGTTCAAACAGGTGCCATTAATACAGGTAACGAGTGGAGGACAGAGGAGCCTCTTAAAGAAGAAGTTACAGGTCTTTGAGAGCCTGAAATCTTGCTTGTTTGTAGGTGACCAAATACTTATTTTCCACCATAATTTGCAAATAAATTCATTAAAAATCCTACAATGTGATTTTCTGTATTTTTTTCCTCATTTTGTCTGTCATAGTTGAAGTGTACCTATGATGAAAATTACAGGCCTCTCTCATCTTTTTAAGTGAGAGAACTTGCACAATTGGTGGCTGACTAAATACTTTTTTGCCCCACTGTATCCCAAGTAAACAGAAACAACTTTCCTAGACTTCTAACTAGTCTAAGTAACCATGGCCATCCCACACATCTATGGGAGAGGTTTATGCAGAATAAAGTACTGAATGTGATATGTATTGTGGGCTGAAGTACAGCCCACACACACAACACTATCAGAAAATGTCCAACAGAGCCACATACAAAATAGAATGACTTACCATTGGAATTAGATATATTTGGAAAATTCTGTAATCTGTCAGTGATTATAAGCCCCATCTTAGTTTCTCCAGACATGGGAGTATTAGACCAGCTTACTCCAATCAAACAAACTTAATAGGTTAGACCAACTTGTGACTCTGAACTTTGCTATCCAAAGCCAACCATTGTTTTCAATTTCAAAAGCTCTATTTCCTCACCTTTAAGTCAAGTCAATGTGCGTGTGATTATTGACTGTTGTGAATATGAATTCAACTTCCAGCACTCAGTAAGACATGAACCTCATACAGTATGACTGTGTTTTGTCAGATGAAAGGTGGGTCAGCACACAGTCTTCCCCATCCGTAGTATGTTCAGCACTGCGCCGGCCAAGCAAGACTATTAGCACTAGCAACTTGCATGAGCATTAATATAGAGACCTCATTAGATTAGAGACTGTATTTGTCTGTGGATATTTATTAGCTATCAGGGAAACATTCCAAAGCTTAACAATGCTTGCTGCTTCGATGGTAAGGTCAGGGAGGGCATGGTATCCCCGTCCATGGACAAATTAAGCACAGAATATCCCACTTTTTCTCAATCAATATTTGACTGTTTGGCAACTTTCCCATCCCTTTGAAATTGTTGATGTGGTCGAGAGAGTGAGTAAGAGAGAGCGAGAGATGTTTACATGGTCCTGAACTTTGTCTCTTCCCAAATCCTGATTTGAGTTAGGAGCAATTGTGACAAAGCAATGGTGTTTCCCGATAGGTATTTGTGTTCTTGCTTACAATGCATTAAAAACACACACACAAATAGCCTACTCTCCCTAAAAGCAGATTTTGTTCAGACTTTCAAAGCATTTATGAGTGAGCGACTAGACACAACTGCGGTTGAACTTCACATGTCCCCAAACATCATCATATACACACACACCACTGTGCATATCTACTGCTCTGATTGTTTAACTGAAATACAAACATATCCCACTAATTTCAAGACAAACTCCAAAGTCCCATCACACATATTTCCCATACTAGCTGAACAATGGTGAGGAAAGTGGGAATTAAGCAAACCACAGGGAGGGCTATAAATTCAAATGTATTTTTACTCTTCTGTTGGCCTCAGGGTTCTCAATTACCCCTCATAGGCGCCATGAGTCTTGCACATTCCATTTGATCACATCCCAATGGGCACAGATGTCAATTCGACCCTTATTCTACAATTACGTGGAAACAACGTTGATTCAACCAGTGTGTGCCCAGTCACAAAGGCCTACTGTTATCCATTAAGGTTGAGCCGCACTATCCTATTGTGCAGAGTGGATCACCACAGTGTTCAGATGACCTGAAATGTACCTTTAGCTACTCAATAAACCAAACAAACAAGTGACAACCTGCCTGGATGGTATTATGATGATAATCACTGGTAGCCTTTAAGATTCATTAAGTACAGTCTTACCGATGCACTTGATCTCGAACCCTCCGGGCGGTTTGAGGGCCCGCCTCCTCCATCCCTCTCTGAGCCCCTCGAGGTGGTGTTCCTTCCCTTGGATTAGCAGGACATCCTGGTCAATCCAGCCTAGGAAGAAAGTCTCCGATATCGCATCGGTCACTTTCTTATTCCAGAAGTGCTGCATGTTGACGGCTTTGAAATCGGCAAATATTTCGTAGCCCGTGTGATGTTGCTGGAGCTTGTCGGTTACCGCGGGCGACTCCTCGGCGCCAACCCGAGACAGCACTATGCCCAGGGAGTGAGGCGCGATCTGCAGAAACTTATCCATGTCTCAAATTGCTTCGTTTTCCGCTACACCATGAATAACAACAACGTCCAATTTCTCAGAGCAGCATGTTTTACAGTATGTTTTATTCCGTACTTTGATATAATTCCAAAACGAGCACATCTTTCTGATGTTTCAATCTTGATTTAGGTCTATTGAAAACTGTAGGCTACCACACAAACCTGACAGCACACATTTGATCTGCATCACGCAAAATGGAAATGTAGGCTATAGCCTATTCTTACAATAAATGTTGTCACTATCTGTGTCCAAAAACAAATCTCAACATGTCAAACGTTTTTCAGGCGACAGTAGCATACCAATTTAACAGACAAATTAACTCTCAAACCCAAGCTTTCACATATGGCCTTTCAAAGAAAATAGGTGAACCGATTATTCCATGACCCACTTCCCAAGACGGTGAGAACCCCTCATCTGTGTGTGTACATCGATCGATCAGTGCACAGAGATTATAGCTGCAAGTGCTGGCGATGACTTCATCGTTCTGCCGGTTCATGACTTCATTTGGTGCGTAAAGGCAGCCTCCCTCCCATTCAACGAGGGCGCACCGCGTCTCCGCATTCATCCAAAAAGGAATAAATAATCCAAACTGGGATACACTTTCTTCTGTTCTGTGTAAAACGCCTGACACATAGCCTAGTGTATACCATTCTCATTCAACCCCTCGGTTCTTTGAGACGATAGAAGCCAATTCGAAGAGGAACAGGACCACCAAATATTTGACCGTAACTCCACCTACAGCCAACCCTCTGAACATGATGAGCTCCATACCGGGGTATTGCAACAGGTGAACATAAAAATATTTGACAGTCAAATGACAGGCGATGGAAGTATAGACTAGCTGTGTAGGCAGACTGGTCTCATAGACTAGACGTAACATAGTAAATGCAAATGTGATATGTTACCGTTGGTATGGTTACATAAAATACCAAATATTTTTATAACTATCCCAAGATAGACCAGATCCTGTCATTTCCAATGGGAGTAAATTAATCATAGTGGGAAGAACAAGCAAGGAGGTGGGTAGAGCCAAGCACGAGCTAGTGAGATCCTATGAATGCATTCTAGTCTTTATTTGCGAGTTTCCATTAGGGAACGCCTACTCTGTGAAATGTGCACGTGCAATAACTTAATTCGCCCTTGCACTCCTTCTAAACAATGCCTTTTTTAGATACTTTGGCAAGGGGTAAAGTCTACAAAACCAAAACGCGGTATACTCTGTTTGATACAGATTCTAGTACTGGAAACATTAAATTGTTTGGACATCAAATGTTTCATCTATAAAATAAAATAAATGCAGAAGGTTGGCCAAAATCCATTTTGCTCCATCTTCTCCCACTGCTGGCCACTGGGTTTCCTCTCATCTCCATATTTGGTAGTGAGTGGAAATGCCAACCAGATGCTTCACATTTATACATCTGGTGAAATTTCCGTTGCTCTGATGAGGTCATAACTGACCAAATGTGTTAGCCTATATGGCCGAAAATAAAAAGGTGAAATGAGGGAACATCTTTTTGTTATTTCTTGAACTTGGGATTTCGTTTCTTGAACTTGGGATTTCATTTTAAGTTATTGTCATATATGGCAGAGCGCCCAGCTATTAAAGCGAGAGAGCGCACCTGTTACTCACTCCCTAACCTTAGCCCTTTTAGCTGCTAACCCTAACCTTAACCTTAACCCCTAGAGCATTTCATATGATATGTTACAAATTACATATCGTATGATATGTTACGAATTGCAATTCGTACAATATGTTACAAATTTGCAAAACGTATGATATATTATGAATTCGCAAAACGTATGATATGTTACGAAATCCAATTTGTTGTGGCTAACGTTAGATAGGTGGTGTAAGGGATTTCCTCCTTTTCTTCCGAAGAGGAGAGGCGAAACGGATCAGAGGACCAATATGCGGCGTGGTAAGTGTCCATGGTTCTTTTAATATGTAAATGTACACATGAACACTACAAAACAATAAACATGGAACGTGTGAAACCCTAAACAGTCCCATCTGGTGCAAAACACAAATACAGAATCACCCACCCAACTCGGACCAAGCGGCGTGGTAAACAGCAGCGACGACAGCAGCAGCAGCAGCAACAACAGCTGCCAGCATCACAGGACTACACAACTTGGGAGGATATAGACAGGTGGGCGGTCGACCCAGGGAGAGTGCCGGAGCCCGCCTGGGATTCAATGGAGCAGTGCAAGGAGGGTTACAGGAAGATGAGGTTGGCGAAGCCAGCACGGCAGTGCGACAGGTACGAGAGGCAGCCCCAAAAAATTTTTTTGGGGGGGCAGACGAGGTGTGGTACTAAGCCAGGTAGCAGACCTGAGCTCACTCCTCGTGCTTATTATAAGCAGCGCATTACTGGTCAGGCATCGTGTTATGCGGTTAAGCGCACGGTGTCGCCAGTGCGTGCCCATAGCCCGGTGCGCTATAGGGCAGCCCCCCGAAAGTGCCATGCGAGTGTGGGCATTGTGCCAGGGCGTATGGTGCCTGCTCAGCGGGTCTGGTCGCCGGTACGCAGTTTTGGTCCAGGTTATCCTGCGCCGGCTCTGCGTGCTGTGTCTCCGGGGCGCTGGGAGGGTGCAGTGCGTCCTCTGCCTGCGCTCCGCTCGTGCCGGGCAAATGTGGGAGTGGAGCCTAAGGGAGAGGTGCGTGTAGTAAGCACTAGATCTCCCGTGCTTACCCACAGCCCGGTTCAACCTGTGCCTGCACTCTGGAGGGTCCGGGCTAAAGTAGTTGTCCAGCCTGGGGAAGTGGTGCCAAGGTTGCGCACCAGAGCTCCAGCGCTCCCCCACAGCCCGGTCCTTCAGGTGCCTCCTCTTAACACCAAGCCTCCTGAAGGTCTCCCCAGCCTCGTGGTTCCTGTGGCAGCCCCACGCACCAGGCTGTCTCTCTGTCTCCTCCCTGCAGGTGGTCCTGTCTGTCCGGCGCCGCTGCCGGAGTCTCCCGCCTGTCCGGCGCCGCTGCCGGAGTCTCCCGCCTGTCCGGTGCCGCTGCCGGAGTCTCCCGCCTGTCCGGCGCCGCTGCCGGAGCCTCCCGCCTGTCCGGCGCCGCTGCCGGAGCCTCCCGCCTGTCCGGCGCCGCTGCCCGCCTGAGCCTCCCGCCTGTCCGGCGCCCCTGCCGGAGCCTCCCGCCTGTCCGGAGCCTCCCGCCTGTCCGGCGCCGCTGCCGGAGCCTCCCGCCTGTCCGGCTGCCGGAGCCTCCCGCCTGTCCGGGAGCCTCCCGCCTGTCCGGCGCCGCTGCCGGAGCCTCCCGCCTGTCCGGCGCCGCTGCCGGAGCCTCCCGCCTGTCCGGCGCCCCGCTGCCGGAGCCTCCCCCGCCTGTCCGGCGCCACTGCCGCTGCCGGAGCCTCCCGCCTGTCCGGCGCCGCTGCCGGAGCCTCCCGCCTGTCCGGCGCCGCTGCCGGAGCTGAGGCTCCCCAGCCTGTCCGGCGCCACTGCCGGAGCCTCCCGCCTGTCCGGCGCCGCTGCGAGCTGCCCCTCTGTCCCGAGCTGCCCCTCTGTCCAGTGGGGTCCTCCCGCCTGTCCGGTGAGCCTCCCGCCTGTCCGGCGCCGCTGCCGGAGCCTCCCGCCTGTCCGGCGCCGCTGCTATGTTTCGGAGCCTCCCGCCTGTCCGGCGCCTGCTGTCACTGTGTGTTTGTGGGTGAGCCTCCCGCCTGTCCGGCGCCGCTGCCGGAGCCTCCCGCCTGTCCGGCGCCGCTGCCGGAGCCTCCCGCCTGTCCGGCGCCGCTGCCGGAGCCTCCCACATACAGAATAATACGAAATGCTCTGATTCCATGTTGGTGTAAGCTATGTAGGCTAGTGATGATGTTTACTTAGTAGGCTAGGCTACTGTAGGCCAGGCTACTGTAGACTTAGTAATTGCTTGCATATTTGAGCAGTTTTGTAGGGCTACACAAGTGAACTATGGAATAGTAGGCATATTCCTCTTGTGGAATTACAAAACACAACTCAATTATGCAATTAAAAAGCAATTACTCAACTGAGCAAATTGATCAATATTAGTAGTGGCCGGCCATAATTAATAGCAATTCCATCTATCTGGTCTAAAGAAAAAAAGGTCAAGCTAAAATGCTGAAATATCTGCAGCACTACAGAATGAATGCCTTTGTACGTGAAGGAATTTAATTCCTTGAGAGAAAATATTGAAAAATGGAACATGTTCAAAATTTTTTTTTTTTTTCGAAAGTAAAGTTGCTTATTTACTGTCAGAGTCCACGCCAACCCAGACACTCTCCATTCAAGCAACTGCATATTCCTGATTCTCTACTGGTTATTGTCCTAGAAATTCTAAACAATATAACAATATTTCACATCATGACCAAAGTTAGAAAGATGTACTTGCCACTGGCATTCAGGTAGAAAGTATTCGAAAAATATTCAAGGGGTAGGCTTTATTTCAATAGTTGAGAGTATTTAATACAGTATCTTACAGACGACATATTTAAAAAGGGATAATTCTTACAAATGCATGAAGTAGCCTCAGGTCACCAGATACGTTTTTAATGAGTTAGGGTTGAAAAAGAAGGAAAGTGTCACTTTGTCCAAAATGTATCACTTCGTTCTAACTTTTTTATGTTAGGTGTGTTCACACATCCCAAGCCTAAGAAATATTATGTCTCACATTGTGTTTAGACAATACCGTGACCACAACAGCTTATTATAACTTGAAAATCAACAATACAATAGCAATATACTGTATAATAATGTTTATCTATTTAGGTGAAACTCATAGATGATACAATTGGATTGCATTGCATTTATATATCACTTTTCACTAAGTTCCAAACCTTTTTATTATTGTAAGAGAGGGACTCTCGTAGTGTAGCGGTCTAACGGTGGTCTAACGGTGGTCTAACGGCGGTCTAACGGCGGTCTAACGGCGGTCTAACGGCGGTCTAACGGTGGTCTAACGGCAGTCTAACGGCGGTCTAACGGTGGTCTAACGGCGGTCTAATGGTGGTCTAACGGCAGTCTAACGGCGGTCTAACGGTGGTCTAACGGCGGTCTAACGGTGGTCTAACGGCGGTCTAACGGTGGTCTAACGGCGGTCTAACGGCAGTCTAACGGCGGTCTAACGGCGGTCTAACGGTGGTCTAACGGCGGTCTAATGGTGGTCTAACGGCAGTCTAACGGCGGTCTAACGGTGGTCTAACGGTGGTCTAACGGCGGTCTAACGGTGGTCTAACGGTGGTCTAACGGCGGTCTAACGGCGGTCTAATGGTGGTCTAATGGCGGTCTAACGGTGGTCTAACGGTGGTCTAACGGCGGTCTAACGGTGGTCTAATGGTGGTCTAATGGCGGTCTAACGGCGGACTAACGGCGGTCTAACGGCGGTCTAACGGTGGTCTAACGGCGGTCTAACGGTGGTCTAACGGCGGTCTAACGGTGGTCTAACGGCGGTCTAACGGTGGTCTTACGGCGGTCTAACGGTGGTCTAACGGCGGTCTAATAGTCTAAGCCACTGCATCCAGAACACACTCTCTCCTCTACCTTTCCTCTCTATATCTATCCTATCCAATAAACAAAACAAAGACATGTGACGAGTGCTACTTTCACTGCCAAAAAGAAGAAAAAAAGAAGGGGACTCTCATTCAAAGCAGGAATGCCATTGTGTCCTCAAAAGGAAATAGAGAATGTCAGTTGTTCAGTGTTTTGTTTGTTTATAGTAATGTGGAACCTGATCGTGTTCCTTTTCAGAGTGCTCCTTTTTGGGGGCCACAACAAAAACATGTACTGTTGGGGGAACACTGATATAGAGTGTTCAACTTCCTTTGTTTATTTTTTTTACGTTGATGGTCAGTAGGTCTGCCCCAGATTTTAAATCAGACATACTGTAACTAAACATTCATAACTGTTGTTATTATCTGATCTAACATAATTCATCTAACAATTGGTAATGTGTGCTGTTTTGAAACAAGATTTGAGGAGGGAATAATGATTTGTCAGGTATGATATACACTCAGTGAACAGTAGGATCAAGTTACCTCTGAATAAAGCTGTGGAATGTTTCTCCCTTGATGGACCTTTTTTTTACTATTATTTTTTAAGGGCTAGATTACTTTTAATATTGCAGATATATTGTAGCTTCCATCAATGTAATTGTCTGCATCACTTCTAATCCACCATTTATTTTTGGGCAAATATATATACACTGCTCAAAAAAAATAAAGGGAACACTAAAATAACACATCCTAGATCTGAATGAATGAAATATTCTTATTAAATACATTTTTCTTTACATAGTTAAATGTGCTGACAACAAAATCACACAAAAATTATCAATGGAAATCAAATTTATCAACCAATGGAGGTCTTGATTTGGAGTCACACTCAAAATTAAAGTGGAAAACCACACTACAGGCTGATCCAACTTTGATGTAATGTCCTTAAAACAAGTCAAAATGAGGCTCAGTAGTGTGTGTGGCCTCCACGTGCCCGTATGACCTCCCTACAACGCCTGGGCATGCTCCTGATGAGGTGGCGGATGGTCTCCTGAGGGATCTCCTCCCAGACCTGGACTAAAGAATCTGCCAATTCCTGGACAGTCTGTGGAGCGAGACATGATGTCCCAGATGTGCTCAATTGGATTCAGGTCTGGGGAACGGGCGGGCCAGTCCATAGCATCAATGCCTTCCTCTTGCAGGAACTGCTGACACACTCCAGCCACATGAGGTCTAGCATTGTCTTTCATTAGGAGGAACCCAGGGCCAACCACACCAGCATATGGTCTCACAAGGGGTCTGAGGATCTCATCTCGGTACCTAATGGCAGTCAGTCTACCTCTGGCGAGCACATGGAGGACTGTGCGGCCCCCCAAAGAAATGCCACCCCACACCATGACTGACCCACCGCCAAACCGGTCATGCTGGAGGATGTTGCAGGCAGCAGAACGTTCTCCACGGCGTCTCCAGACTGGCACGTCTGTCACATGTGCTCAGTGTAAGCCTGCTTTCATCTGTGAAGAGCACAGGGTGCCAGTGGCGAATTTGGCAATCTTGGTGTTCTCTGGCAAATGCCAAACGTAATGCACGGTGTTGGGCTGTAAGCACAACCCCCACCTGTGAACATCGGGCCCTCATACCACCCTCATGGAGTCTGTTTCTGACCGTTTGAGCAGACACATGCACATTTGTGGCCTGCTGGAGGTCATTTTGCAGGGCTCTGGCAGTGCTCCTCCTGCTCCTCGCACAAGGGTGGAGGTAGCGGTCCTGCTGCTGGGTTGTTGCCCTCCTACGGCCTCCTCCACGTCTCCTGATGTACTGGCCTGTCTCCTGGTAGCGCCTCCATGCTCTGGACACTACACTGACAGACACAGCAAACCTTCTTGCCACATCTCGCATTGATGTGCCATCCTGGATGAGCTGCACTACCTGAGCCACTTGTGTGGGTTGTAGACTCCGTCTCATGCTACCACTAGAGTGAAAGCACCGCCAGCATTCAAAAGTGACCAAAACATCAGCCAGGAAGCATAGGAACTGAGAAGTGGTCTGTGGTCCCCACCTGCAGAACCACTCTTTTATTGGGGGTGTCTTGCTAAATGCCTATAATTTCCACCTGTTGTCTATTCCATTTGCACAACAGCATGTGAAATGTATTGTCAATCACTGTTGCTTCCTAAGTGGACAGTTTGATTTCACAGAAGTGTGATTGACTTGGAGTTACATTGTGTTGTTTAAGTGTTCCCTTTATTTTTTTGAGCAGTGTATATATATACACTGTACATACTGTATACATACATACCGTTGAAGTCGGAAGTTTACGTACACATAGGTTGGAGTCATTAAAACTCATTTTTCAACCACTCCACAAATTTCTTGTTAAACAAACTATAGTTTTGGCAAGTCGGTTAGGACATCTACTTTGTGCATGACACAATTCATTTTTCCAACAATTATTTACAGACATATTATTTCACTTATCATTCACTGTATCACAATTCCAATGGGTCAGAAGATTACATACACTAACTTGACTGTGCCTTTAAACAGCTTGGAAAATTCCAGAAAATGATGTCATGGCTTTAGAAGCTTCTGATAGGCTAGTTGACATCATTTCAGTCAATTGGAGGTGTACCTGTGGATGTATTTCAAGGCCAACCTTCAAACTCAGTGCCTCTTTGCTTGACATCATGGGAAAATCAAAATAAATCAGCCAAGACCTCAGAAAAAAAATTGTAGACCTCCACAAGTCTGGTTCATCCTTGGGAGCAATTTCCAAAAGCCTGAAGGTACCACGTTCATCTGTACAAACAATAGTACACAAGTATAAACACCATGGGACCACACAGCCGTCATACTGCTCAGGAAAGAGACGCGTTCTGACTCCTAGAGATTAATGTACTTTGGTGCGAAAAGTGCAAATCAATCCCAGAACGACAGCAAAGGACCCTGTGAAGATGCTGGAGGAAACAGGTACAAAATAATCTATATCCACAGTAAAATGAGTCCAATATCGACATAATCTGAAAGGCCTCTCAGCAAGAAAGAAGCCACTGCTCCAAACCGCCATAAAAAATCCAGACTATGGTTTGCAACTGCACATGGGGACAAAGATCGTTATTTTTGGAGAAATGTCCTCTGGTCTGATGAAACAAAAATAGAACTGTTTGGCCATAATGACCATCGTTATGTTTGGAGGAAAGAGGGGGAGGCTTGCAAGCCGAAGAACACCATCCCAACCATGAAGCACAGGGGTGGCAGCATCCTGGTTTGGGGGTGCTCTAATAGATGACATCATGAGGACGGACAATTATGTGGATATATTGAAGCAACATCTCAAGACATCAGTCAGGAAAGCTTGGTCTCAAATGGGTCTTCCAAATGCACAATGACCCCAAACATACTTCCAAAGTTGTGGCAAAATGGCTAAAGGACAACAAAGTCAAGGTATTGGAACGTCCATCACAAAGCACTGACCTTAATCCCATAGAGAATTTGTGGGCAGAACTGAAAAAGCGTGTGTGAGCAAGGAGGCCTACAAACCTCACTCAGTTACACCAGCTCTGTCAGGAGGAATGGGCCAAAATTCACTCAACTTATTGTGGGAAGCTGGTGGAAGGCTATCCGAAACGTTTGACACAAGTTAAACAATTTAAAGGAAATGCATGTAAACTTTTGTATATAAACTTCTGACCCACTGGGAATGTGATGAAAGAAATGAAAGCAGAAATAAATAATTCTCTCTACTGTTATTCTGACATTTTACATTCTTAAAATAAAGTGGTGATCCTAACTGATCTAAGACAGGGAATGTTTACTCTGATTAAATGTCAGGAATTGTGAAAAACTGAGTTTAAATGTATTTGGCTAAGGTGTTTGTAAACTTCCGACTTCAATTGTACATACATGTACATACATACAGTGCCTTGCAAAAGTATTCGTCCCCCTTGGTGTTTTTCCTATTTTGTTGCATTACAGCCTGTAATTTAAATTGATTTTTGTTCGGATTTCATGTAATGGACATACACAAAATAGTCAAAATTGGTGAAGTGAAATGAAAAAAATAACTTGTTTCATTAAATTCAACAAAAAATACACCGGAAAAGTGGTGCGTGCATATGCATTCACCCCCTTTGCTATGAAGCCCCAAAATAAGATCTGGTGCAACCAATTACCTTCAGAGGTCACATAATTAGTTAAATAAAATCCACCTTTGCGCAATCTAAGTGTCCCATGATCTCAGTATATTAATACCTGTTCTGAAAGGCCCCAGAGTCTGCAACACCACTAAGCAAGGGGAACCACCAATCAAGCGGCACCATGAAGACCAAGGAGCTCTCCAAACAGGTCAGGGTAAAAGTTGTGGAGAAGTACAGATTCGGGTTGGGTCATAAAAAAATATCAGAAACTTTGAACATCCCACAGAGCACCATTAAATCCATTATTTTAAAAAAATTGAACGAATATGGCACCACAACAAAACTGCCAAGAGAGGGCCACCCATCAAAACTCATGGACCAGGCAAGGTGGGCATTAATCAGAGGCAACAAAGAGACCAAAGACAACCCTGAAGGAGCTGTAAAGCTCCACAGCGGAGATTGTAGTATCTGTCCATAGGACCACTTTAAGCCGTACACACCACAGAGCTGGGCTTTACAGAAGAGTGGCCAGAAAAAAGCCATTGCTTCAAGAGGAAAATAAGCAAACACGTTTGGTGTTTGGCAAAAGGCATTTGGGAGACTCCCCAAACATATGGAAGAAGGTACTTTGGTCAGATGAGACTAAAATTGAGCTTTTTGGCCATCAAGGAAAACGCTATGTCTGGCACAAACCCAACACCTCTCATCAACCCGAGAGCGCCATCCCCACAGTGAAGCATGGTGGTGGCTACATCATGCTGTGGGGATGTTTTTCTCTCTGGTCACCCCCAAAGCCAATTCCTCCTTTGGCTGCCTCTCCTTCCAGTTCTCTGCTGCCAATGACTGGAACAAACTACAAAAATCTCTGAAACTATAAACACATCTCCCTCACTAGCTTTAAGCACCAGCTGTCAGAGCAGCTTACAGATGACTGCACCTGTACATAGCCCATCTATAATTTAGCCCAAACAACTACCTCTTCCCCTACTGTATTTAGATATTTTGCTCCTTTGCACCCCATTAATTCTATTTCTACTTTGCACATTCTTCCACTGCAAATCTACCATTCCAGTGTTTTACTTACTATATTGTATTTACTTCGCCACCATGGCCTTTTTTTGCCTTTACCTCCCTTATCTCACCTCATTTGCTCAACTTGTATATAGACTTATTTTTCTACTGTATTATTGACTGTATTTTTGTTTTACTCCATGTGTAACTCTGTGTTGAGGTATGCGTCAAACTGCTTTGCTTTATCTTGGCCAGATCGCAATTGTAAATGAGAACTTGTTCTCAACTTGCCTACCTGGTTAAATAAAGGTTCAATTTAAAACTAAATATAGGTTAAGAACTTTTGTGAAAGAACACAGTTTTGAAAGATATGGCAAATAGAAATCAAACCGGATGGACATCAGAAATAGATGGGAGAGGTTGAGGGTAGAGGAAGGACAGGAGTAAAAACAAACATAATAGAATTATTGTAAAATAGACTGTGACCATAAAATGTATACAGTATGTATAAGCTGGAAGTAGAGGCCTAAGCGTTGTTGTTCACTAGTTTACTTCAATTAGGGGAGGGGTGGTAGGGTTAAAAAGTAATAAAGGAAAATATATATATATTTTTAAATATATGTATGTACATGTATTTATATGTGTGTATGTATGTACATTGGCTTGCGACAGTATTCACCCCCCTTGGCATTTTTCCTATTTTGTTGCCTTTACAACCTGGAATTGAAATGGATTTTGGGGGGGTTTGTATCATTTGATTTGCACAACATGCCTACCACTTTGAAGTTGCAAAATATTTTTTTATTGTGAAACAAACAAGAAATAAGACAAAAAAACAGAACTTTAGCATGCATAACTCTTCACCTCCCCGAAGTCAATACTTTGTAGAGCCACCTTTTTCAGCAATTACAGTTGCAAATCTCTTGGGGTATGTCTCTACAAGCTTGTCACATCTAGCCACTGGGATTTTTGCCCATTCTTCAAGGCAAAACTGCTCCAGCTCCTTTAAATTGGATGGGTTCTGCTGGTGTACAGCAGTCTTTAAGTCATACCACAGATTCTCAATTGGATTGGGGTCTGGGCCTAGACATTTAAATGTTTCCCCTTAAACCACTCAAGTGTTGCTTCAGCAGTATTCTTAGGGTCATTGTCCTGCTGGAAGGTGAACCTCTGTCCCAGTCTCAAATCTCTGGAAGACAAACACGTTTCCCTCAAGAATTTCCCTGTATTTAGAGCCATCCATCATTCCTTCAATTCTGACCAGTTTCCCAGTCCCTGCCAATAATTATTATTATTATTAAATGTCACCTTTATTTAACTAGGCAAGTCAGTTAAGAACAAATTCTTATTTACAATCACGGCCAGTTGTTATACAGCCTGGAATCAAACCAGGGTCTGTAGTGACACCTCTAGCACTGAGATGCAGTGCCATAGACCACTGCGCCACTTGGGAGCCAGTTCATCACCTCTAGCGTACCTACACCGTGGCAATACAATACTGCATTGTGCCTTTTCCCAGTGGAAAGAGAACCCCTCAATGGTTTTTAAAAAGGCTCAGCACAGGCTATTATTTTTAAGGAAGCTCATTTGATATCTGCTCAAAATGTATTTTAATAGTGTTGTGGCTAGTGTACTGTTTTATTGTGTAATCTGCTGGGGGGGGTAACCACTAGAGAGGATGCAAACAGGCTAAACAAAATCATCAAGAAGGCTGGATCTACCATCAGGACCAACCAGGACAAACTAGAGCCCATGCTGGAGAAGCGGATCCTCAAAAAGCTTAGAAGTATAGGGGCCAACACTAGTCACCCCCTCCACAGTAACTGGCTGGAACATCGCAGTGCAATGGCAGGCAGATTTATTTTACCCAAGGCCAAAACAGAACATTTCTACAAATCCTTATTACCATATGCCATGAGGCTTTTTAACACAAACACCTAGTTTAAAATATCCATTGATGATGTGCTACTTTTAATGTCTGGTGTGTCCTTGTGTTTTTATGGTGTATTTACTGGTAATGTATGTATTGGCTGGTACAATTACATTTCCCCTCTGGGGGATTAATAAAGTACTATATCATCAGCTGCTGAAGCCCTATTGGGTTCATCACAGTGACGTCCACTGTGATGTCATGACAGTACAACGTTTCGTAATCCCAGACACTCAACAACCGGAAACGCTAGACAGAGAGCAGATGAGGGACACATAGCCATGGAAAAAGGTAGCGGCATATATGTTTTATTGGAAAAAATGACTTCTCCGCTAGTTGTAGGTTACTATTCAAGATACATTGAAATAGCAAAGACACCCATAACCACATCAATGGATTACAGTACATTTTTGCAAGTGGGCGTTGAGGTCCTGGTTAAAGACAACACTCCCCAGTTCTCCGCAAGATCCATTTGCTGCAGAATGACTTCACAAGTGACCAGTAGCCAATACCACACACAAAGCATCGAGGCCAAGAGGGCTGTGAAAAACAGTCAAGGGACTGTTGAAAAAGAACAAGGATCCGTACAGGGCTGTTAGCTTACAGGGTCACAGCACTGCATCATGGGACGTTGCCTGCCGAGCTCCCTATTGCCTGTCTCGCCAGCTCAGCTCAAACCCTAATGGCCTAACTGGAAGGCCTTCGCTAAGAGGGACAAACAGCTGAAACCAACACAAACTGTAGACTTCAATCGGAGATACCAGGCTGCGAGAAGGTCAACGTGTGTGGATTACAACCTCAAAGACACGAGCACCAGTGCTGCAGAAAGCAGATGCACCACGCTTCCATGTGGTGGACACAGGCTCAGAGGAGGAACTAGACACACCTCTGAGCCCTTCCAGACTCAGCCAACACAGAGGGGGAAGGAGAGAGAATGCTCAGAGCCACGTGAATAGAATATACTGTTGGGGGGACCTATACCCAGCAAAAAGAAAGACTATACAAGAGTTCAAAGTGTAATTTCATGCTTTCATACAGTTTCTGGACATGAAGTAGCATTGTTAAACACTTGTTTTCAAATTGCATTCAAGTTATTTTTCAATGTTATGAATGTTGACTTCTTGTTCATCGGAGGGGGGGGGGGAGATGTAGTAGTTATAACATGCACAGACTAAACTAAGTAAACATGCCGAAGCCAGAACCTTGTGGTGACATTTTTTATACACAGGGAGCATCAATGTACAAGTTTAGGATTAAAATGTCATGTTCAGCAATGCTAATGTAAGGTATACTCAGGAGTGAAATTTAGGTGATATGGTCCGGTGTCCCGGTGAAATGAATAGTGGGGTTACACCATACCAGTAAAATATAAGCCTATCACAATAATTAAAACAAAATGTTGAGAAAACTATAGTCAATTGCACCATTATTTAACATTACCGCATGTCAGCTGCATGAAAATGAGCAAATCTATTTCAAAACGTGCGATAAACTCTCCCAATTGCATGGTGGTTCTACGAGAACACTGAAGTGTTACCAAGGCGGAGATATGGAGACATGTGGCCCAGACAGAGAAGTGGACGCATCAATTCATGCTGTAAGTGTAGTGTGCCTAATGACAAATCGCTGAATGTCATTGCACGTTAATGTTTTTCTAACAGATGCCGATTTCCATTCATCAAATTGCGGGTGCACAGTGCACTGTTTGGATGCTGGAATTATTTAGTGAGTGGACAAAGGTACACGGGTAGCCAACAGGAGTCTTCTGAAGTGATCCACTTTCACCCCTGGGTATACATAATGTATGTTATTTACAGGTTATTCATTTATAGTTAACAAACAAATATTTTAGACAATCAAAGACATCGTCAACGACCATGAGCTATTATTCATTATTTTATTCAAGTCGAAGCTCCTTTATTGAAGAAACAAGGACAACCTAGGCAAGTAAACTTTTTTTCTCAGGGTTCACAATTTCCTAGAGGAACATCAACAATATCCACATGAATGCTCATGCTTAACATGTTAACTGTATTCCTTTTGAAAATCTCTAATCAGAATAGTCTAATATTTCACCATTGATATCAATTTCATAAATGCTTACAGTTATACACATTGCTATTGAATGGACAGAAAAACAACAAAAAGTTATAAAAATCATATCTTGAATCGAGAGAAACATTAAGATAGAAGATAGGATACAAACTTTAAAGTATGAATTGTGCCAAGCTCTTTCAAAGGATGTCTTCCTCTCTCCAGTCACTGTTAATCAGTACTGGGAATACTCCTTTGTCTGGAGTTTGGCAACAATTCGCTCCAACTGCCTCTTGGCTTCACACTGGGGGAAGTTGCCCATTTCGTAGTACTGAGGAGCAACCTTCACCAGCCTGGGGAGACGAGATCAATTAAATCAAAGTCGCATAATACAATCAAAATATCCAATAAAAGCATTCATTAAAAGCCTGTGTTTAATTGTTAACAAGTCATAAGACATGAGTATTGAAACGTTGACGCTTATCAAAAATCCTTGTTATTCGCTAATCGTTTATTTGTATGGACATTTGAGTTAAGACTTCAAGACAACAAACGTACCATTCCGGTTTGATATCCGAGCAGGTGCGAATGTAGTTCTTGGTGGTGAGGACAAACTCATTGTAGAGCACCCACTCTGGCTTGTGGTCCAGGACGGTAGACGGGTGTAGCTGGACCACCTGGTTGTCCTTGACTGTGAGGTAATGGCCCGTGCGCTCCAAATGAGCCACCTAAGCAAACAAGAAAATATTATATCATTTCAGAAAACACGCACACAATGTGAGATAAATCGCATTTGTTCACTTAACGATGAATATCAGGGTTAGGCTCAATTCCATTTCAATTCAGAGAGTTAATTGAAATGGAAACTGCCCTGCACAGACTGACCTGCATGAAAAAGCCTGTGACGAGCGCTCGGCGGATGTTGATGTAGTAGTCTCTGCTGGTGAATTCGGTGCTGCGCCGGGGCAGGTTGAAGCGGTCCATGATCCGGGACAGCTGCGAGCGCACGTTGTCGGCCGACATCAGCGAACGGTAGTTCACAAAGTTGTCGTAGCACCACTGTGTAGACTCGTGGTCTGAGAAACGACAACACCGATCAACCAAAGTTACAGGCAACGGCAAGTAAAGGCCTCATGTTTCACAAAGTGACTTAAAGGGACATTGCACTTAAAAATCACACTTCAAAAGTGAGCCTTCTGTTGAGAAGTCCATGGCCATATCCGATTACCCATATTTGCGCCATGTTATTTCCAGATTTGTGGTGCTTATCTTTAGACTTTTATTCATTAGGGTTGGTCCACACAACCCATGGCATAGGATGTGGACTCACTTTTGAGGTCTGAAACATATGACAAACCTTGATTTTGGAGTCTAATCTGTCCCCTTGATTTTTTTACCCTATCAAAATAAAATGTTTGTGGCACCCATGCTTACTTTGTTTGAAGGCGTGGTAGACGTTGAGGAGCGTCAGGTGGTCTCCGTCAATGTGGGCGAACCGCATCTTGGACTCGTCCGCCGCCTTCTTAGCCTCGGTGGGGCGGACGAAACACTGCGGGACTAGACAAGGTTGGTATGGGCCCCAACACAGACGCCCATAGGGATAAGTCAAGCATTCACAGAACAGAGGAACAAGGCCTATTGTAGCTAGAAACTTCACAGAGAGCATAGGGGGCAGGACCAAGTGGTGTGTTTATGGGGGGGGCTCTTCCGACTGCATGATGACTGGCTACTAGCTTGTCAAGGGGGTCAACATCTAACCATATCTGCAAAACAAAAGAGGTTTCACACACCTGCAGAGCGTTAAAAGAGCATTGAACTTGAAAACAGTGTACTGTATAAATAACATTCAAGAGAATCCAAGTCCATTTTACATTCAAGTCAATGGCTACATAAAACTGCCTTGACATTATAAAAGGGAAATAGAGGTCCTTATGATGTCACTACCAACATACAGATTTGTGTGGAAGAGGAACATCAATGTCCAAATTGGGAGTTTTTGTAACACCACCGGATCATTGCTCATACATGTTTAAAATGTGTATTTGACATTCAAGGTCGTCATTTCACATTCACAGACCAAATTCAACAGGAATGTCACGAAACGTTACAAGAATCAAAAAAATGTATGGCCTTTGTATTGAACTGGGATTTGTATGAATCTCCTAAATTGATATTGAATTGACCACAACCAAATCACAAATGTGTATGAGTAAAGCATGAGGGGAATGCCAATTTGAAATACTGTGAAAAGTCCAAACACTGAACATTCTATATGATAAAAACAGAAATCTATCTTGCCATATTGAACGCAAATAGTTTCCCCCCAGTAGTAAAACCAAAACCAACATTGGCCAAGAAAGCTTAAATATAGCCTAATCAACCACCCACATGCAGACAACAAATAATCCTGTAAAATGTGAAACCTCACTTAAAACAAAAATAAAAACCAGGCCTTGATGAAAAATTATTTTGACGAGTAAGAGCATGACAACATCTTGACGATAAAAAAATAACATTGCATCATGTACTGCCGGTGCATTTGGGCCAATAATACATCAGAGGCACCATTAAAGCAGCCATAGACAAACCACTAAACAAATGCAAAGAGGCAATGTTTTAGACCCATCTGAGAACACAACATTGAGGTGCCTGTCCTGCACAATTGCACTAAGGATAAACACTCCCAGATGTCAAGCAGTTGGAAGAAACCTGGTCAACTTTTCAACTTGATACAGAATACAATTGGTTTTCAGTTTACTTTTCCATCAACCATTAAATTGCTAATGGTCATTATCAATCAAGGATCTAACCAGTAAGCCATCCAAATCCTTTGTGTAGACCCCCAAAAAAGTGTATTTTTCCCTGGGGCCCACTAAGGCAGAAGTTTCCCACCATTGGCTTTTTGTCATCTCAAATTTTGATTTGAGAAATACTTACCAAATATTGTGACTCGTTAACTTGATCCCTCCATATAAATCGAATACTTTCTAGCACCTTTGCTAACTAGACCTGCAAGCCCCCTTAACTGGGGGCCACATGTTTAATAAAAAATAAAAAAAAGAATTAACTCGTCTACCATTAGGAATGAACAAATATCATTAACAAAGCACTGAGGAGACGATAAATCTAGAGATCTCCATCTTGCATTAAATTGGAACCCACAGTGTTAAGAGGGTGTCAACTGGTGCCAAGGGAGGGCACTGGGCGACTTTGGATGCCAGCCATCCCAGCCCTGGGCCATTACCTGACAGCATGGCGGTGATGGAGAGGATCTCGTTGGAGCAGTTGAACTCGCAGCTGGCGATCACCATCTTGGCCAGCTGGGGGTCCAACGGGAACTCTGCCATCATGGAGCCCAGCTCTGTCAGGTCGCCGTCGTCGTTGAGCGCCGCCAAGTAGTTGAGCAGCTCCAGCGCCCGCATAAGGGTCTCCGGGGCTTGAGAGCACAAGGGAGGAAGCAAGAGGAGCAAGTGATCAGTACCGCATGTCACTTTTACTTTTCTGGCTGTTAAACAATCAATCAGCAAATGATATTTTATGATAACCTGGTTGGTCAAGAGGTAAATAAAGAAAGAAGGCTGCCAGTCAGTTTCAATTGAAACAGTTTCAAACTAAAGTAGCACTTCCAACAGGCAGGTATTCCAGCCAACACTTGGCTCCCCACCTGGTGGGTCCATGAAGTCAAAGTGCACCAGGTCATCGATACCCAGCTTCTTCAACTGCAACACGACAGAACCCAAGTTGGACCGGAGAATCTCGGGATACGTGTTGTCCTGTAGTGGAATGGAAAACAGTCAGATCTGTAGAACATGAAGGCGGCAGGGTAGCCTAGTGATTAGAGCATTGGACTAGTAACCGGAAGGTTGTGAGTTCAAACCCCTGAGCTGACAAGGTACAAATCTGTCGTTTTGTCCTTCTGCCCCACTGTTCCCAGGCCGTCATTGAAAATAAGAATGTGTTCTTAACTGATTTGCCTGGTTAAATAAAGGTAAAATTAAAAATAATTATAATAATTCTACTGGTATCATATCATCCGTTGTGTAACATGTGTTTAACAAGAGCTGAGTGTATTGGCCAAAACAGGCTTCTGTAAAATGCCCAGCACCACATGAGATACGTTAGACTATAAACATTTCCTTAATAAATCCATTGTCCTCAACATTACCCATAAGATAACAATTTATTCAATAGTCCATTGAACCATGTACTTTGCCCCAACATTTCTACAATCCAGGACAGTTCACCTGCATCTCGGTCTTGTAGGCTTTCTCAGTGTATAGACGGAAAGTCTTCCCTGGCCGTGTCCTGCCAGCGCGGCCCGCCCTCTGCTGCGCCGAGGCTTTGCTGATCGCCGTGACCAGGAGAGACTCCACCCTGATACGAGGGTTGTACACCTGTGGGTTACAGAGTAGACAACATTCTCACTCAAGTCTTATTTTATTCAAATTGGTGGATGTGGATTCCACGTTGGTTAATGTTAACTCAAAATGACAACTAGGTTCCAGTTTAACAACGTTTACTTCACCGTATGACCACAGTGCATAGTCGCAATCACACTGAAGCCAGGTCCATCTCTAGTGAGACTACTGCGCAGGCATACTAATAACAGAAATATAGGGACACCGTTAAGCTCATGTTTTAAATCTCCCACCTTTTCTTTTAAAAAATAAAACAAAATAAAAAATGTCATAAGTAGTATTTAAGTTCCCCATTACAAATGGATTGTTTGACAAAGTTTTTATTTTTATTATGCAAGCTGACACTTTCCATTACTGAGTGCCTTTAGGAGCACAAGACCGGATGCTCCCTTTTTAGTTAGACAGTCAGCAAGCTGTTCCTTTGTGGCAGACCGGGAAAACAGCTTTGAGGTGTGGAATCACAGTTCGCTCTTAGCTTCAGGCGGAGGTCAGATGTGAATGTCCCTTGACAGCTGTTTCCCTGCAAAAATGCAGATTTGATGTCTATGGAATGAAGTTTCCATTTTTTCTGGCAGATCACTGTCAGCAGCAATCTGAGTGACTGAGGCGCATGTCGTGAGGCTTTTGGGAGTTCTTTAGCAGCCAGCTCCTCAAAACCTCTAGCCACTAGACGTGCTTTAGGCACTATTCCATCTAAGGATTCTTTAAGGGTACACACCCACCTTGTTGAGACATATTTTTGGCCAATGTCTTTGACTTCCTCAAACACGGCTCCAATTACTGAGCTTATCTAGTTTAGCTGTCAAATGACACATCCTTTGTTTCAAGTACATCATAATTGAAAGTCATTCTGGTTTTCTAAATTTTCTATTGGTTCAATTCTGAGATTATCTACAAGTGCCAGGTCAGCTGACCCTGTTGTACCAGAAAGTGCAGCAGGTTCAGAGTACTCCCATTTGTACCAGTTCTGGTGTTTTCTGTTGGCTTTCCCTGCTCGTCTAATGACTGTTGCTGTGTGTGGAATACCACTTTCTCTGTCCATGTATTTAACAGTTTCCCCAGTTTAAGATTGGAACAACCATGTTGTCGTAACACGTGGCTGTTGAATGTTTTCCTCATTTGAACACAACATTATTACCCGTGTCATGGTTGAAGGTCTCTGCTCCATTTCCTGTGTCAGTTTCAGTGTTCACATCCTTGAATGTGACATCTGGTAGGTTTGGGTCTGTTAATGTGTCCTTTTTGTCATTTTCAGTAGGAGGCTGATTCTCAGCAACAGCAATTCTCTGAACTCTGCTTCTGTGACTGCTTTTCTCGCTGCATGTGGTGCTGTCCCACCCTTGCACTCAAACTGGTCCCTTCTAGTGCTGGTGGCTTGTCAACCTGTACAGAGGGAAGATTAGGGTTTTGCCCCAACACTAGTTGTCATGGGCTGTAAGCCATTAATATTGTGCATTGAGTTTCTTGCCATCAAAAGCCCAATCTAGGGCTGTTTTCCAGTCACATCCATTGTCTTGCTTCACATTCAGCATACTCTCTGTGAGTGTCTGATTAGGTCTCTCCAGAAGTCCATTTCTCCAGGGACTGTACGCAGCAGTTGTCTTTACTTCCATGTTGAATTTCTCTGCCATTTCATTATTATTGAATTCTCCTCCATTGTCTGTACAATTTCTGGGGCGGGACATGCACACTTATCCTGGAATGAATGAAGTGCTTGACGATTTCACTGGGTTTCTTTGTATTCACAATGCTTCCAGCACTGACGCGTGTGAAGTGGTCGATTATGTGAAGGTACCACACACTTGGTCCTAGCTCAAGTAGATCTACAGTCACTGTTTCATTGTACTTGGAAGCCATTGACAAACCAACAGCTGGTCTGGGCAGCATGTCTCACAACTGTTAACTATCTACCATTGAATGGAAATACTTTCATCAACATTATTCCCAGAACTGCCGAATCATTTTTGAAGTCTGTCAACTGTAGCATGTCCAAACTATTTGTGAAGGTTTAACAATACTTTGTGTTTTCCTCTGTGGTCATGTTCTCAATGTCCTTCAGAATCTCATGTTTACATGGACTCTGTGTGATGTCTTTGTCTAAAATGTTTACACAATAGTGGCCTGAGTTAGTAAGTTCAAGGGTCACTGGTTGTTTAAACATCACTGCCTTGTCATTTTTTATGTCTAGTACAGCCCTTGCCTTCTTGAGGGAAGCTTTGCTTAATAATAAAGGGGATATCTGCGGAGACCACCTCAGTTTCAATGTGACACTGGGGTCTGACCAATTTTTGCTGGTATCTTGACTCTTGGTAGAATGGACTCTTCCCACCTCCAAATTTGAAAGCTCCGTTGCTTGGTGTGTCAATCATATTTTGTACTTATTTCATATTTAGTCCACTGACATAGCGATTCAAGCCATTTTGCGCCACAAACGGTGCGTGTACATGCAGTATCAAATCACAGCAGATCATAAGAATTCAACCTATAAAGACCTCAGAAGCAGATTCATTTGAAAACAGTGTAATGTTACACTGCTCCATCTGTGTTTACATTTTCCTCTTATGTTTAAACTTGTTCATTCTTATGGAGGACAGTCTTTAATCCAATGGTAAGTGCTTTGACAAATAGCACATTTTGATCTCCTTCCATATTTGTCCAGTGGATTTGTGCCGGGCTATGGCGCCCTCTTCTGGTCGTCTTGAGAACGTGACATGTTGGCGCCTTTTTTCTGCTGCTCGGTGTAATACGCCGCGTCACTCACTTACATTCCATCTGTTATTGGCCCGACAGACTTTAGTGCTGACTTCACTGACGCAAAAGCACTGTAGGAGCAGTAAAGCCATTGGTTTCTCCCTACCACCCATACAGGCAATATCTAGCAACTTGAAAGCTAACTCTGGATCTGGGAGAACCATATCGTACTTGCGCATCCTAGTGTACCTCTGTCTCTGGTAACAACTGTCAAAGTTTGAATATGCCTCGTTGTCACGGTCTTTCTCTTCTTTAGGAAACACAGAACCCAGTGCTCGGATCAAAGTTATCATACCGTCACTGGCGTTTGCCAGTCTTCCCTGCTACCACTTCAGTCATGGTGATCTGCCGCTGCTGTGAGAACTGTTCTAACATTCTCAAATGCTTTGCTGATTTGAAGTGACTGTTGATTTTCGACTTTCTCGTGTTCCAGAACAACGTTGCATGGAGTGCAAAACAATTTCCCCCCACTTTCATGTAAAACATTTGGAAATTGTTTCGCATGGTCTTTAGCTGTTTTTGTTGGCAAAAGAGATTGATCTATGTTCATTGTACTGCCTGCCTTGCCTGCCAGCAACCTGCCATCAACTTCGCACGTGAAAACGCTGACAGGCCAGTTGGCTTGTGGTTGGATTGGACCATTTTCCACAGTAACAGTGCATTAATTGGTCTAAATTACGAACCCCCTTTACTTTGGACCATTTTATGCGCTAAAAGTGCGGGGATTGGTCCAAATTGCGAGCTCTCGCATAATATGCGCCAATTGCGAAATTCAATGCAAAAATCAACCAATCACAGAATCCTGGAGGGACTGGATAATACAGAAAACTTGCCCAATATGGTTTGGGCCATGCTCTACAAACAGTTTGCTGAAATTGGACAGGTAGGTTATATGCTAAAGCCAGAATTTTTATTTGATAATTGGCAGCCAAGCAAACCGGTCCTCATGTCACCAGCATTATTCAAATGATAGCATACCCTTGATATTTAGTGGAAATTTGCATACGTTAATCATAACTTCATAATGCGATCCAATTCATCCAAAAGGTGTTCGATGGAGTTGAGGTCAGGGCTCTGTGCAGGCCAGTCAAGTTCTTCCACACCGATCGACATACCATTTCTGTATGGACCTCGCTTTGTGCACGGGGGCATTGTCATGCTGAAACAGGAAAGGGCCTTCCCCAAACCGTTTCCACAAAGATGAAAGAACGGAATTGTCTAGAATGTCAATGTATATTGTAGTGTTTATATTTCCCTTCACTGGAACTAAGCGGCCTAGCCCGAACCATTAAAGTAGCCCTAGACCATTATTCCTCATCCACCAAACTTTACAGTTAGCACTATGCAGTCGGGCAGGTAGCGTTCTGGCCGTCGACAAACCCAGATTTGTCCACCGGACTGCCAGATCGTGAAGCGCGATTCCAGAGAACACATTTCCACTGCTACAGAGTCCAATGGCGGCGAGCTTTACACCCCTCCAGCCGACGCTTGGCATTGTGCATGGTGATCTTAGGCTTGTGAGCGGCTGCTCGGCCACGGTAACCCACTTAATGAAGCTCCTGACAAACAGTTCTCGACAAACCGTTCTCATGCTGAAGTTGCTTCCAGAGGCAGTTTGGAACACGATCGTAAGTTTTGCAACAGAGTGTAACAGTATTGGTTCCGTCCCGTCTCCTTTACCCATCGCTCCACAAAAGCCGCAGCCCTTGCAGAGCAAGGGAAACAACTACTTCAAGGTCTCAGAGCGAGTGACGTCACCGATTGAAACGATATTAGCACTCGGCAGTCCCGTTGTCGTTCCTAGACTTTTCCACTTCATAATAACAGCACTTACAGTTGACCAGGGCAGCTCTATCAGGGCAGAAATTTTACAAACTGAGTTGTTGGAAAGGTGGCATCCTATGACGGTGCCACGTTGAAAGTCAGTGAGCGCTTCAGTACGGGCCATTCTACTGCCAAGGTTTGTCTATGGAGAGTGCATTGCTGTGTGCTCGATTTTAAACACGGGTGTGGCTGAATGGGGTGTCCACATACACTTTTTAAATCAATATTTGCACATAAAAGTATTTCCACTGCAATTGTTGTGAAAACTATTTCAGACAAAAAAAAGATCCCATCTTGTGGTTCGGGCTCTCTTTTGGAGAGATTGGAAACCCAAATTGGTCTACACGGACATGTTCTGGCCTGGTTTAGATCTTATCTGTCGGAAAGATATCAGTTTGTCTCTGTGAATGGTTTGTCCTCTGACAAATCAACTGTAAATTTCGGTGTTCCTCAAGGTTCCGTTTTAGGACCACTATTGTTTTCACTATATATTTTACCTCTTGGGGATGTTATTCGAAAACATAATGTAAACTTTCACTGCTATGCGGATGACACACAGCTGTACATTTCAATGAAACATGGTGAAGCCCCAAAATTGCCCTCGCTAGAAGCATGTGTTTCAGACATAAGGAAGTGGATGGCTGCAAACTTTCTACTATTAAACTCGGACAAAACAGAGATGCTTGTTCTAGGTCCCAAGAAACAAAGAGATCTTCTGTTGAATCTGACAATTAATCTTAATGGTTGTACAGTCGTCTCAAATAAAACTGTGAAGGACCTCGGCGTTACTCTGGACCCTGATCTCTCTTTTGAAGAACATATCAAGACCATTTCGAGGACAGCTTTTTTCCATCTACGTAACATTGCAAAAATCAGAAACTTTGTCCAAAAATGATGCAGAAAAATTAATCCATGCTTTTGTCACTTCTAGGTTAGACTACTGCAATGCTCTATTTTCCGGCTACCCGGATAAAGCACTAAATAAACTTCAGTTGGTACTAAATACGGCTGCTAGAATCCTGACTAGAACCAAAAAATTTGATCATATTACTCCAGTGCTAGCCTCTCTACACTGGCTTCCTGTCAAAGCAAGGGCTGATTTCAAGGTTTTACTGCTAACCTACAAAGCATTACATGGGCTTGCTCCTACCTATCTCTCTGATTTGGTCCTGCCGTACATACCTAGACGTACGCTACGGTCACAAGACGCAGGCCTCCTAATTGTCCCTAGAATTTCTAAGCAAACAGCTGGAGGCAGGGCTTTCTCCTATAGAGCTCCATTTTTATGGAACGGTCTGCCTACCCATGTCAGAGACGCAAACTCGGTCTCAACCTTTAAGTCTTTACTGAAGACTCATCTCTTCAGTGGGTCACATGATTGAGTGTAGTCTGGCCCAGGCGTGGGAAGGTGAACGGAAAGGCTCTGGAGCAACGAACCGCCCTTGCTGTCTCTGCCTGGCCGGTTCCCCTCTTTCCACTGGGATTCTCTGCCTCTAACCCTATTACAGGGGCTGAGTCACTGGCTTGCTGGGGCTCTCTCGTGCCGTCCCTGGAGGGGGTGCGTCACCTGAGTGGGTTGATTCACTGTTGTGGTCATCCTGTCTGGGTTGGCGCCCCCCTTGGCTTGTGCCGTGGCGGAGATCTTTGTGGGCTATACTCAGCCTTGTCTCAGGGTGGTAAGTTGGTGGTTGAAGATATCCCTCTAGTGGTGTGGGGGCTGTGCTTTGGCAAAGTGGGTGGGGTTATATCCTTCCTGTTTGGCCCTGTCCGGGGTGTCCTCGGATGGGGCCACAGTGTCTCCTGACCCCTCCTGTCTCAGCTTCCAGTATTTATGCTGCAGTAGTTTATGTGTCGGGGGCTGGGATCAGTTTGTTATATCTGGAGTACTTCTCCTGTCCTATTCGGTGTCCTGTGTGAATCTAAGTGTGCGTTCTCTAATTCTCTCCTTCTCTCTTTCTTTCTCTCTCTCGGAGGACCTGAGCCCTAGGACCATGCCCCAGGACTACCTGACATGATGACTCCTTGCTGTCCCCAGTCCACCTGGCCATGCTGCTGTTCCAGTTTCAACTGACCTGAGCCCTAGGACCATGCCCCAGGACTACCTGACATGATGACTCCTTGCTGTCCCCAGTCCACCTGGCCATGCTGCTGCTCCAGTTTCAACTTCCACCTGACTGTGCTGCTGCTCCAGTTTCAACTGTTCTGCCTTATTATTATTCGACCATGCTGGTCATTTATGAACATTTTAACATCTTGGCCATGTTCTGTTATAATCTCCACCCGGCACAGCCAGAAGAGGACTGGCCACCCCACATAGCCTGGTTCCTCTCTAGGTTTCTTCCTAGGTTTTGGCCTTTCTAGGGAGTTTTTCCTAGCCACCGTGCTTCTACACCTGCATTGCTTGCTGTTTGGGGTTTTAGGCTGGGTTTCTGTACAGCACTTTGAGATATCAGCTGATGTACGAAGGGCTATATAAATAAATTTGATTTGATTTGATTTGTCTTGTGTATTTTGTTTTGTTGACATTGGGAAACTTTAATGATAACATTCTGTTTCTCGGAGGTCTGTCATGAGTTGTTTAAAGCGTCAGGTAATTAATCTGCATGAAATTGTTGGATGGAAACCTGGTTACTACTATAATTGTTCTATCTGCATTGTGCTTAGATTGTGGACTACAGAAAGTTCAAGTGTCACTTATTGAAAAAAGTACAAGTTTGTAGTACTGGTGCCAGGTATTCCCTCTGGGTTTGAAATGACGAGGTAAGGTAAAACAATTATAGAGGGAGAGGAGTAGCAGCCTACCTTTTGCTTGGCAAAACCGGGATCAATCACAAACACCACTCCGTCAATGGTAAGGGATGTCTCAGCAATGTTTGTGGAAACCACAACCTAGGGAACATGCATTGGGGTTAGCACTAGCAGACAACTGAAAGACTTTCTATACAAACTTACATCATGAGCCATTGGAAATCTTTGGTGATAAATGAGCACCAATGTATGAAATCTGGGTTGTATTCAGTAGGGCACCCCATACCAAAACATTTTGAAATAAAAAACTAACATCTGTGTTCAGGAAGTACCTTCCCATTTCACTCAGTTTCAAAACTTTTTCTTCCTACTGAACACAACCCTGTTTTTATAGTCCGGGCATGTTCTGCTGGTCAGTACCTTTCTTCCTATCGCACCGCTGGGCTTCCTGGGGGGTGCGGCCTCAAAGATTCTTTGTTGCTGCTGGGGAGGCAGTGTGGAATATAGTGGAATGACTTTGATGTCTCCGACTTCAGGTCCCAAGTCGTCGATCTCCCGTTTGATCCGTTTACAGGCCTCGTCAATTTCCTGATAGTTCAGAGTCAGACAATATTCATGTTGAGCAGCAGACAGGTACCCTGAAAGTTAAACCTCCCCCAACCATTCAACTTATATTCAGGTGACAACCTTAGTGTTGTCAGCATCACGCTTCAACACTGAACTGAACCGTCTTGACTGCATATGAGAAGGGGTAGAGGTATAGCCCTTGACTAGTGTCCAGTGAACCAACTCAAACTATCTGGATTGCATTTGAGAAGGAGTGGAAGTATACCTCTTGTCCAGTGAGGAACAGCAGACAGTCCCCCTCCTCTTCCTCACACATGTGGATCTGAACGACCGTGCGGATGGCGGCTTCCAGGTAGTCCCGCTCCGGCTCAGGGGTGTAGAAGATCTCCACAGGGTGTGTGCGTCCGGGAATAGTCAGCAGTGGACAGCTGTCAAAGTACACTTGGAACTTCCCGGCATCTAACGTAGCGCTCATCACAATCACCTGGCAAAAAACATATTCCTGTTAATGCTTTGTGGTTAAGAATTGTTGCAATGCCACTTTGGGTACAGTAGCGAAATCATGACTATGGGACCCAAAGAGGGACACATCTACATTTGAATAGGGATCTAAGATGGACGAGCAAATAACTAGGCTAAATGACATTGGGACTAACTAAGGTAAGTGAAAAGCAATCCAAAAACATAACCCTTAAAGAGCGAATGCCTTTAAAAAGCAAATAAACCCCTTTGAAAACAGCCTGTGACATCGATATGAGTCAGAAACAGTTATTCTAGTGTTGTCTAAAACAGTTTGGATAATCCGTGCATCAATGGGTAAACGAAGGTTGGGTTTTGATTTGACAATGTCCATTTGCCCACTAACATGGGGTGAATAGCTGTGGTGATTGCTCTTGATCCAATAGTAGACAGTGAGACAGACATACCCAACAGCTCTGATGTTGTTTACATAAAACACTGTGTACATTTTTTTATTGACAATTACAGCACAAACACCTTACTTAGATGTAAAATTGCACAACTGAAGGATCCTCTGCAAAAAAAGACTAAATGAATGAACAGATTTCTTGAGTTACGGTAATCTGAGAGTCATTCTGGGGATTTTGCGGATATTAAATAGGCTTCAGTGTCTACAGTGTCTCATGGGCGACAAACATTAACCAAACGCAGAATCTGTCAGGAAACATCAAGACAGAAATCTCATTTTTTCTAATGAGCAACAGAAAAACACATGTGCCAATCCTCATATTCAGTGGCTCTATAAGGCCTTTTGTACATTCATGGGGACTGGGCTACACCAGGGGTTATTTTTGGACTTGGAAATAGTTAACGGTAAAGCAACATTTAGAATTCATATGTGATATTTTATGTTCATACCATTTTAACTGCATCCAAACACAAGCAAATTTAGATTAAACTAATGAATCAAATTAATCTCCAGAATTGACTAAATGCAAATGATAAAGATATCAACCTTGGTATATGCCCTCTTTCTCATTTGTCTTTCCTTGATTCCCCACCGTTTTCTCAAAACACAGAAGATTCAAATCAAGGACATGAGGAATCGATGAAAGACTTGAGATCAACCCCCCCCGGGACTCAGAGGCTGTACCTTGAGGTCTGACCTCTGTCGGACCACCTCCTTCAGGACTCCCATTAGGATATCTGTGGCCAGAGTTCTCTCGTGGGCCTCATCCAGGATGATCACGCCATACCGCTCCAGCAGGGGGTCGTTCATGGCTTCCCGAAGCAACATACCGTCTGTCATATACCTTAAAAGGGGAAAGGATACACATGGTTTGAAACATAGCAGATGCTGACCTAGTGACGGCTTGAACTCCAAAATGTGTGTTCATTGATCTTACGCCTCCTCAAAATGAATACATAAACAAACAACCTTTGCTCCCTTTTAGTCTGCAGCTGTAACACTATACCAAATACTTTTTGACCACAGTAGTCTAAAATAACTTAATTCTTATTAAAGCATGTCCAAAGAAATTTGACTGAAGCTGTGTGTGTTGAATTTAATTAACTGGCTATAACCCAAATGCTTGGATCGTGTATTGTGGGGGTATTCAATTACAGTTCTGAAGAGCCAAAATGCTGCGTTTTTGTTTTACCTATGTTGTGTCCAGTAGGCACAAAACAGGAGAAAACTCTTGAACTGAGTGAAACGGCAATTGGTACCATCTGAAGTTCTCCTATAACAAATGCTCATTTTCTAATTCTGTTGAATAACGTCTTGCAGCGCTTTGCTACAGGTGTGCCCTAATAATGATAATCCTGGTAGTAGGCGAGAATGAAAACCGGAAGTGTTTAGGCCTGGAATTGAATAACCCTGATGTAGCCTCTACTGAGCAGTTGCTTACTTCAGTATGGTCTTGGCGGAGCTGCAGTCCTCAAATCGTATGGAGTATCCCACCTCTTGGCCCAGCATGACGTCCATCTCGTCAGCCACCCTCTGGGCCACGCTCATGGCTGCCACCCTCCTGGGCTGGGTACAGGCCACTGCCTTCTTGGGGCCACCCAAGCCCTTCACCATGTCCACACACCACTGGGGGATCTGAGGAGGGGAAAGGGAGGGCATGTTATGGATGGTTCTGTCTGCTGAAACAAACATATTCCAAGGTGCATCGGTTTGGAGGGGAGGGGGAGAATTGACTGGAATGCCAAATTACAAATCGCCCCTATACGCTACCTCTTCTGTGTTTGCAGATCTGAGGGAACAAAGTAGGTGTAAACACAGTGATGTAATCACTTGGCCTTCAATGGCATGTGGAGGGAGGGGGGTATTGCTTACTGTACACCTATCTGATTCCATCAGAAAACAAACAGAGGGAACAGGAGATCAAACTAAAAGTCAACCCAAACTGCGTTTTCAGTTTCAAGCGTGAAGATTTGCCAATGCTAAAAATGCAAAAATAAAAACACAGAAAAATTTAAGGCTGGGGTTGATATTAAGGGTTTCCCTATTTCCCAGGACAGGTGATCTGAGCAGTCACGCAAGTTTCCCCAATGGGCAGAAGATAGCATTTTGGTTATCGGTTAAAAAACTAAGAATTCTAGTAGTTTAGTCTTTCTGATTCCTCCCATGTGTAGGTGAAAAGAACTTCATATTTTCAGGGGCAAGTGATCGTAATCTTTCGGCCAACCCCCCAAAAATACTCCTGTCTTGCCCAATGGGCAAAAGCCTTTTAGCCCTTAATGGCAATCCCTGTTTAAGGACCTTCAAGCAGAACTGCACCTGTGTGGTTTTCCCGGAGCCCGTCTCTCCGACAAGCACGAAGCTCTGGTGGCGTGCCAGGATGTCGTTGAAGCGCTCCTTGTACTCCCACACAGGCAGCTGCAGCCTCTTCTTCAGGATCTCATAGTAGCGCGGCGTGTGGGGCAGGTTTGTGAATGGGTTGATCTGCTGCTGCATGGCTGTCTGCTTGAGAGGCAGCATGCCTCCCCCGGCCATCATGGTGTTGGGGGGCTGGACAGAGGGCTTCACATCCCTATCTCGGTCCCGGTCCCGATCTCTGTCGCGGTCCCTGTCTTTAGAGCGTTCGTCACGGTCCCTGTCGCGATCTCGGTCTTTCCTAAAAAAATTGAAGAATATACAGAAGTCAACGATTGTATATTACTTGAAATAAAGTACACTTTAATGTAGTGGGACATTTACAAAATGTGCATAATGACAAAAACAAATTCAGTCATATTTCGGGTTATGTCTATAAGAATTATTACTTAAGAATCAGTGGATTTATATTATTCATTGACCATTCTACAGCAGGACATTTGACAGATTACCATTTAATGGAATCCAAATATTTAAGTGTTTCTCCTGGTCACCAAAATACTATTGTATGTAGATTAAGTGATAATGCAAGTTTGATGCAATATTAGAAAACGCAAGTGTTTGTTATTTGGCTATATTGCAGCTGAGAGGCTAGTTCCCGAACTTGAGAAATAGGCTGGCCAATTAATTGGCAAATAAAACCCAACTCCATGATTAAAGGAATACATTTGTTATTGTAAGTTGCCCACAAGATCCAACCGAAACTCAACCCCTCTGAATCAGAGAAGTGCAGGGGGCTGCCACATTGGGCACCTGTTGTTGTGAGTGATTAATTGCCTTGCTCAAGGGCAGAACGGCAGTTTCGGGGATTCAAACTGGCAACCTTTCGGTTACCTGCCACCCAACTCGTGTACATAAACGGAGTTGAGCGGGGACATGGGCTGACTGGAGCTTTAATGACAATGTGTCACATATTTCTATTTAACTCGGCAAGTCAGTTAAGAACAAATTCTTATTTACAATGACGACCTACTCAAGCCAAACCCTTAACCGCTGGGACAATTGTGCGCCGCCCTATAGGACTCCCGATCACAGCCGGTTGTGATACAGACTGGAATCGAACCAGTGTCTGTAGTGGCGCCTCTAGCATTGAAATTGGGTGCCTTAGACCGCTGCGCCACTTGGGAGCCCAATTAAGGGCTATTTTTGGGGTGCCATGGTCTTTTATAAAAACTCGATTTTATATAACGTCGGAGCTCCAGTCCGCCCACTCAACTTCCTTGATGTAAAGACATCGTCGAATCGAGTTAACGTTACTTGGCTAGCCAGTTTACTCTGTATAACGTCAGCGCTAGGCCGCAGAACATCAACACGTGTCTTATCAACATGACTACACGAGCGTCACAAGCTGATTAAACATAGGAAGCTCGCGGATATGTAGCTAATCGTTCATCATCGCCACAAAGTAGCCAGCTAATAAATGATACCTAGCAAGAAGAAACATTAGCCGGTTGATAGCTAGCTAAACAAAACAAGCTAGCCGTTCGCTAGCAGCAACTTGCTACCCAAAAGAGAGTAGATGCATGAAACGAGAAGCTTACCCATCAGATCTCTTTTTATTTGAGTAGTCATCGCCTAAATCTAAACGGTGTCTTTTAGACATGATGAATAAACATAGATAAAAAAAACAAGGGTATATTTAGCTACTTTCCTTACAACCGGCTAGCTACGGTGATCCGCGCGAGGAAGCAAATTCGGGTAACCCGGAAGCAGTTTGTTTTAGCTCGCTGGTTATGGTTCTGCTGAGGGTAAATTCACAGATAGATGACACAAATATTTCACTGGATGTATAAATGTGAGACATCCGGTTGGCGTTTCCTCTCACTACCATATTTGGTAGTGAGAGGAAACCCAATAGCCGGCAATGGGAGAAGATTGAGCTAAATGGATTTTGGCTGACATTCTGCTAATTTTCTCATAAATTAAACATTTGATCTCCATACAGTTTTCTGTTTCCAAAACTATAATCTATAACAATCAGAGTTAGTTAATTTCTGTTTCCAAAACTATAATCTATAACAATCAGAGTTAGTTAATCTCAGATGTTACAGATGTTACTTTAATAAGAGAATACAGATCCTGGAAAATAAGCTGTCAATATCACAACAAAAAAACAGGCAAATGCAAAGTAGGCATGCTGCAAGACTAAAAGCCACCAAAACCAAGTACCTCATCATCTTATAGATTGGAAAAACAAAAATGGAGGACATAATTGACAAAAACTTTAACAGTCTCTGGCAAAAACTGGCATTGCGTAAGGACTAAGAGTCCTCTTACTTAGATCTAGTACCTTTGATTGCATCATGGAAGGCCATGTCGAGCGCGCCTAACCCCTCATACAAAAAAATTATAAGGAAATGCACCATGTGTAGAATGCGAGCACAGCTTAGAAAAATACATGGTGAAGTTAACGAACCAAAAACCATAGCACAACGAAAACAGAAGGGTTTCACTGGATATTACTTTTCTTTTGGTGCCTGCAATCTCAAAGCTGTGCGTTACAGGGAAGACATCTTCCTCCCTCATGTGGTACCCTTCCTGCAGGTGTAAAGGATGTGAAACGGCTAGCTAGTCAGCGGTGGTGTGCGCTAAATAGCGTTTCAATCGGTGACGTCACATGCTCTGAGACCTTGAAGTAGTTGTTGCCCTTGCTCTGCAAGGGCCGCAGTTTTTGTGGAGCGATGGGTAACGATGCTTTGAGGGTGACTGTTGTTGATGTGTGAAGTGGGTCCCTGGTTCGTGCCCGGGTATGGGCGAGGGGACGGTCTAAAGTTATACTGTTACACAGGCTCATCCTGACATGGCCCTCCAGCATGTCAATGCCACCAGCCATACTGCTCATTCTTTGCGTGATTTCCTGCAAGACAGGAATGTCAGTGTTCTGCCATGGCAGCTAAGAGCCCGGATCTTAATCCCATTGAGCACGTCTGGGACCTGTTGGATTGGAGGGTGAGGGCTAGGGCTATTCCCCCCAGAAATATCCGGGAACTTGCAGGTGCCTTGGTGGAAGAGTAGGGTAACATCTCACAGCAAGAACTGGCAAATCTGGTGCAGTCCATGAGGAGGAGATGCACCGCAGTACTTAATGCAGCTGGTGGTCACACCAGATACTGACTGTTACTTTTGATTCCCCCTTTGTTCAGGGACACATTATTCTACTTCTGTTAGTCACATGTCTGTAGAACTTGTTCAGTTTATGTCTCAGTTGTTGAATCGTATGTTCATACAAATATTTACACATGTTAAGTTTGCTGAAATTAAACGCAGCTGACAGTGAGAGGATATTTCTTTTTTCCTGAGTTTTATATACACTACCATTCAAAACTTTGGTGTCACTTAGAAGTGTCCTTGTTTTTGAAAAAAAATCATTTTTTTTGTCCATTAAAACTACATAAAATTGATCAGAAATAAGGTTTAGACATTGTTAATGTTGAAAAGGACTATTGTAGCTGGAAACGGCAGATGTTTTATGGAATATCTACATAGGCGTACACAGGCCCATTATCAGCAACCATCACTCCTGTGTTCCAATAGCACGTTGTGTTAGCTAATCCAAGTTTATCATTTTAAAAGGCTAATTGATCATTTGAAAACCCTTTTGCAAATATGTTAGCACAGCTGAAAACTGTTGTCCTGATTGAAAAAGCAATAAAACTGTCCTTCTTTAGATTAGTTGAGCATCTGGAGCATCAGCATTTGTGGGTTCGATTACAGGCTCAAAATGGCCAGAAACAAAGCACTTTTTTTCTGAAACTCGTCAGTCTATTCTTGTTCTGAGAAATGAAGGCTATTCCATGCAAGAAATTTCCAAAAAACTGAAGATCTCGTACAACGCTGTGTACTACTCCCTTCACAGAACAGCTCAAACCAGAATACAAAGAGGAGTGGGAGGCCCCGGTGCACAATTGAGCAAGAGAACAAGTACATTAGAGTGTCTAGTTTGAGAAACAGAGTCCTCAACTGGAAGTACCATTAAATAGTACCCACATTTCCACAAACTTCAGTGTTACCTTTCAAATGGTACCAAGAATATGCATATCCTTGCTACAGGCATAGATTTGGGTATGTCATTTTAGGCGAAAATTGAAAAAAAGATCTGTCCCTTTTTTTCAATTTGTGGAATTTGTTTTCAATTTGTGGAAATGTCAAAGGAATACAGGAGAATATAACACAATAGATCTGGTAAAAGATCATACAAAGAACAAAAACTTTTTTTTTTGTATCATCATCTTTGAAATGCAAGAGAAAGACCATAATGTATTATTCCAGCCCAGGTGCAATTTAGATGTTTGCCAGTAGATGGCAGGTTAATGGATAGAGTGCAGGTCGGGGAGAAATGACCCCTTTCTCCACAATAAGAGCAGAGGCCCAGATTCCTCCTTCTCCTACGCCTTGGGCAAATGTGCAGAGCCCACCTCCATCGGCTCTGGCCACGTAGCAGGTGTAGCAATGGGTTCCGGATTTCACGCAGGTCTTCGACAGGACCGCAGGAAGTTGTCCAAACAAATCACCACGTTGATGAGCTGGTCGAGTGACAGGTTGTCATCACGGCAGGCTTTCTCCATCTGTACCTCCTCCCGCAGTCCGCTGCGGAACACGGTAACCAGAGCTGACTCGTTTCATCCGGTGGAGGCCTCGATCGTCCAGAACTCCAAAGCGAACTCTGAGGCGGTCCTTGATCCCTGGTCCTCTCAGCCCTCCACAGGTTGATCAAACACCGAGCAGAAGAGGAGGGTGAAGCGCTCGTAGGACTCGACCTCGGGTCCGCCTGTTTCCCAGACCGCAGCACCCCAGTCCAGGGCCCGTCTGGTCAGTGCCGAGATGGCAACCCTGTCTCTCCTGGAGGCAGCCTCGGCGTAGCTAGTGAGGTACAGGTCACAGTGCAGAAAGAAGCCCTTGCATCTCGCTGGTGCGCCCTCAAAGGGACAGGGGTATTCCGCAGACCGGCTCAGATGGGACGGAGGCTGGTAGTGGTGTGGGGACTGGTGTCTCTGGAGAGACAGTCACTCTTGATGCTGGACTGTCTCTATGATGGTCGACAGCTCAGTCTTTCCTGCTGTCTCCATTTAGTAGGTTGGTTATTCTGTCACGCTGTAAAATGATAGGAGACAAGCGCAGGAATACGTAATAAGGGTTTTTATTTTCCCCACCCAAACAAAAGAGCAATGTGTAAACCTCTCAATAATACACGGTACGAGACCCGTAAAACAAGTGCACAATAACATGTAGCATGGAAGCCGATACAACAGCACAGGTGCTCACAAGACCAACGGACATGCTAACAATAACCGACAAGGACAATGGGGAACAGAGGGCACATATATACACATACTAATCCGTGACAACACCATAGAGACAAACTCAGTCAAGCCCCTACACCTCTCCCTCATGTTATCAAAGCTAGAGGGAAAGGAGGCGGGTGTCAAGATTTTAAATATACCCTATGAGTAACAGGAGCTGTTGTGCTCCCACATGCAGAATTTGGCCGTGTTCGAGAGCATCAAAACCGTGATGTATCATGGGTAAATTGTGACTGACTGATCTACAAATAATAATGAGTTGTTAGTTCTGATGTAAGGTGATTTGTAGATCAGTCAGTCGGCAGTTGCATGCACTGGCGGCTGCCTTCCTTTTGCTTTCCCCCTTCACAGAACTGACCAGACAGTATAGGTGAAACCAAAGCAATATGGTGGAAACTAGGTGATGCTATTGCATAACACCCACCTAGCTGTATCAAGGTTGTGATGACAAGTGAACGAGAGCAGAGGGGAGTGGGCATAATTTGGAATGGAATGAGGCCTGTTTCTAACCCCATGCCCCTCAGTTTGATGTCAAGTTAGAGGCACCAGGGGGACAGTCGTTCCTTGTTACGAGGCTGTGCCTGTGCCTCATCTGCATATCCTGTTTACTTTCATTTATTGTGGTGTCATGACGTAACCTGGGGGGAGGATCATAGCCCCCTCCCCCTCTCTCGCCACAGTTTTATGACTTTATGACAGGTCATAAATACCTGGTAGAAACTGCCATGCAGTATTTAGGGAGAGCGACAACAAAGACCTTATTTTGTTCAAAACTCCTATATCCTCAAAATGGGAGAACTAAACAATATTTATATTTTTGAGAATGTGGGAATGGTCCGTGGACACTTAAGGGACAGTTATGACAAGTGTGTTTCATTTGGTGATCTCATGGAGGACAGGAAACACACATAACTGTATCACTTAAAGTGTACATTTCCCAGCTGTCAGGTTTACATCTAAATATTGTGAAACGTATGTGATTAAAAATGAAACTATTTGTGAAAAGATGTAATGTGATGTTAACCTTCTAAATGAGAGTAGGGGTTTTCATATAAAGTTAACCAAATCAATGGCCACGCCCACATGAGCATAGACATTAAATCGGCGTCATGGAACCTCCCTTTTCTACTCCAGAGTATAAGATCCCCCGTGACCAAATGTACATTTCATGCCAAAGAGACCCATGGTAAACCGGGTTTCTCGATTGGTTAAGAACTCAGAAAAAGCTGGGACATCGTCCCCACGTTGGAATGGCTACAATTCTATAAGCCACGGAGACCATACAGCTGTAGTTTTGGCTACACGGCTGGAAATGGTTCAACTCTGAGACTATTGATCACTAAGAGCAAGGAGTCTGCAGATAGAAATTACGTAAATCTAGAGTGAGAAAACAACAACCGCTGAAGCATCTATTCTGTGACAACATTTCCGAATGGTACTCTGAAGTATCCATTCTAACCACCAACAATCACAAAAGACATTGTGACTTCTGAGAAAGTTAACTAGAGACTCTGATGAACTCGACAAGACGATCGAGTGTTTAACGGAGAGACAACAATGACATACAGGCGTAAATATGTACATTGCAATTTATTCTCGAATGAGCGGCCGTTCATGTGCAAAGGATTAGCATTCAATGAATATAATTATAGACTGTGTGTAGTGAACCCATTTTGTCTTTCCCCACCCCTTTCCTTTGTTTATCAAGCCGTCATATTGGCTTAGCCCACTAGGGACTTTTCTATCATTGTTAGTAACCAATATCTACTGTTTGTTTGTTCTGTAATTCTGTGTGATTATTTACTTAGTTAGTAAATAAATAATTAAGCCAATTTGTATATCGCTGATTCATGATTTTGGCTAGGGTTTGTGCAGATATCCAAGGGTTTGCGACGTTCAGTAACGCGAATTGAGGTAAAAATAATAATTCATTCATAGAACACTAATTGATCAGATATTAAAAAATTATAACTTTGTAATCTCACCGTTTTCCGTGGTGCCCCGACTTCCTAATTAATCAATGTTTACATGATTAGTTTAATGTAATAATTAAACCTAGAGAACTGATTTGATATAAATAAGTCTTCACATTTAATGATAGTCACAGAAACGACAGTGGTTTCGGAAAAATAAGAGGTGTGTGTGTGTGTGTTCACAAATTCTTAACAGGGCATTCTTAGCATCTTTATGAGCACTACGTAAATGCCTCAGAAATCTTGTTTTGGAAAACAGCTGAGGGATGGGGCTGTAGAAATGCAGCCACTCTCAATTTCATAGACAGAGCTATGGATGCAAGCATCGACCATCCTGAGATCCAAATGATAGTTTCATCCTTTTTTAAAAGTTAAACAGTGCTTGATTGCAATTAGGCCTACATTGTTTACAAACAATGGTATAGAACAAGCTTACATAATAGGGTAGACAGTTAAACTAAAGTCATGAGACATTTATAGGCTGTATTCTTCAAGAATCAATGGCTATATAACATTAATTAAAAAGCATCATTAATGTCTTATTTCTCCATTAGGCCTACTGATTCATTACTGACCTCTGGGCACCAGTCAATGATTGAAAGTTCAGAGGAAGACAGATCAACAAAGGAGCTACAACAGTAAAGCATCCATTCAGAAATCGTGCCAGTGAACATCAGTGTTTTATATTTGAATAATGGTTATTCTGCAGAAATGTGTGTTTGATGTCCACTGTCCCAGATAATGGTTTTTGTATTTCGGGTGAAGATGTTTGAATACCACTGTTGTACAAATTGTGAAATTTTTTCAGCAAGTTTATCACCAAGTTAATATACAGTCAGGTCGATCACAAAGTCCATACATACTGTATAAGATGAGAAAAACATTGTTGACGCATTGGATTTGGGTGAGTCTCAGTCCTTGCAGTGAGTTCCACGACAGAACCTATCGGACAACCTTCCTGGTTCTCTCTATTAAGAGTTTGCAGCTGTTGGAAATCGTGGGTGGAGCATTGATAACATTCAGCTGTCAAAAAATATTTTAAGTCCAATGTATTTGCAGCTACCACATAAGGCCGGTTTGGTTTGGGGCCAACTGATCTATTTCATGCTCCTTTCCAATCAATCATAATGTCTGAAAATAAGAGCAGAAAGATATTGACCTATTCGGGAGTGGTATTTATCAAGCAGCATGTAGCTGTTTCGGCTTCTAGTAGCCTAGCAATTATGTTAATTTGTTAGAGACATTGATGCTATGCATTTCTGATTTAAATCAGCTACCTTGCCCATGAATTAACAAATGCACATCTTCCCTTTCTTTAGAAAATCTTTCCTTCCGAAATGTATTTATTTATTTATTAGGTATTTATTTAGAAAGTATAGAACGAAAGAAAGAAAGATCTGGATAGAAGTTTTCGCTGTTTTCTAGGAAAATTAGCTGTTGTTCTAAGAAAGGTGACGCACATTCCATGTCCTTAACTGCATTTCGGAAGCTACAGTAGCTGATGCGACAATTCTCTTGAAAATACGAGGCAGCTAGCGTTGAACCACTTTAACATACTTCTAAAATAGTTTTTTTAATTAGGAGTTAAATTAGGACCTAATATTTTTCCAAAAGAGTACTATGCAGTCATCGAGTGCCTGTGCTGTGCGGCACTGAGGTTTAGTCCCGTGCACGGCTGATAAAAATAGGCGTCTTCCATTCCGTTATCTTTTATTTCCTATTTGTTACATATGCAAGTGTTTAAGGCAACACTATAGAGTTTGATTTTTACGTTTTAGTATCTAATAGACTGCATGGGCGCATCAAATATTTACTAGAAAATACAGTAACACGTTGTGCGTAAGTAAATCGCTGTGCGTAATTTATTGTAATTTGGCACAAGAGAGATCCTGTTCACGCGCATTCCATGAGGGTCGTTAAATCCACATAGTCATTCGTCTCTCTCTCTCTCTCTCTCTCTCTCTCTCTCTCTCTTTCACTCACTCACTCACTCACTCGCTCTCTCTCTCTCAACCGCGCAATTGATTGTGCACCGCTACGTTATCAAAGAGAGTAGCATCAAGTAGATTAGCATGTAGACCTAAAATCGCACTCTGTGACGAAGGTTTAACCCCAGCCTTTGCCAATGTAGCTGACATGTCATCCGAAATGTCACTCGAGCGTTAAACAGACAACTGTCGTCGAGTGAAGCGGTGAAGAACAACAACTCCATGTGCTGATTACGGACGTCGGAATATACAACAGAGAGTGCACTGGGGATTTCGAGGGCGACTAGACTGACCCCCTCTCACTCTCCCTCCCTCATTCCAGTCTCTCCCTCGCGCAAAGTTTTCCGTCCTGTGACAGAATAACATCGCTAACAAAGCGCATTTCTGGCAGTAAGAAACCGCACAAATGGAAGCAGTTGAGAAAACTCTCACTTACCGAGACGACACCGGACCTTATAGAAAGCTGCTCCCTGGAAATGAAGACAAAAACCAGTGCAACACTAAGGCAAAAAGTGACGAATCCAATTATGTTGATTTGGATGATTTACTTGATATGAATTCAGAGTGCACAAAAACTGTTAAAGTGACTTTCACCGGTGACGGTAACCAGCTTGCAGTTTTCAAATGCAACAGTGATACGTCCGGAGAGAGGAGCCCCGGGGTTCGCGAGATTGATGACAATGTGGATCAAATCTATGAGGAAACATCGAAGGACAGGTGGGCAGATAGGCCTGTCTCGGAAGATTCCCCCATGGACACTTATTTGACAGAATTTAACAGCAATGTGGACTTGGGGAATGACAATACGACAGAACCCCAGAGCGAAATTGTGCCTCGTGATTATAATGTCCCTAGCGAGTGTGAGGAGTTACAATACACAGACATGTATTTGAACAGTAAAACCGAATCCGACGACGGTGAGAGCGTAGTATTGTCAGACCATTGTGCGCCTGATACGGTGATAGACGAATCGCACTACATTACAACGCACGAAATCCAACTGACAGAGCTTGACCATGATGTCGATTATGATTTTGGACGGGGAAACTGTTGGGATATTGAGGACGATAATCTGGTTTATTCATTTGTGGATTATGCCTCTTTTGAAAGCGATGAAACAACGGAGGAAACTTTGATAGGCCTAGTGGATGGTAGGAGCCAGGCGAAAGTAAAAAGCAGCAAGGCGCAATGTAATGTGCACCAACGTGTTTCTGGTTGTGCAGTTGTCAGCACTGAGAGTGAGTTTTGTGACTCTGACAAATGCCCCAGCTCAGATGAAAGCATTTGTAAAAAACAAAACAGTAGTGGGAATTCGGCGGGGAAAATTCACCTGTCAATCAAGACGTCATCAAGAGCAATAAACGACTCTAACAATATCATTGAGAATGAAAACATTTGTTATAATACCAAGCACATGGGAAACAGGAGTCACTTCTTTTTTACAAGCACTGACGCCAGAGCTGAAGCCTTGTGCGATAGATCCCAATACTTTATCCCAGCCCCGGGACGTCAACACTTTGCAACTAAATTAAGAGGGAAAGATGTTAACGAATATTCCAGCGGAGCTTCAAGTTCGATTAGTGAACTGGACGACGCTGATAAAGAAGTGCGTAATTTAACCGCCAAATCATTTAGGAGTTTAGCATGTCCCTATTTCGATGCTATAAATTTGAGCACTTCAAGTGAGTCTTCAATGTCAGAAAATGGGCTTGGTTTAAACAAGTGGTCAGCTTTCGTTGACCTTAAATATGGTAATATGTCACATGCAGAGCAAAATCTAATCGCCCATAAGAGTGCAACTGCAACTTTTGAAATGAGCAAGAACGCAGACTATAAGAGTATACATGGTATTGCCATAAGCAATAAGAAAGTACCCCAAACCAAGATGTTTTCTTTGAATACAAAAATATCTAGTCCACAACATGCATCTTCCTCTACCCAAAACGTAGAGTTTACAGGCCCATTTGAACCAGGCAGTGAGGTTATCACTTTGACAAAGACATTGAATTTTCGCTGTAATGTTGAAGCGGGGTCACCTGAACCCGGGAAGTCTCCCAAATATTCAGAAAATGTGTCAGGAGCACGTTCCATAGAGGAAGTTACCGGCACCTTGCCAGCCAAGCCAGGATATGAAGTGAGCTACCAACACAGTGACGCGGGTGATAGCATGGAAGGCACACAAAAGAATGCAAGTTTGGCATCAAGTCTCTTAAAAAATGTCATTTCCAAAAAAATGCAATTTGAACAGGAGCGTAAGATGGAGAGGGGGGAGATACGGGACAAGCATCCCACGCACTCCCCATGCTTTCAATGCAAGGATCAAGATGGGATAAGGGAGAGGGATACAGAGAGAGGCGTGCATAGTCAATCCACAAAATCGGGTTCGGGATACACAAGCAATTCTTCGGATGAACAAGGTGGATGGGCGACAGTAGACGCACAGGGCGACAGTAGACCTAATTCTTGTGACCCCAAGGAAGAGCGTACAAGAACATTAGCAAGCTTTCAGCCCAAAAATGAGGCACGATTAGACTCGCAAAGGGATGCATGCGAGCCCACAAGAGGATCCCTGAGCCATAGCCAAAACAGCGCATTCAAATCATGGAGGGATGGTGAGCCAGAGCCCCAAGATGAACATGAAATTCACTCCATAACAGATAATACGGAGGAAAGGGAGTTAGACACCAGGTCTGTAAGTAGCAAGCTAACTAAATTGTCACACTTGTTTGTTCCAAATTCCCATCGTCTCCCTAAAGATACGGAATTGAAAGAACAGGTGTCAGACAGTACTTTCCTCGGTGAGCAAAAAGAGCAACAGGGGGACCGAGAGAGAAAGTTTAGACCTGACAACAATGCAGGAATCGTGAAAGGGTCAAAGGCACCCGAGATAAAAATACGCCTGAGGAGCGTAAAAGAAAACAAATGCAATCCGCTAAATATTGACAACTTGTTAACCCCTAATATAAGTTATCCAATAAAGTCAGCAGGTGACTCCAAATGTCAGGTGCTGCCAGCGTCAGACAGAGTGCCACACTTTACGGTTAGGGATATAAGAGACAATAAGTGCAAGTTTCAGACGCCAATTCATCAGGTAAGAGACGTACGTAAATTGGTCAAGAGTTCATATCGTTTAGTCTCAGTGGATAACAGCGAGAGTAAAGGCGCAGTCGCCCCTGCAACTGCCTCATTACGCGAAGATAATAAAGCTTCTAAGAAACTACCCGGTAAAAAATCACCTCCCTCTTCAATTGTAATAAAATGTCAGTCTGTAAATACAAATAGCAGTACTAAACAAGGTGTGCTTGTAACCGAGGCTCCAAAGCAGAGACAAATTGAGAACGATAGGTCATCCCCCAAACCATCTCCAGACTGTGCCAAAAATGAACCCACGTCGCTGCACAGGGCGACGGGCAGACCTCCAATTGGCTTCGCTAAACACCCCAACACAGATCAGTCCGAGGCTAAACAGAAGCAGGAAAAAATGGTTGAGGCAGGTGAACGCAAACCGGAGTCGAAAATACCAAAACAGGTGGCGTTAGAGAAACTAAAGGCGGCCGTTAAAACAATGGAACAGCTTTATGTTTTTGACAGAAATGAATGGAAGCGCAAGAGCCAGGCTCCCTGGCCTATTACAGACAGTCATGTTCTGTCACTCATTGCTAAAGAGGAGCATGGTGGCCCGGAGGAGCTAGGTTCAGCAGGTGACAGAGAGAGGCTTATTACAGAGACAAACACAGACAGGTTGCCAGAAACATGCAACATTCAAGAAGAGAAAGGTTGTCTAAGAATAATCCATGTCCCATTCACAAAGAACACCTTTAAAACCCAGTCACAACAAAGTAAAATGTTTAGCAACAAAAGTGTGTTTCATTTGGGGAACAGCATTAAGACAGCTGTCAGTAGCAGCAGCTTTGCTAGTAGGAATGGGCCACAACCCTGTTCTCCATCACATGCAACCTCTATGGTGAAAAGCATTAGCACTAAGACCCCGAAAGCTCCACTCTCATTGAAAATATGCCCCCCAAAACGAGCGCTGGTGGACAGGGGAAGGTTCAAAAGCAGCTCCACCACAGAGACAACACCACAGCCCATCAAATCTGGCAACCCAGACTCTGAAAACTACTTAACAATACCTGTAGAAGGCCGGTGTGTCGGTCAAGTGAAACTGCCCATTCAAGAGCAGATATTCCCAAGTAGCCCTGCTGCCTGTCAACCTGGCATCACCGACACCAAGAGATCCGAGCATAATTCTATCCAGTCTCTCAAACGGTCCCCTGTTGTCATGGAGAAGCGGCCCTCGGATACCCCCACCATCCCCACTACCGCCACCATCTACCACCACTCTCTACCAGTGGTCAAGCAAGGAGCCCCCCAGCCGCAGGTGTTCTGCTTCTCCCCGTCCATTGCCCCCTTGCCCACAACCCATTCGGGGGGAGACCCCTTCCAGCCTACCCAGAGGAAGATGCTCTTTGATCCCACCACCGGACAGTACTACCTGGTGGACACTCCGAGTGAGCCAGTCACCCGGCGTCTCTTCGACCCTGAGACGGGCCAGTATGTGGACGTGCCCATGCCTATGCCTATGCCACAGCTGCAGCCAGTGACCCCCATGTCGGTGTCCCCCCTGGCGCTGAACACGGGAGGGGTGTACTCACCCAACTACATGATCTACCCGGGGTTCCTCTCACCCATGCTTCCTGCACAGACGGTGATGACACCCCAGGTCGCATCCTATGTGGCATCCCAATTGGAGGACGAGAGCGGGAATACTGCTCACAGGAAATACACCCTGGTGCGTGGGGGGGGGCAGGAGGGTAACATGACGGGGGCAGAGAGCCCCTACTACAGTGCTACTGGAGGGTCAGTGCCAGCATCAGTGCCCGTCACCTTGGGCCACCACGTCACCACCCGGGGGAGTGCGGCCTTGTCAGAAGGGAAACCACCGGTCATCAGCATCACGTCCCAGCAACGCCCGAGAATCATTGCACCACCCTCCTTTGATGGGACGACCATGAGCTTTGTGGTGGAGCATCGGTAACCACCAAGGGAATATACACAGTGAGTCACCTTGAGTGTTTCCTTCTCACGCATGCTTGTACCATATCTAAGCTGTACAGTCTGTGGCTGGAATACAACCTTAAATTACTTGTATAAATATTGACAACATGCAAAGACCCCAATCTGTAATGGAATACCACCAATCATGTTTACATAGTGTCTTTGTTTACAATCTACAGCCCCTTTAAAATCCACTTTTTGACAGCATATACAGCACGTGAGTATTCTCTCTGTATGGCCCTGATTCCGACTTAGGAAATTAAGCCTTTCTTACGCATGCCTTTCCTACGTACTTCTCAGTAGTTGGTATTCAGATTTACCTTATCGTAACATGCTTTGCAGGTGTGGTTCCCTTGCGCATGCTGAATAAATGTAATTCAACTGCTGAAAACCCTCCGACTTGCTGGCCAACAGATTTTCTCTTGGAGTTTTCATTCAGTAGGGCTTTCAGGTCATTTATCTTAAGCTGTCCCTTTAAATACGGTGTTCCTTGTAGTTCGAATTTTGTCGACACTCAATAGAATATCTAGAGATTACGGGTTCAGAATATGAGGGATCAATGAAAGAACACCATCTAAGTAGGCTATGTGAATTTAGTCTCAGTTTCAGCACCAATTGGTAGATTTAAAAAAGACTCTGATCTTTAGATTATTTAGATTTAGGAAAGTATTTATGAATCATAAAAGGCTTGGAGATTCTTTACTCACGAAATAAAGAAAACAATGGTTTGATTAAAGATGCTCTGCCATTTCCCAACTTCTCAGAGCATTTCTCAGAGCATTGCGTATTATTCTGTATGTAAATCCGAGACACTCCATTCAGTAGGATATGTTAAGTTTGGTATGGTTGCGTAAGATACATGGTTAGTTTAGGCGAAAACTAAAGTAGGGTTGTTGGTTGGGGTGGATGGGTGGGCGTATAACTCGAATGTTTAGCAACCCAAAGGACAACTTTAGAATTTTAAACTACTTACTACTTTTTAGCTACCTTGCAACTACTTAGCATGTTAGCTAACACTTCCCCTAACCCTAATCGTAACCCTTTTATCTAACCCTTCACCTAACCCCTAACATTTTTAACTAAACCTATCGTTCGTTGTGCAAAGTCATAACATATTGTACGTTTTGCAATTCGTAACATATAATACAAATTGTAATTTGCAACATATCATATGGAATGGGTGATGGACATCCACAAATGAATGCATACCATATGAAACATTACATATCATACATATCATATGAAATGCTCTGAGACCAAGTTGCATTACCTGGTTGTTAAAGTTCTAATAGTTCGGCTAATTTAAGTTGATGTGACATAGTGTAGAGAATCATTGTACCATTTAAACCACTTTAAAATATATTTTCCATAACCAAAAAGATTGTATTTTCAGCTCTTTGAAACGGGTGTACAAAACTGAAAGAAAAAGACACAAAAACAAAACTTATAAACTGTAAGCATAAGAAATAGCACACATAGAACATATGTACCACTTCTTAGACTTGCTTTCAATGAGAATGACAGATCAATAACACACCTGTTTATGTGAATTTGGTCAGGTTGCCCAAAAAGTTACATATTGCAGCTTTAATTCTAAAAAATTGCCACATTCAGTTTTTCAACCCATGATAATGTTGAAATATTAGTGTACATAGAATTATAATAGGGAGAATAGTGTACAATAGTAGGCTATTGCCTGCAGTAACCATGGAACTGTGCAATGACACGTCCAAGTTGTAACGAGTGCGCTGAGAGTCGGGAAGCAAGTTCAGTGAGTGTTTTAATAAAATAAACGGAAAACAATACAAAACAAGAAACACACAGCACACAGAGATGAAACAGAAACAATAACGCCTGGGAAAGGAACCAAAGGGAGTGACATATATAGGGAATGTAATCAGGGACGTGATGGAGTCCAGGTGAGTCTGATGACGCGGAGGTGCGCGTAACGATGGTGACAGGTGTGCGCCATAAGGAGCAGCCTGGTGACCTAGAGGCCGGAGAGGGAGCACACGTGACACAAGTATTGCGCAATGCGTCGAGTTCAAACTGTTACGGCTTGGTCTGTGCTCCATACCATAGTATTTTAATTAGCCTACATGTATTTTTTTTTAACATTATGAACTGTGACTAATGATCCTCAGCAACAACCACCCCGCCATGGCGAATGAAGATAAACGAAACAATGTAATTAAATGGAATGATAACGTAGGCTTTACCAACTGAAGGGAACTAACAGTAAATTGGCAGTTGAATATGTGTGGTTATTAGGCCTACTGATGGTTGATACTGACAGTGGCTAAATATTTAACATGATAGAAATAGGAAACAGAGACAGTCAAGGTAGCCTATAATTTAGACATTCAAGAGTGCCCATCCCTGAAAGTTAAAAGGCTGTAAAATTTCAATTCTGCATAATGGCCCAGCATTTCATAAACCTTTCTGTGAGAAAGTTGATATGTTTATATGATTCAGTTTGCTTCCTTATGACTGGTGTCACATTTGTCTCCAACGATTATAAGTTAAAATAGATCTAAAACAAGTGTAATTTATATTTACAATTCCCTTATTCAAATGGATTACTTATTTACCAAGCTATATCAAGTTGTAAATTACAGTGCATGGAGAATGCTGTTATTTCTATTGGAAAAAAATCTAGCAGATGCTATTTACACTTGGAACCATCAGATTCGCTCGACCTTATTCATGATTTCCGTGCGCGTAAAGGTGGTGTAATTATGAGAGAATTAAGTCAAGGTCAAAATACGATGTATCTGTAGACACAGCTCCGCCACACCTCCATTTCTTAGATCTCCACCCCGAACGAATATCAGGGGAATAGCATTCTATATTCTCATGCTTAAATTCAAGTTCAGAATATGCATAGAGAGAAAAGTGCATAAAAACGGAATTACGGTACATTTATGCGCACTTAACTCGGGTCGGAATCAGGCCCTATGAGATGTGTCTTTTTTTTAAATCCACCACCTGAGAAATAATGGTTAAGATTTGGTTTGAGATTTGTGTTGTGAAATTAAGAAAATTCATAAGCTTTTAATATGAGCCAATTTACAATTACCACCAAGTGGATTAAAGAGATTGAACGAAATATTAAGCACTTACACATTTGTAACATATTGTACGAATTGAAATTCGTAACATATACAAATTGCAGGGGGTATTTTTTAGTTTTAAATTGTAATTTAAAAATGTTGTAAGTGGGTTTGCGACAATTTTCATAAAGTATTTCATAAAGAATTTAATTAATGCTCCATTATTGCATTAGTATTAAAAGTGCCACGTCCCCCCTCACCCCCTCCCATCTACTTGAAAATGTAAGATGAATGAGGAATGTTAGATTAGGAATTAGTATAATGAATGATGAGACCAGATTGACTTGGTACAAGGAGCATCCTGTTCCCTTGTGATGAATGACGATCTTATGAACCTTTTTTACACTTTTCTTATGATATAAGTCCCCTGAATTGTATTTATATTTTACGTTGCTGTCTCCAATCAGGCCTTTCAAGTTATCGAGTTTGTTTATTGAAATAAGACACAGACAGGTGAGGAAATGTCAATTGTTTTGGATATATTTTACCTTAGGATCGCTGGAGACAAATGTGTAACCAGCCATATGGTAGCTAACTGAAGCATATCAACATTTCAACTTTTCCACAGTGAAGTTTATGAAATGCTGGGTTTATTACTGGCAAGGATGACATTTGGAGACCTAAACTATAGGCTTCTGTATCCACGCGCATATTATATTAAAGGGGCAAACCTACCTAGTTGATTTATGATTTCTAGTATGTTTTAATTATATCCCTGGGCTTTTTACTGTATTTTTAAAAAACGGTATCAGGCTAAACAATTAGCCATTTTCGGTAGCCACCATCAGTTATACCCACATACGGTATATTTATAACTGTCACTTGAGTGCTAATTTCCCTACATTTTGCATAATTCCATTACATACTTAGTTTACTTTTCTTTCCTCTGTCACATTTGTGTGGTTGTTCCTGAGGATCACCGGCAATAGTGGCTCATGTTAGTCTAATGTATTACAAGTTGTGCAGTCATTTATTACTTGTAGCTCACATATGTAGCAGTTTAAACTTGTAGCCAGCCTGCGCACAGTTCATGACGACTGGACCGTTGTCATCACAGTTCCATGATTAGTGGGTATTATTAGGGTATTATTAGTGCATAAAGGCTTTCCAAACCTGTTTTTTATTATTATTCATGAATATTTTCCTAACGCTAAATATATAATATACAATATCAGAGTATTTTTTAAATCTACCAATTGGTGCAGAAAAATAGACGAATATGCATGTATTTAGGCCTACATGGCTTTCTTTCATTGATTTTATTTATTATTTATTTAACCTTTATTTAACTAGGCAAGTCAGTTAAGAACAAATTCTTATTTACAATGACGGCCTACCCCGGCCAAACCCGGACGACGCTGCGTCACCCTATGGGACTCCCTTTCACGGCCAGTTGTGATACAAATCATATTTGATTGGTCACATAGACATGGTTAGCAGATGTTATTAATGCGAGTGTAGCGAAATGCTTGTGCTTCTAGTTCCTACAGTGCAGTACTATCTAACAAGTAATCTAACAATTCCCCAAGAACTACCTAATACACACATATCTAAAGAGGTGAATGAGAATATGTACATATAAATATATGGATGAGCGAGATGGCCGAGCGGCATAGGCACGGTGCAGTAGATGGTATAAAATACAGTATATACATGTGATATGAGTAATATAAGATATGTAAAACATATTAAAGTTACATTATTTAAAGTGTCCAGTGATTGGGTCTCAATGTAAGCAGCAGCCTCTCTGAGTTAGTGATTGCTGTTTAGCAGTCTGATGGCCTTGAAATAGAAGCTGTTTTTCAGTCTCTCTGTCCCAGCTTCGATGGACCTGTACTGACCTCACCTTCTGGATGATAGCGGTGTGAACAGGCAGTGGCTCAGGTGGTTGTTGTCTTTGATGATCTTTTTGGCCTTCCTGTGACATCGGATGCTGTATGTGTCCTGGAGGGCAGGTAGTTTGCCCCCGGTGATGCGTTGTGCAGACTTCACTACCCTCTGGAGAGCCTTACGGTTGTGGGCGGAGCAGTTGCCGTACCAGGCTGTGATACAGCCTGACAGGATGCTCTCGATTGTGCATCTGTAAAAGTTTGTCAGGGTTTTGGGTGACAAGTCAGATTTCTTCAGGCTCCTGAGGTTGAAGAGGCGCTGTTGCGCCTTCCTCACCACACTGTCTGTGTGGGTGGACCATTTCAGTACATCTGTGATGTGTATGTCCAGGAACTTAAAACTTTCCAAATTTTCCACTACTGTCCCTTCAATGTGAATAGGGGAGTGCTCCCTCTGCTGTTTCCTGAAGTCCACGATCATCTCCTTTGTTTTGTTGACGTTGAGTGAGAGGTTGTTTTCCTGACACCCCACTCCGAATGCCCTCACCTCCTCCCTGTAGGCTGTCTCGTTGTTGTTGGTGATCAAGCCCACTACTGTTGTGTCGTCTGGAAAATTGATGATTGAGTTGGAGGTGTGCATGGCCACGCAGTCGTGGGTGAACAGGGAGTACAGGAGAGGGCTGAGCACACACTCTTGTGGGGACCCAATGTTGAGGGTCAGCGAAGTGGAAATGTTATTTTCTACCTTCATCACCTGGGGGCGGCCCGTCAGAAAGTCCAGGACCCAGTTGCACAGGGCGGGGTTGAGACCCAGGGCCTCCAGCTTGATGATGAGCTTGGATATGGTACTATGATGTTGAATGCTGAGCTGTAGTCAATGAACAGCATTACACAGGTATTAGTTTTTGTCCAGATGGGATAAGGCATTGTGCAGTGTGATGGCGATTGCGTCATCTGTGGACCTGTTGGGGCGGTATGCAAACTGAAGTGGGTCTAGGGTGGCGGTGATATGATCCTTGCCTAGTGCCTTAGACTGCTGCACCACTTGGGATCTCTAATATTCTGAACCGTTTTCTCCATATATTGTAGTATCGTCCGCGGAGAAAATTCTAATTAAAGGCACACCTAATTTAAAGGGATGGCTTTAGATAAATGTACTGAAAACCCTATAGGTTCAAAACGTTGGTTGAAAATACACTTGCACTTACGAGCTTAGATGGTTCTCGAATTAATCAGGTCTCTGCATATAAATACTTAGGGATATGGTTGGATGATAAACTGTCTTTTAAAATGCATGTTGATGAACTTTGTAAACGGCTAAAAATCAAACTAGAATTCCTCTATAGAAACAGGACATGTTTGTCCTCTACAAATAGAAGACAAATTGTGCAAGCTACTTTTATGTCTGTTATAGATTATGGGGATATTATTTAGATGCATGATATGGCATCAACACTTAAATCGCTGGATGCTGCTTATCATTGCGCACTTAGGTTTATTACGGGTGCTAGCTACAGAACTCACCACTGTGTTTTATATCAAAATGTGGGTTGGACTTCGCTGTCCGTGAGACGAGAACAACATGCTCTCGTGTTTGTCTATAAAGCACTTCTGAATAAACTACCTTCTTATTTATCATCACTCATCAATATTAGAATTAGAATTCCTAAAACCAGGTCTCAAGCATGGATTACACTTGAGGCCCATGCGATTTCCACAGAGTTGGTTATGGCTGCCTTTTCCTGTTACGCTCCTTGCCTATGGAATAGCTTGCAGACTAAACTTAAACTTGAGAATCTTGTCCCCCTTGCCCATTTTAAATATTTATTGGAGGATTGTTATTGTGGTATTGCTTGTAACTGTTTCGTGTAATGCAAGTTCTTGTGCTGTTAGGGTAATAACTTTTGTGTTATCTGTGATCGTTTTGTTTGTGTTGTTTAGTTTCTTAATCATTGTACCTAAACTGTATGTGTAAACATGTATACGCAGGGCCCAGCTGTAAAAGAGACCTTGGTCTCAGTCTGTGTTCCTTGGTCTCAGTCTGTGTTGAAATAAAGGTATAATAATAATACTGAATGAATCCTCCACGAGAAAATCTGTTGACCAGAAAGTGGGACGGTTTTCAGCAGTTGAATTACATTTATTCAGCAAGCGCAGGGGAACCACGCATGCAAAGCCTGTTACTCACCTACATAGGGTAAGTCTGAATACCAACTACTAAGAAGTACGTAGGAATGGTGTGCGTAGGGAAGGTGTACATTTCCTACAGTAAGTCTAAATCAAGCCCCAAATGAGTTATCTGGTATTATAGTTTATCAGTGCTTCTAAGTAATCAGTCACAGACTGTACTTTATGGTAGTATTTCCAGTAGTTTCCTAGTGTTTACTAGAAGATTATGTGGTAACAATACTTTCTGGTACTTTAAATAATTATACACAATTGGAAGGCCTACTTGATGTTGCTTGTTTTAGTGAATTCTAAAGAAAGAAAAATTGTATTTCTGTGTGATGTTTTCAGTTTGCCCTATACTTTCGAAGTAACGTATTCAGAAAGAATCTCAGAGTAGGAGTGCTGATGTACAATCAGTTTCTAATTTAGATCAAAATGTTTAAAAATTACATTGACTGGGAGGACCTGATCCTAGATCAGCCCTCCTACTCTGAGACACATTGTGAATAAAGGCCAATGTCTGTACCGTTAGATACAGTGCCTTACTACTGTCTCGTTGATGGTAGGTAATGAGTGATAACAGAGATTCCTAAAGGGATAGTTCACCCAAATTACAAAATGACATATTGGTTTCCTTACCATGTAAGCAGTCTATGGACAAGGCATGACCACCATGCTTTGGTTTTGTTTTTACCATGTAAGCAGTCTATGGACAAGGTATGACCACCATGCTTTGGTTTTGTTTTTACCATGTAAGCAGTCTATGGACAAGGTATGACCACCATGCTTTGGTTTTGTTTACCTGATCACTGTTTCAAATGCTAACTTTTTTGCATTTGTGGCCCAAATCCAAAGCAAGTCAATAATATCATATTATCATTTTCGCTCTTCATATCCAATCAAGTATAAAAAAATTTTTTTGGGTGGAACTCAATTAAGTTACATATAGTTTCAACTGTTTCAACAGAAACTGAACTGATAAATAATCATACAGGATTGCACATTGTATGTCCAGTGGTGGCCCGAAATGATTGACACTCTTGATAAATATGAGCAAAATTGACTGTATAAAATAAATAATTAAATTATGGTATACTCCAAAAAATTGTACAATTATATTATTTTATACTAATACAATTTCTCAGAGAACAAGATTTTGTTTAACACGTAATACTTTTTATCTCAAAAAGGTAGGGGTAAAAATGATTGACACCCCTGTTTTCAATACCTTTCAATACCTCACCTTGTGAGGTTAATGACACTGAGCCTTTTTCTATTGGGATGTATCAAACTGCCGCACGCAACATATACCCATGTTTTCATTGATAAATCAGAGCCATATTAAATTTTGCGCACGCAAGGTCCAAGTACACCAAGACAGTCGTGAAGAGGGCACGACAAAACCTATTCCCCCTCAGGAGACTGAAAAGATTTGGCATGAGTCCTCAGATCCTCAAAGGTTCTACAGCTGCACCATCGAGAGCATCCTGGTTGCATCACTGCCTGGTATGGCAACTGCTCAACCTCTGCTCAACCTCCGACCGCAAGGCACTACAGAGGGTAGTGCGTACTGCCCAGTACATCACTGGGTCCAAGCTTCCTGCCATCCAGGACCTCTATACCATGCGGTGTCAGAGGAAGGCCCTAAAAATTGTCAGACTCCAGCCACCCTAGTCATAGACTGTTCTCTCTGCTACCGCACGGCAAGCGGTATCGGAGTGCCAAGTCTAGGTCCAAGAGGCTTCTAAACAGCTTCTACCCCCAAGATTCCTGAACATCTAATCAAATGGCTACCCAGACTATTTGCATTGCCCCACCCCCTCTTTTACGCCGCTGCTACTCTCTGTTATTACCTATGCATTGTCACTTTAATAACTCTACCTACATGTACATATTACCCCCATTACCTCGACTAACCGGTGCCCCCACACATTGACTCTGTACCGGTACCCCTTGTATATAGTCTCGCTATTGTTATTTTACTGCTGCTCTTTAATTTCTTGTTCCTTTTATTTCTTATTCTTATTCATATTTGTAAACTGCATTGTTGGTTATGGGCTTGTAAGTAAGAATTTCACTGTAAGGACTGTTGTATTCAGCGCATGTGACTAATACAATTTGATACAATTTGATTTGATTTAATTTGAATTTGAGTATTTTTTTGTGAGCACACACCTTTGATAAATGAGGCCCCAGGTGTTAACATTTGTTTGATGACATGGAAATAAATATCTTTGGCCATGCATCCCAGTGATGGGTTTGGCATCAAAATGAGAATGCATGAGCAGAAAAGAACCCATTCCTACTGTAAAATATGGTGGTGGTTCTTTGATGTTATGGGGCTTTTTTGCTTCCACTAGTTCTGGGGCACTTGTTAAGGTCAATGGCATCATGCACTTTACCCAGTACCAGGACACTTTAGCCAAAAACCTGGCTGAAACTTGGCCGCAAGTGGATCTTCCAGCAATACAATAACCCTATGCCACAGGAAGTACAGTAGGGGTGCTGAGGGTACTGCAGCACCCCCCAATCTTTAAAAAAAAGTTATATATTTTTTAATACAAGAAAAAAAATCTCACACTAGTCCTGTATTAGCGGACCGATATAGCCGTCTGTAGTTCTGGCTAAAACACATTTTCAGTGCGGTTATCCTGAAAAGGTATTGAAAACAGGGGTGTCAATCATTTTGACCCCTACCTTTTTGAGAAAAAAATGACTTGTTAAACAATCTCTTTCTCTGAGCAATTGTATTCGTATAAAATAATATAATTTCCCAAATATTTTAAGCATACTTCATAGCTCAGTATCTGAATAGTATTTATTTAATAATAAGTATATGAATAGCCAGATTGCTAAATAGTCAATGAATGGTACCCAAACTATCTCCACTGACTCTATCTTGCACTGACCCTACGTACACTCACTATTTTGACACTCCCACTTAAAGCCAACACACATTCAAATAGACTACGCACACACACATAACACAACACATACACACGTACATACACATTGCACACACACTTTTAAAGTCATCATTTGCTGCTGCTACTCTGTTCTTTATTTTACTCTTATTATTATCTATCCTGAGTCGCTTTACCCTGCCTTCATGTACGTATTTACCTCAAATACCTCGTACCTCTGCACATTGATCTGGTACTGGTACTCCCTGTTTTTAGCTCCAAGTATTTTACTGTTATTCCTAGTGTTTGAATTAAAATACTATTTGAATAATTAAAAAAAAAACTGTGCGTCATTGAGAAGGACTCGTAAGAAAGCTTCTTCTTTTTTTAACCTTTAACTAGGCAAGTCCGTTAAGAACAAATTCTTATTTTCAATGACGGCCTAGGAACAGTGGGTTAACTGCCTTGTTCAGGGGCAGAATGACAGATTTGTACCTTTTCAGCTCGGGGATTCGATCTTGCGATCTTGAAATTGAAATCTTGAAATTGCGATCTTGCAATTTAACGGTAAATTCTACACCAGTTGTATTTGGCACAAATAACATTTCGTTTGAATTATTTATTTTATAAAGTCATCTTTATCAATTGTGTCAATCATTTTGGAACACACTGTATGTCCACATACAATCCACTAATGAAAGTCACAGTTCACTCCAATGTTTGTCGAAAGTGGTCTTATGTTATTTACAGAATCCAGCCACATGCCTTGCCCAAATGAACTGTATAACATCAGAGTTCTATAATTGCCATGGCGCCTAGTGGCAGCCTAGGCAAAGAGCTCATGTAAATTTTGTACATATTTAATTGTTTTTATGTAAATACTTTTTACAAACTTCATTTTTCAACAGCTAAAAGCATGCAGATCAAGTATTGATATCAAGAATCGGAATCCTGCCTGTATCTTGATGAAAATCAGCAAGGCCAATAAGCTAGCTAATGCTAGCTCGCAGGTGTATGTTCCATTACAACACCTTTGGGTTGTTTTTCAACAATGGTGACCCAAGAGGAGGCTATGCATGCAGAGTTGACAGGGGGCCAGCTTTTTCATTGCTTAGGGGGTACTTCTGAAGTAAGGAGTGGGCTGTACTCTGTGAGGAGCTCATCACAGAGTCCCAGTAAAGAAGAGCTGCAAAAAGGCTGAGACGCCCTGCCACCAACTCCGGTCCCCACCTCCGCTGACTATCAGATCATCGGATCCTTCCAGAACATCAGATCCTCTCATGACTGTGGCTGTCCATCATCTGAAGGCTTCAAGAAGCACTCAAACAGACTTGATCTAGCTACTGTTTTATATTTATTTTTAAATTGCTCGTTTATTTTGCTTAACAAGCGTTTTGAGATTCTGTCTGTAATGAAAAGAGTGAGATTATTTTCATTTGTCAAACAGCAGCCAAGCATCAATCATGTCACCAGATTTGTTTTTACATTTTATTTTATTTCACCATTATTTAACCAGGTAGGCCAGTTGAGAACAAGTTCTCATTTACAACTCCGACCTGGCCAAGATAAAGCAAAGCATTGCGACAAAAACAACAACACAGAGTTACACATAAACAAATGTACAGTCAATAACACAATAGAAAAATATATGTACAGTGTGTGCAAATGTAGAAGATTAGGGAGGTAAGGCAATAAATAGGCCATAGAGGCGAAATAATTACAATTGAGCATTAACACTGGAGTGATAGATGTGCAGATGATGATGTGCAAGTAGAGATACAAAAGAGCAAGAAGATAAATAACAATATGGGGATGAGGTAGTTGGGTGTGCTATTTACAGATTGGCTGTGTACAGGTACAGAGATCGGTAAGCTGCTCTGACAGCAGATGCTTAAAGGTAGAGAGGGAGATATAAGTCTCCAGCTTCAGTGATTTTTGCAATTCGTTCTAGTCATTGGCAGCAGAGAACTGGTCGAATAAGTTCCTCGATATTTATTGGAAAGGAGCATCAAGATCATCACCTTGCACTTTCACCACCCTGTGAAGTTCATCATCATTTATTTCATCTGTAGCCTAATAAACATTCCCCGAGTCGTAGTCGGAGGACCACACAACATGTCATCGCGTGACTCCAAGTTTACTGCGATATGATGGTTATTATATCAATATTTGCACATAAGAGCGTTTTCATAATTAATTTTAGAGACACAAAAAGATCCCACCTTGTCTAGCGTATTTTGTTTTGTCGACATTTGGAAAGTTTATGACAAATTTGCTGTTTCCATCAGGCCTGTCATACATTTTTGTTTATCCGGCATGTACTTTACGTGCATAAAAAGGTTGGATTGGAAACCTGGTTATTGTGACAAAATACAGCTTAAATGTTGAAAATGTATTTCACACAATTTTATCACTTACATCTACATTTAACTTAATGACATTTTCGTGGGGGAAATATACTCAAGTTTGGGTTCCTCAATACAAATGTATCATATATGTGAAGGGAGATTTCCACTGGCACTGTCCTTTGTGTATTGACGTTTGTGGATATATTGAAACTCAAAATCAATTCCTCAACCCTACGCACCCTCCCCTACCCCTTCTGTCCTCATCCTCTCTTTCACACACACACACACACACACACACACACACACACACACACACACACACACACACACACACACACACACACACACACACACACACACACACACACACACACACAGACACACACACACACGCGTGTCGGTGTACTGGGATACATGTCAGCTGGGTCAATGGCTAGGGAGTCAGATGGGGTTGAGTGGTAGCATTGGGCACGGCTGGGATAGCGACGGGAGAGAAAAGGTCAGGCAATGTAAAGTATTTGTTGTGCTGATGCAGGAGGGGGACAGCTGCTGGGAGAGATCAGATGCTGGAGGGGGCGGGGGGGGGTAGATTGGTGAGCGAGGCTGCAGCAGGTTCAACTTTTTATAGGTCGCCCCTCTCTCCTAAAAGTGGAGGAGGTGGAGCGGTGCTGACCTCCAGCTCTTACGTAAAGGGGTTACATACTTTTACTACGTTTCACTCTGTCTTTTAAGGGTCCCACTTTTCATTACGTTGCTCTTATTCCTGTATAATAACACCACACTGAACCTCACACCCAATATTTTGACCATGTCCACTTTCGCAATGATGGTGCTGTGAATTAAAGGTTAACACTTTATATGAAATGTTAGACCTATTTAATAACGATGTAATTACTCAAGTAATAACGTTGTGTTATCTTATATTATAACTTAATATAGTAGTTGCTTTGTAATTGCATGGTCATGAAGTTAAATGGATATTGATAATGAATGACAAAAGTTGCTGAACTTGCTATCAGAAGGCAACTACTAAATAACTTTCATATGGGTGGGTGGGTCTAATCGGATTGGTTAAAACCACATTCCAGCCAGTGTCTATTCCACAAGTTACCACCAGCTAAATCTATGACGTTAAAATGCCTTTGTTTAACCTTTATTTAACTAGGCAAGTCAGTTAAGAACAAACTTGTATAAAACTTGCTGTCTGTCTCTCTGACATTTGCAACATTATATCAAAATTCAAATTCGATCTCCAGCTGTCCCATAGTAATAAACTTGTCGGGAGTCGTGACGAGACAGACAGGCAGGCAGCTTTTCTCAGCCAGTCGAAATCATGAATCAGTATCATTTTTATGGATATTTTTTATGAACAGTCAATAGAAAACAGGTCAAACGAAATGAAGTGTAGCTAGTTTGCAGTCTTTTCAGCGAACCGAAGTGATTGTGCTTGCTGTGTTGTTGGCTAGCTCCTCTGAACAGTGTCCTGACGAGAGAGCATTTTGTTCTATGACAGGTGAAATCGTGCATCATTAGCTCATTGTTATGGATGTATCCAAACAAATGTCACTAGAAAACAGCTTAAACAAATGCAAATGCAGCTACCTTGTTGTTATTCTGGCCACACTGTTTGACATGGCTGCAAGTCAGCTGTAGTTGCCTAGCTAGCAAGCAAGGAATAAGAACGTTGCCAGCCAGTATGGCAATAGAACTTTTAGAACGAACGACTGGGTCACGTCTATAGTTACAGAACAAAAAGACCTAATGACTGGGTCGTGTCTCCGGCAACCGAACTGATAGAAAAATGACCAGCCCGCTTGGGAATCAACCCTAGATATGTGTCGGCACAATATCTTGTGGAAGGATGAAATAGTATGAATTAAATTAATCAAAATAACTTTTAAAATGAAAATATGTAAATAAATGTTTTGAATATGTTGGTAACCTGTTGTTTAAAAGTGATAATTCCCACAAAGACTTTGTCTCGGGCCTAACAACACCCGTGCCAATATATCCTCCAAACACTGGCTTCGAGGGCATTATCACTTAAATAACAGCATGCTAGTACGATGTTATTGCTGTAGCATGATGTACTACAGCAGTGGATCCCAACCTTTTTCGGTTACTGTACCACCAACTTAATTTTGCTCTGCCGGGAGTACCCTAGAAGTACCCCTCTTGTGCATTTTACCAGTAGGCCTATGGTCTCCTGAGGCTTCTCAAGTACCCCCTGTGGTTAGGCCAAATGCCCCCAGGGGTCCTAGTACCCCTGGTTGGGAACCACTGTACTACAGCATGCTCTGTGTTACATATCCAGTTTTATCTTCATAAAGGGCATCCCTAAAGCTAACATAGTGGTGTCCTGTCTCTTTATCAATACAATTAAATAATGAACCTTGTCCAAGCCAGAAAAGCCCATAGGACAGGAGCCTATCTCCTGTTCTGTAGCGTGAGGTAGCTGGGTGTACACCTGGACAGGATGCCAGTATATCACCGGGCCTCACCCCCAATCCATCTACTTAATGCCGAGTGCCAAGCATCAGGTCCCAGTCTTTGCTATGACTCACCGGGATTGAACCCCCAACCTTCCAATGTCAGGGAAGACACTCTAAACACAAGGCCACTGAATTAGCCTCTGAAAACAATTTATTGAGTAATTAGTATCACACAGGTATAATAGTTAATGTGAGTGTTTCATTTACTGCACCATTGTTGCAAAAGTGGATGTGGTCAAAATATTGGGTGTGAGGTTCACCAAGAAAATAAAAACAAACTCAAGCCTTTTCAAATGAACCCTTATCATGATTAAGTTTTATTGCATGTGTCCTGACCACCATCCTTTGTTGTTTTTCTACACAGAAGTGCTTCTTGAGGAGCCTGGCCTGTGATAAGTAGATGTTTCATGGTAATCTTCTCACACCCTTCTTCGCACCCAGTCCACCAAATTCCACCTGAACCCACAATGTTTCCAAGCCCAACCACCTGCCACCATCACCGCCCCATCCAACCCTATCCTGCCGGTGGTCTTTGCATCACGTCTGTATCTGTAAAGCTATGCTTCATGCCTACTACTTGTTTGTACGGTAGCTAATTGCTTTGTAAAAGTGCTTTCAGATCTGTATTTAGATTACAGAACATTCCTTTTGTTCAAAAGCAATTGGATTCAGGCACTGCAATATTGTGATTCAAAAGGAAATAATGTAGACTGTTTTCCAATTAAGATTCTATAAAAGTTACACACGTGCGTGTGTGCGTGCGCGAGTGTGATTGTCCTCAACAAAAATATTTAATCTAGTAGACGTACAATAGACCCTATTACACCATACATTGGAAAACATTTGCATTTGCAGGGGGGTTAATTCTAATTCAATGCATCATATAGATTGAAAATCCAATCCAGGAATTATTTTTAATGAGGGAGTTTTTTATTCTCTAAACTGAGGCGTTTCCTTTTTCTCTTGGCTCTTTGGTGACCTGGAGAAGTAGTAACAAGATCACACTTCTAGCTGCACCCTTTGTTTCCTCCTTTTGCAGCTAATAGCCACACAGTTATTGGATTGTATGATTTGATGTGCTTTTATATGACATTCGTATGGCACTCTCCTTGTATGCAAATACTACGATGATAGACTTAAGAGAAACACACTAAGTGTGTTGCTGAGAAAAAGCTGGAGCCCTGGGACCTGCCACATATTTATTGGTTGTTTAGAGTCAGAGGTTGGCTATATAGTATATTTGGGGCAAATGTTTCCCAAGTAGCTTTACTGTAGGCTTAGGGGAGCCAGCTATAGTTGAGACATTTTATGGGATAACCTCCTCTATAGGTTTTGGCTAACTTTTACACTCACGTGTAAAAGAACAATGACATGGGTTAGGGTTAGTGTGTGTATGTACTGTATGTGTTTAGTAATTGTGAGGTATTATGCATTATGTGAACAGACAACAGGCTAGCGTGTTACAGAAGAACTCAGATAAATTAGAAATGCATCAGTCGATCATTCATTCATACATAAGCCTTTTTTATTTAAGATTTCACAATGTTTTGGGTGGTTACCTACTTGTAAACAGGAACAGGAACAGGAACGGGAAAGGAATTGTCTTTCCCTTTGATCCTTTTCTTAAATGGCAATTGTTTAAAAAATAGTGGATACTGCTAATTCATGCCCATTCTGAATACCAATTGTAAAATATGCTTATATTCATATTCAATCAGGACCAGGGTTGGGGTGAATTCAAATCATTTCAGGTTATGATTTGAAATCAAATTAATTCATTGAAAATTGCTCATTATTAAAACAAATTGGTATGTGGACTTTTACATTTATTAATACAATTTCAGCTCACACGCAGGGATGAATGAGCTAACATGAAATTGACTCCAAATTTAAAAAATATACTAATCTCTTTCTTTTTCTTTTGAACAATTTTGCAGTGCAACAATAGACACTCACGCTTAGAGCAATGGTGCTTTCTTCAGTTTTTATTTGATTTTTTAAGTTCCATGTTTGAATATGCATATTGTAGGTTGCTGTTTTTCTTGTTTTACACATTAGAAAATGCATTAAAGGTATTTTCAGCTGCTGGTCAGTCTTTGAACCTGAAAAATATATTTGAGTTTTCTGTCTGTGACAACGTACTGTATAAAAAAAGAGTTGATTCCGCTGTGGAAGAAAGTAATAGTCACAGTACAACCCACTGGGCCATGGATCTTATAACATTTAAAAAATGTTCCCCTGTTACAAAAGGATGGATTAAATTGACTAACGGTATTTCACCTTTATCATGCAAACATTTGGATTCAAACGTCAAACATGATAACTTTAAAAATGTCAAACCAGAGAAGACAATTTATTTGTATTTTTATTTTACATATCATTTCTTGTGTTGTTGGTTTTTATGAAATGGTTCATATACTGTGGTATGTAAACTGAATTTCCTTCTTAAGGGTGTGTAATTGCTGTTGGGCACATTAGTGCACATGGCAGGCTAGATAAATGATTTTATTTACCAACCAAAAGCAGTGCATACTGTAACAGTTGAAGATTGGTTGATGATGTTTCTTGTCCTTCAAAAGGAAATTTGTTACGCATTAATCCTGATGAATTATTGAATAGTAGAATGAAGTCTAATTGAATCCTGACACAAAGTAGCACATTCTACTGAACAGTACATTCACACTACTTACAGTGCCTTCAGAAAGAATTGACTTTTCCAAAATGTTTGTTGTGTTACAGCCTGCATTTAAAATAGATTAATTAGAGGTTTTGTGTCACACACAATAGCCCATAATGTCAAAGTGGAATTATGTTTTTAGAAATGTTATTTTTTAAATGTTATTATTGTCAATTACATGGCTCACTCTGTGTGCAATAATAGTGTTTAACATGATTTTTTGAATGACTACATCCTCTCTGTACCCCACACATACACATCTGTAAGGTCCCTCAGTCGAGCAGTGAATTTCAAACACAGACCATGGAGTTTTTTCAATGCCTCTCAAAGAAGGGCACCTATTGGTAGATGGGTAAAAAAAAAGCAGACATTGAATATCCCTTTGAGCATGGTGAAGTTATTAATTACACTTTGGATGATGTATCAATACACTAAGTCACTACAAAGATACAGGCGTTCTTCCTTCGTAACTATGTTACGTCTAAGGAAGGAAACCGCTCAGGGATTTCACCATGAGGCCAATGGTGACTTTAAAACAGTTACAGAGTTGAATGGCTGTGATAGGAGAAAACTTAGGACAGATAAACAACATTGTAGTTACTCCACAATACTAACCTAATTGACAAGAGTGAAAATAAGGAAGCCAGTACAAAATACAACTTTTCCAACAAGATACTAAAGTAATACTGCAAAAAATGTGCAAAGCAATGCCCTTTTTGTCCTGAATACAAAGTGTTATGTTTGGGGCAAATCCAAGACATCACATTACTAAGCACCACTTTCCATATTTTCAAGCATAGTGGTGGCTGCATCATGTTATGGGCATGCTTGTAATTGTTAAGGACTGGGGAGTTTTTTAGGATAAAAAAGAAACGGAACTGAGCTAAGCACAGGCTTAGCTCAATTTTCTCAAAAGTGGGGTTACAAGTTTTTCAACTTTCAAAGCAGAATTACTTTTCCATTTGTTCCTCAACTGCCGTGTATAATATACAGTTTTTCTAGCTGTGAGTCTAGGGAGTCAACGTTTATCTAATGTAAAAAAATATATACTAAAACAATGTTACAAAAGACCAAATCGAGGCGGTCAGTCACAAATATACTTTCTTTACATGAGGCTCAGATCTCACTGTCCCCCTCCTAGAGGTTCAATCTGCTTTCCACCAGACACTGGCAGATGAATTCACCTTTCAGCAGGACAATAACATAAAACATAAAGCCATATCTACACTGGAGTTGCTTACCAATAAGACAGTGAATGTTCCCGAGTGGCCGAGTTACATTTTGACTTAAATCTACTTGAAAATCTATGGCAAAGTCCTCAAAATGGTTGTCTAGCAATGCTTAACAACCAATTTGACAGAGCTTGAATAATTTTTGTAAGAATAATGGGAAAATGTTGCACAATCCAGATGTGGAAAGCTCTTAGAGACTTAAATAGAAAGACTCACAGCTGTAATGGCCGCCAAAAGGGTTTCTACAAAGTATTTACTCAGGGGTGTGAATACTTATGCGAATGAGACATTTCTGTATTTAATTTTCAATAAGTTAGCAAACATTTCAAAAACATGTTTTCACTTTGTCATTATGTGGTATCGTGTGTAGATGGGTGAGAATTTTTTATTTATTGAATACATTTTGAATTCCGGCTGTTAAGGCACTGTGTAAATATGTGTATTTCATTTTGAAATGTTAGATGTTCTTGTCTAGCTGACTACAACAGAAATATGTGTAACAGTGTCATTAACATGTCATTACCTGTAAGTCTGTTCATTGTATTTCCATTTCTGAAAAATGACAACCTGTCAGTAGCTCAACTTAGCGGATGTTAGAATTTCAGAACTTACTGAGTTATAATTTGTCACTAACATGAACATTATGTGGACTAATAAAGCTTAGTCAAAGTGATGACATAATTTAGTAAAGAGCTACCCAATCACACTGTAGCATAAATTATGAGTAATTGAATAAGCAATCTCAGTTTACAACTTCACCTAAGCAACAATATCCCTCCCCAAGCCCATGAATCTAACGGCTTTCGGGTACCCCGATGCCCAATGAAAGAAACATTCAGTATATATGCTTGCTTTTTGAAAGATGTTGAAAGATGGATGGGGAAGTAATGTTGAGATGGGAGCAATGTACGTGAACGAACGAGAGAGAAAGAATGGCGCTATTAAGATTGATTGGCTACATTAGCCTTGGAGTCTGCAAGACAGTCACACAAAAGAGACATTATGTATATGTTGCGTAAGTTTTGTGCTTTATGGACTTAAGATGGCGGCCTAAGAAGGAGCACGAGACCGGGAGGTCAATGCAGAGTTGGTTTGTTAGATGAAGCAGTGCCGTGTTTGCACTTGCAAGGTGACAGTGATGAAATATGACAAGTTGACTGAGGTGAAAAAAATGCACTGTAGGCCCAAAAGCCTACAAGTGTTTGGAATAAATCAAATTGCAAGCTAATTAACATTGTCCGTTGCGTATGTTGCTCATCATGGTTGTCTTGCTTGTGCCCATTTTCTTTGCTAAGTTACTTCCATAACATATTGACAGTGATCAAAACATTGAGAATCACAGCTATCTTTAAACACACAAAGTGGTGTCCCAACCAGTGTTTTTCTGGTCAATTTGTATAATTTCTGTTGCTGGTAATATGATTTCCCCCCCCCAATCCTTTCCAGCAACTTTCTGCTCCACTGAATGAGCAACATGAGCTTTCTGCTCCTCGAAAAAATGTATCCTGCCCTGGGGCGGCAGGTAGCCTAGTGGTTTGAGCGTTGGACTAGTAACCGAAAGGTTGCAAGATTGAATCCCCGAGCTGACAAGGTCAAATCTGTCGTTCTGCCCCTGAACAAGGCAGTTAGGCCGTCATTGAAATTAAGAATTTGTTCTTAACTGACTTGCCTAGTTAAATAAAGGTAAATTAAATAAATAAAAAACAAGAAGAGCAAATAGATTTTCTTCAGAGAGACACATAAAAATGTTTGTTGTCTGCTGAAGGGTGCAAGGTTAGCTTTCTGACGACCCTGAAACCTCACCCGGCCCGGGCTTAAGTTCAACCTGACAGTTTGCTGGTGTGTTTACATTGTTGCCATGGAGGCAGTGAGACTGGCAGACAGCCCTTTGCACCCAGCTGCTCTCTGCACTTCCTAAAGAATCTCCATTAAGCCCCAGTTGTTGTGCTTGGATGCCAACCGGGGGCTCTGATGTCACAACTGCGACACAAGGCCAGACACGATTTATTGCCTCACCCGGGTCAGCAAATGGGTGCACGACTCACTCAGTGATCCTTCACACACACACTTACTCACTCTCATGTCATGCTGAATCCCAAATCAACCCATGGCCCTTAATCCCTAGCCACTCCGTAGATCTGAGAGGATTGGATAGGTGGAGGCGATATGGTAACATTTCCACACAGCCAATCATAAGGCAAGATGAAGCGATTTCCATGACGCTGATATCTCAGATCAACAGGACCGCCTGCAGTTTAGGGGTTAGGGGTCAATTTGGGATTCAGAATCAATGCTCTCTCCTATATTTGTAACCATATCCTGTAAATATACATTGCTTTCATAAAGTATTCATACCCCTTACCTTATTCCACATTTTGTTGTGTTAAAGCCTGAATTTCTCCCATTCTTCCTTGCAGATTTCTCAAGTTCTGTTAGAAGGGGAGCGGAGGTGAACAGCAATTTTAAAATCTTTCCAATGGGAATCAAGTCTGGGCACTGGCTGGGCCACTCAAGGACTTTCACATTCTTGTTCTGAAGCCATTCCAGCATTGCTTTTTCTATATGCTTGGGGTCATTGTCCTGTTGGAAAGTAAATCTTCCTTTGCACTCTGAAGCAGGTTCTCATTAAGGATTTGCCTGTATTTGGCTCCATTAATTGTTCCCTCTAACCTTACCAATCTCTGCCAATGAAAAGCATCCCCATAGCATGATGCTGCCACCACCATGCTTCACGTTAGGGATGGTGTCAGATGGGCGATGAGCTGTGCCTGGTTTTCTCCAGAAATAGTGCTTTGCATTTAGGCTTCAGAGTAAAATTTGTCTCATCGGACCACAGAATCTTTTGCCCTATGCTCGGAGTCTTTCACTTGCCTTTTTGCAAACCCCAGGTGTGTTGTCATATTCCTTTTTCACAGGAGTGGCTTCCGTCTGGCCACTCTCCCATAAAGACTAGATTGGTGAAGTGCTGTAGAGACTGTTGTCCTTCTGGCAGGTTCTCCCATCTCAGCCAAGGAACTCCGTAGTTCTGTCAGAGTGGTCATAGGGTTCTTGGTCACCTCCCTGACTAAGGTCCTTCTTGCCCGGTTGCTCAGCTTGGTCGGACGGCCAGCTCAAGGCAGAGTCTGGGTAGTTCCATACTTTTTCAATTTCCCATTGACGGAGACCACTGTGCTTTTGGAAACTCTAGAAATGGTTTTCTACCCCAGCTATATGCCTCTTCACAATTCTATCATCTTGCAGATCTACAGACAGTTCCTTGGACTTCATGGTACGGTTTCTGCTCTGACATGCACTGTCAATTGTTATAGACAGATGTGTTTCTTTCTAAATAATGTCCAAACAACTGAATTGGCCAAAGGTGGGCTCCAATCAAGTTGTGGAGTCATATCAAGGATGATCAAAGGAAATTGGATGCACCTGAGCTCAATTTGAAGTGTTATAACAAAGGGGCATGAATACATACATAAATAATCCTGTATTTAATTTAATACATTTGCAAAAAACAATTAAAACATGTTTTCACTTTGTCATTATGGGGTATTGTCTGTAGATGGTTGAGAAAACAAATTATTTAATATATTCTTAATTCAGGCTGTAACACAACAAAATGTGGAATACATATGAATACTTTCTGAAGGCACTATCTGTAAATATCCCTTATATGTACTGTACTTCTTCCCATACCTTTCTACTATGATTGACATGCGTTAAAATGGTCAAACTGAACAAGCCACACAGGAAATCTATTATTATTATCATCTAAAGAAATTTCAGGTAAACCAGTGTTCTGATAGCTTAACCAAGTAGGCAGAATGGCCATGTACAGGTCAGTAATGTTAGTGGGAAAGGTCAAAAGACAACCAGAATGGAAATTGTATTTCATAGCTTTATTGAAAATAATCTTACACTAGTGTAATGCCAGAAAAGCACTGCAATGGAGCATAGTGGTTCCAGTACACTCTTTGTTGTTGGTCAAGTACAAACCCTAACAAACTGATCTCAAACTATGGTACAAAAAAAATACATCAAAGGCTTAATGTAATAATTATAATATCAAGTCACATTTCATATGGGACACAATTATCTAAATAGAATCAATTACAAATGTGTAAATAAATTAATCAGACACTTTCCTATTGATATACATGTTTAACATCCAGAAGTTAAAATCATAGAAATGAATTCAATAAATTAACCCTGCGTTAATCTGGTCTCATGTAACAGCTCCTTCAAGCTAGCTACAGAGTGAATCAAGTACTGTAAACATTATTTTATATTGTTACGCAATGACTTAACTGTAATGCAATCTTTGCAGTCTTGGAAACCACATCCATGTCTTCAATTAAACAAACAATCTAGAAACTGTGTAATGTGAGCATTTATGTAAATGCCAGTAAATTCAACCATAGCATCAGCTCACCCAATGATATGTACCATATTTACATAGGTGAATATTGTGTGGTATCACTTAGCTATATTGAGTATATGACACTCATATACCCATATAAATAGATATGCAAACAAATTCATAAAAAGGCACCACAGAAATTCCTGATTTGAAATAAAACGCTGAATTAAGAATGTAAACATGCATGTGGTGTGATACATTAGGTGTTCCTGGAAAGCTTTAACATTTAAAAAAAAAAATAATAATAAATAACTCTTCAGCTAGAATGTCAAGGAGGACTCATTGGAAGAATAACCCTATTACACTAATGTCACACTGTAAATAATGCATTGTGGAGATCGAAAGGGAGATAAATAGTAGTAAACAGCTAGCAAGTTAGCCGCTAGTTAGCGATTTTGCAGTAAACAGAACTCTGATGTAAGCGATTAAATAAATGCATGCGATTTCCAATCAGATCAACAAAAAAAGGCACAAGACAGTTCACTTTTGCCATTTTACAAATGGTCATATCTTAGCTAGCTAGCATCCATTTATCCGCCTCATACAACACACTGTTTACACTATGACGTGATAACAAAATAGGATTGTTGGGCCATAACTCTCTACAAAATATCTTCCATCTTCTTACCGATGGATAAACACGGAGAAGACTACCAGTCTGAGTCAAACACCCTCTTGCACATGTTGGAATTCTCCTGGTGGAGAGGGAACTCCGAGCCAGGCAACAGCTGCTTGTGGCCCCTGCGCGACACGTAGCGCTTCCCTGATGGCAGGCTCTCGTATTTTGTTAGGGACTCACTGCAATAATGGACAAAGTCAATTCATGAGCTATGTAATCAGAGACTGTACAGGTGGAATTATGAGCCATTTTCTCATTCCTAATTCACTGAAAATACAATGTACAATTCACTAGGCTGCAATTGGTCTTAGCCCCAACCTACCTGAAGGGGAAGGTGGTCTTGTCCATCTGCATGCACACCAGGAAGGGGTACTCCGAGAACTGGACCGTGGTGATAAAGTCCAGCGACGCCTCTGTCTCAAAGCTCACTTCCATCCCAGTGCGCACAAAGTCCATGTCCACGGTCACATTCCCGGTCACCACCATGGCTCCCCTGCAAATAGACACAATTACAGATGACAAATAAAAATGGGTAGATGAGAATAATGTGTTTTTTCTCAAATAAAGATTAATTTGTATTTGGCTAGCCTTTGACCAGTAAAATGCCTTTTAACTCGACAATAAACAGGTGGTGACTGGTGATGGACACAGAGGTGTGACAAAAATATTTTACAAACTTGAGAATGTCTGAATATGAAACCGCTATCGTCATATTTCTATGCTTGAAAATCTTAAAATGCCCACTGCCAAGCCATCTGAAAGTCTGTCTGTAGAAGCATGCCTTTGGCCTAGATGTCACATGGGTTTGTTCTGCTCACTTGGGTTTGTTCTGCTCCTATAGATAGCCTGCTGGTCTATTATCAGAGGAGAGGATCCATACACCTGCCTCTGCCATTCCCCTTGTTGACTTTGAGCCAACACAGAATGCCACCTAAAATGCCATCGCGAAACAAAGACCAAGAAAGTCTATCTACAGTATCCAGATCAGCGTTCCAACTCTAGGAAGTCATGAATCGAGCAAATTTCATTTCTTCAACTAGTATATTTGGAGGAACAATCCCAATGGCACTAAGATCAGACCAACCAAATCACTTCTTGGATAACATTTTTGACAAGACAAAACAACTTAACATTGTCAAGACCACTAGCCTCAAATAGGTGATACAAGCACTGGAATTAAAATGTCTCATAGTAGGATTGCTGATCTAGGATCAGTTTAGCCTTTTTGAATAAGATTACAATATGGACAGGGGAAACCTGGTCCTAGTCTGAGACGCTTTGGGGGAATAGCATGCTATTCACCCGCCATTAGTTTGGGGTGGAGATCAAAGAAATGAAGATGGTGTGGTGGAGGTGTGTCTACAGATACACTATTCTGACCTTCACTCCCTCATAATTCCACCACCTTTATGCGCAATGAAATGATGAATAAGGTCCAGGAATCTGTCGGTTCCATGTGGAACATCTACTTTGTTTTTTAAAAAACAAAAGTAGTAACACCATTCTCTATGCACTGTAATTTACAAAAAAATGGTAAGTGCTAGGTAAATGAGTAAACCTTATGGATAAGGGAATTGTAAATATCAATCAATCACAATAGTTTTAGATCTATTTTACCTTATGAACACTGGAGACAAATACAAAACAAGTCATATGGCAGCAAACTGAAGTATACCAACATATCACCTTTTCCACAGTGAAGTTGATGAAATGCTGGGCTTAAACTTGAATGCTTCTGCACAAATGACAGTATAGCTCCAAACCTACAGAGTCGATTTATATTTCATTGATCCCTAATATTCTGAACCGTTGTCTCCATACATTCTACTGAGTCTGTAGAGAAAATACTAATTTTAAAAAAGGTACACCTAATTTAAAGGGATGGCTTTAGATAAATGTACTGAAAACCCTATAGAATGAAATCTCCATGAGAAAATCTGTTGGCCAGCAAGTGGGAGGGTTTTCAGCAGTTGAATTGAAATGTATTCAGAGCTCAAGGGAACCACGCCTGCAAAGCCCGCTACGCACCTGCATAAGGTAAGTCTGAATACAAACTTCTGAGGCGTGCGTAGGAAAGGCGCGCGTAGGAAAGGCGTGTATGTACTAAATCTGAAATCGGGCCCCTTATGAATATGGTCCCTGATTCCTGTAAAGTCTTAGAATCTAGATAGGCGCTTTACAGTTCCATCACTGGATTATGTAATATATTTATCTACTGGACCGATTATGTTTTCTGGCCATTGTGTTTGCATTGACAGCAAGCGTCAGTCAGTCAACTACTCTAATCTAGTGCTGAATGAAATGACGTCACCTTCACATATATCTGATGGAGACAAGAATAGTCATGTAGCCACTCGCGAGCTTGCTCTATGAATCAGTGGATGAAATGAATCAGGTGTCATTTTTAGATTGTGCAGTTAACGTCAATCATTTATTACCAATTGAGTTTGTAAATGCTGCACATGTAGACTTAAGCATAACATCACTTTAAAAGTCAAGTATAGTGACCTATTCCATAAAAACGCATTGGATTGAATCTTGGCCTTTTTCTCTAATCTGAGCCCACCAAAAGATGATTATTCCAAATGATCCAACAATAAGCATGACTAAGTACATTCAGTCGGCAACATATGAGAAGAATGCTCCAACTGAAAAAGTGTTTGTTTGCATTCTGCCCATCACTATTGAACCCAGGTTCCCTACTTGTTGTTGACGCTGGTCTTTGACTCTCTGTACCACAGGCTGACCTCCATGCCTCCTGAGATGTCGATGGCCAAACCACCCTGGAACTCGGCATTGGCCTTCAGCCCAGACTGAAGCTGGATGACCTGAAATGATGTAGGAGAAGAGAGAAAACAGGAGTGAAAACACACCAGTGAGTGCTAGTGTCAGAGAGGTTTGAAACCAAGTGGCTGAACAAGGCAGACAACTAAAATGTGGCCTAGGCGGATACCAACACCTATAATAGTCTATATGAAGAATTTATTTTTAAATGTCAGGAGGTATCAGTGACTTTATATGATACAGAAGAACAAGTTGAATGAACGCAAAGTTAATTTGTGTGTTGTGATTTATTAAAATACATTTGAAATAAAGTTTGATTGACTGATTCATTGGTTGATTCATTGATTTAAGAGTGCCAACCTGGGAGTGGTCAGTGAGCAGGATCAGGCCCTTTACCACGTTCATGGGCTCGCCGGACATGGAGAACATCTTGGACATGAGGTCACTGTAACCCTTGAAGAAGGTCACAGGCCGCAGCTGGACGTCGAAGAGTAGGGCCGACATCCCAGCGAAGGACTCCAGGTCCTCCTCGCCTTCGTCCGGCTTGGCCGCAATCAGGGACTCCATGCCTTGCGCCTCAATCGCCACCTGGACAGCGAGAGATAAAATAAGGCAATCAGAATCTAAGTGTCAACTAGTCGGCACTGTTGGTTGGTCCACCTTCCTTAGTTGAGTGCAGCAAGTCAGTGTAAGGTGAAGTTGCCCCTAAACACTGATCTTTGGTCAGTTTGGCATTTTTCCCAATAAAATAAGCTGTACCTAGGGCAAACTTAACCCAAGAGCATGCAAGATCTTCACTTCTGCTCTTCTACATATACAGTGGGTATCATAAGTATTCACCCCCCTTGGATTTCTTCACATTTTATTGTGTTAAAGGATTTCATTGTTATTTTTGGTCAATGATCTACAGAAAACAGTAACATGCGTTACCGATTATTTGAAAATTAAAACACTAATGTTCCATGATTAGAAAAAGATTCACCCCCGAGTCAATACATGTTATAATCACTCCTTTGACAGCAATGACAGCTGTGAGTCTAAGAGCTTTGTACACCAATATTCGCCCATTATTCTTTTAACAATTATTCAAGCTCTGTCAAGATGTTGGGGATCATGGCTAGACAGCAATTTTCAAGTCTTGCCAAAGATTTTCAAGCAGATTCAAGTCAAAACTGTAGCTTGGCCACTCAGGAACATTCACTGTCTTCTTGGTAAGCAACTCCAATGTAGATTTGGCCTTGTGTTGTAGGTTATTGTCCTGCTGAAAGGCAAATTCCTTATGCAGTGTCTGGTGTAAAGCAGACTGAAGCAGGTTTTCCTCTAGGCTTTTGCCTGTCCTTAGCTCCATCTCTTTTCATTTTATCCTGAAAAACTCCGATGTCAAGCATACCATGATGCAGCCACCACCGTGCTTGAAAATAAGGAGGCAGTTACTCAGTGATGTGTTGGATTTTCCCCATACATTAAAGCTTTGCATTTAGGCCAAAAAGTGTATTCCTTTGCATTTTTCCTTTCAGTATTACTTTAGTGCCTTGCTGCATACAGGATGCATGTTTGGGAATATTTTTATTCTGTATCTTTTTAATCTTCTTTTCATTCATTTAGGTCATTATTGTGGAGTCACTTCAATGTTGTTGATCCATCCTACATTTCCCCCCCCCCATCACATTCATTGAACTCAGTAGCTATTCTAAAATCGCCAATGACTTCATGGGGACACCCCTGAGCAGTTTCCTTCCTATCCTGCAGCTCAGTTCAGAAGGATGACTATCTCTGATATGTCTGGGTGGTTTAATAAATCATCCACAGCATAATTATTAACTTGACCATGCTTAAAGAGATATTTAATGTCTGATTTGACATCGTTACTCCTCTAACCAATTACTGCCCTTGTTTATTAGGCTTTCGAAAAGCTCGCTGGTCTTTGTAATCTGTGCTTGAAATTCAATACTTGACTGAAGGACCTTACAGGTGCTGTAAAAATGTCAACCGCTATTATTTCACACAAGTGATTCAATGTAACTTTTTGTGATTTGTTAAGACAAATTTGACTCCTGAGCTAATTTAGGCTTGCATAAACAAAGTGGGTGAATACTTATGCAACGACTATATGTTCATTATTACATTTTTATAATAATAAAAATATATTATTTTGACTTCGACAGAGTATTTAACTTCGATCAATGACAAAAAAAAGACCACCTTGTAACGCAACAAAATTAGAATACTTTTGATACCCACTGTATAATATTAAAATGTGGATTTGGTTTCTGATATTAAGAAAATATTCAGAAAATATTAAAATTTGGATAAAAGTTTCTGATAAATGACATGGAATATAATAACACAATGATAGTGACATAGTGCCTTCAAAGTATTCACACCTCTTGACTTTTTCCACATTTTGTTGTGTTAAATCCTGATTTAAAAAACAAATATATCTTTTTACAAATTAAAAGCAGAAATATCTTGAGTCAATAAGTATTCAATCCCTTTGTTATGGTGGGCCTAAATAAGTTCAGGAGTAAAAATTTGTTTAACAAGTCATAATAAGTTATATGGATCTACCCTGAGCGCAATAATAGTGTTAAACATGATTTTTGAATGACTACCTCATCGCTGTACCCCACACATACAGATAATTGTAAGGTCCCTCTGTTGAGCAGTGCATTTCAAACACAGATTAAACCACAAAGACCAGGGAGGTTTGGAGGTTTTCCAATGCCTCACAGAGTAGAGCACCTATTGGTAGAAGTAGACATTAAATATCCCTTTGAGAATGTAGTGAAGTTATTAATTACACTTTAGATGGTGTATTAATACACCCAGTCACTACAAATATACAGGAGTCCTTCCTAACTATGTTGCCAGAGAGGAAGGAAACCGCTCAGGGATTTCACCATGAGGCCAACAGTGACTTTAAAACAGTTGCAAAGATTAAATGGCTGTGATAGAAAACTGTGGATGGATCACCAATATTGTAGTTACTCCATAATACTAACCTAATTGACAAGAAGGAAGCCTGTACAGAATAAAATATTACAAAACATGCATACTGTTTGAAACAAGGCACTAAAGCAATAATGCAAAAAAATGTGGCAAAGCAATGCCCTTTTGGTTCTGAATACAAAGTGTTGTGTGTTGTATTGGATTAGCCCCAAACATAACAGAGTACCACTCCTCATATTTTCAAGCATAGTGGTGGCTGCATCATGTTATGGGAATGCTAAGGACTGGGGAGTTTTTCAGGATAGAAAAGAAACAGAATGGAGCTAAGCACATGTGAAATCCTAGAGGAAAACTTGGTTCAGTCTGATTTCCACCAGACAGATGAAGATAAATTCACCTTTCAGCTGGACAATAACCTAAAACACCTAAAAGGCCGGAGTATTTTGTGTAGATCATTGACAAAAAAAGACAATTAAATAAATATTAATCCCACTTAGTAACAAAAAATTTGGAAAAAGTCAAGGGGTGTGAATACCAGGGTAATACCACAATTAACCACGCCATCCCAGGACCTCCAGATTTCTGTCTGTAATAAAGCCATTTTCTGGGGAAAAAAAAAACATTCTTATTGGCTGTGCACCTGCACACTCATGTGAAATCTAGATTAGAGCCTAAGGAATGCATTTCAATTGACTGATTTCCTTATACAAACTGTAACTCAGTAAAATTGTCAAAATTGTTGCGTTTATATTTTTGTTCAGTATAGTTATAGCTAGCTACCTGGCCCTTGAGATACCTAGCTTACTGAAATATCTGACTATTTGCCAGTTCTACACATTCTCAAAGAGTTAGGTGGTTTTTGTTTGGGGGATGTCTGTTGACACGGCAGGAGTCAAGGGATGATAAAAAAATTCTCACTGTCAGCGGTGTCTCTCTGCCACTTGCTACTGTAGGTCTCTACTGAGCTAGTTCGTTTCACCTTTCTAGGTCATGGGCGGAGTTTCCCGTTGGACAGAGTAGTGAATGAATGCGCTGCTAACAAGCCAATTCCGGGGGAGCAGGCGAACATAACGAGAATACATGAATTACTCAAGATTCCACTCGTTCGTAGAGGTAGGCGTGATTAGAACTCAGATCAAGAAGTCTCCTGAGCGTTGATCAATGCAAATAAAAAGGTGCGTAAATTGCGTTTACACTCTACTACATCCCTGGTTGGGTCTGGCAAACCCCAATATCAATATCCTGCCAGGAAGGATTACATCTACATTTGCCTTTTTAGCTATCAAATTGACGCTTGGCGGCACCTAATCAGTCAGTTCTGTACCTGCGCCAGTGTGGGTGGAATGAGTGAGCTTGCCTGGCTAACAGAGCGCGAAATACATGAGGAAATCAAATTTGCCTTGAAATTAAATCACATTTTCCATATTTGATCATTTTCTGTTCTCTTCTCATTTTAATTCAAGTATTTTCAACTAGTAACTTGAGAAAATGTTTGATTTAAGGTATTCCAGTACTTGAATTTCAGAGTGCCAAATTCAAGTACTTTAAGCTCCTCAAGCACCTTGTGGGAACCCTAGAATACATTCTGAAGGCACTGTAAATATAATATCATTTCTTCATTATCAATTCACCAATTCATTATCTTTACCTGGAGGCCATGTAGCATGGCGCCGTTACTGGCTGCGTAGATGTTCATGTTGCTCCTCCTGAGGACCCCCGAGCCAGAGTACAGAATGTCCAGACTGTAGGTGGTAGTGGCATCAGCGGTACCTGCAGGAAGTTGATTTAGTTATAAACATAATTATACAGTAATTAAAACAGAGCCTGTGACAGTGACTCATGGCAGCAATGACTAATCAACAAGAGAATGAATTTCATCCATCTCTGATTATATGACATAGTGGTTCCTCCTTTTCAAAGTTGCTGCGCATTGCAGCACAGCTTATGTGGTGCCACAGAATTCTATGGCACGTTATTTAAGTGCCAACCACGGGTACCATTAATGATAGTTAGTGCTAGTTTGACCACCAGAGGGCATCTTTGAGAAGCATTTGATAGCCTTCAATAGTGGCTGTACTAGAGAAATTAAAACCTGTTTTTGTAATAACATAGTATATGGGACTGATTAAGACATTTTGCTTAATTAATTTGCTTAATATTATGGTGTTTCTATTCCAAGAAAAACTGAAAAAAACCCTGAGTTTCTGTTAGGATGGAACAGAAAATATGGCGTTGTACAACGTGACGGTTGGGAGTAGGCTACAGTAGGAGCAGGCTGTCCTTGTAAATAAGAATGTTCTTAACTGACTTGCCTAGTTAAATAAAGGTTACACTAAGAGCATAACATTTCTACACCCTAATTGTTGTCTAACTAATACCCAAACGGAGATTCAGTCAAAATAAAACCTCAAGATCAGTCCCCATGCTTGTCTCAGAGCAGCGCGAAATGGTGCTAAAATAGTTGTAGGCTTTTGCTTCAAATCCTATTGCTTCTAACTTCAATATGCTCTTAAAAAACAAGACCTACACCACTTTTAACAGCACATTAATCAACACTAGTGAGACTCATGTCGCCTACGGTAGGCCTACAGTATATCGAAAAACATGACGTGACTCTCCGCCAATAATTACATATAGAGGATGGGAGGAGTCTAAATTGAAACCAAAGCCACATGATGAGACTCCCGGTAGCAGCTGGCACGGGTTTCAAACCTGCATCTGAAGCAAGGCATTTTGCACTGCGGGAGCACCCATCCACTCCGGAGCCCCCATCCACAAATTATATTATATTTACAGTGCCTTCAGAAAGTTAATAGTTCATTTGCATGGCATAGAGGGACTTTGCAATTAATCTGATCGCTCTTCATAACATTCTGGTGTATATGCAATTTGCCATCATACAAACTGAGGCAGCAGACTTTGTGAAAATTAATATTTGTGTCATTCTCTAAAATTCTGGCCACCTCCAATTGACTCAAATTATGCCTATCAGAAGCTTCTAAAGCCATGACATTTTCCAAGCTGGATGCATAAATATGCCATTAATAGTTACATCGTTTTAGTTTGAACATGCAGACTGACACTAAGAACAGTGGGAACGTTTCCCTAGTCAGCGCCATTAATAGTGCAATGCCCCTTAAAAAGTGTTGCTCTGTGCTACCCAGTGTGGTGGGGTGGGGGTCCACCCCCAATCCTCCTTCCCCATGGGCTAGGTCAGTCTTCTGTGCACAGCTCTGCAGGCACATTCCGTGCCCCCCTGTCCTCGTGCCTTGAACCTTCTATTTAGGTTTGTCGCCCATTCATTGTCAGGGACACAGTAGGACCCAAAAGCATAATCAGTGTTCTAACTCTCCCTTGCGCTGGTCTGGAGTAAATGAAGTGGTGGCACAGGGTACCATACTAAACCACAAATTACCTCTGCTGTAGCTATATCGATTATTCTTTCAAATGTACTCAAATTCCTTAATGTGGAAATAGTTTTTCATTTAAATTGAACAGGAGAAATGTGTGTGGGGGGGGCTACTTACGTGCCATGAAGCCAGAGAAAGCAGAGGATGACCCAACCTTGGAGAAGCGGTCATAGTTGTGGGAGATCATGTCCTTCATGGCTTGCCGTAGAATTTTGCTGGAAATTGTAGCGACCAATAGAAACAAATGGTAAATAATGAAGTATTTAAATTTGGAGTCACTTTTATTGTAAATAAGAATTGAATGTTTTTAAAACACTTCTACATTAATGATGGTGAGAGGTTGTCTTGGGGGTATGATAGGTATCTATAACTTTCTAACTCACTCATCATATTCACGATTCAGTCAGGATTATCCATAATCACGCTAGAATCTACATTCATGTAGACCTGTTTAGAAACATATTCTATTCTTATTTAAAAGTGACTTCAAAATGACAAAATACATTATTTACCAATCATTTCTATTGGGCACAAAATAATATGAAACACAACCAAAACAAACAGCAAATGCATCCTACATGTTTGTAGAGTCACTACCTTGATGAAATCATTGTGTGCTAGGAATATGGGACCAAATACTGGCCATGTTGACTCCAATACCTCCCATAGTTGTGTCAAGTTGGCTGGATGTCCTTTGGGTGGTGGACCATTCGTGCTAGGAATACAGGATCAGATACTCAACTTTTGACAGCTTCAATACACATATACAGAGTGTACAAAACATGATGAGCACCTGCTCTTTTCATGACAGACAGACCAGGTGAATCCAGGGTAAAGCTATGATCCTTTGTTGATGTCACTTGTTAAATCCACTTCAAAAATCAGTGTAGATGAAGGGGAGACAGGTTAAATGATATTTTTTTAAGCCTTGAGGCATGGATTGTGTATATGTGTCATTCAGAGGGTGAATAGGCAAATGATTTAAGTGTCTTTGAATGGGGTATGGTAGGCAGTGTTGTATTCGAGACCACCTAAAGCGAGAATGATTCAAGACCAATTCCGGAGCAAATTGAGTCCGAGTCAAGACTGGGGGGAGACAGAGGGACAAGGGGTCTGAGACAATGTCAAGACCATGATTGTAATTTTGTCAAATCATCACCATAAGGGTTCAAAATGTCCAGTATTTGTGTGTTCCTATTTCAGAACATCATATGGATTCTTTAGACATTCAGAATAGTGGAAAAATGCATGCTGAGGGAAAATAGAGCCACTCTACAAATTATTACTAAACCAAACATTGCGGGGAACAATAGGCCTTCTACGCCTTCAGAGAAGGGCTAAGGATTTTAAAATAATGACTATAATAATATAATAACGATAATTATATTATTTTCAATGATGTTCTGATTGAATGTTTTCAGTTTTTGTTGGAAAGGGTCTAAACTGAAGAGAAAAAAAGATCCAATCAGTATTTTCGCTGGTCTCTGGGGAGATAACGCTAGCTAGCTAAGTCAGCCATTGGCTATGCCATCAGAGGAATTGGATCCTTTTTTGTACGCCCCAGGGCTATTGAACTTATCCCAGAGTCCGCTCCAAGACGCCGCCAGCGGAGAAGAGGTATTCGGAGTGGAATTCTAGTCCGACTCAGGACACCTTCCACCGCTTCCAAGTATATTACTTGCTAATGTTCAGTCTCTGGACAATAAAGTAGACAAGCTCAGGATCTCCTTCCAGAGAGACATCAGGGACTGTAACATACCCCGTTTCATGGAATCATGGCTCTCGGGATATACTGTCCCCGTCCATACAGCCAAGAGGATTCTCAGTTCATCACGCAGACAGGAATAAAGAACTCTCCGGGAAGAAGAAAGGCGGGGGTGTGTTTCATGATTAACTACTCATGGTGTGATTGTGAGAACATACAGAAAGTCCTTCATTCACCCGACCTAGAATACCTCACACGCAAATACTGACTGTATTACCTGTAATTTTCAGAGTAAAAACTCAACGGACATTATGAAAGCTTAAACCAAGTTTATTCTTCTCAGAGGATGAATACAGCTGCATTAGACAAAGACACTGTTCACACAAGCGCTGATATTTAACCCTTTATCCGAGGCGGAGACTCCTCCAACACATCTGAACAAACACTGCATCTTTACTGCTAGGCAAGAAACTAAGTAATGCGTCAAAAAAATATGATTTCCAACTTAAAGTGACCTCAACTCTCTTCATCAGTAATCCATGTCTCTCTCCCCTTATCAACGCCTGCCACGTGATTGCTTTCCCTGCACTCAGCACATTCCAAGCTTAAATTGCACACACTATTTTACTTTCCTCCTACAGATTAATTAACTTAACCATTAACTTCTGGTATAGACCCTCTAAACCTAAGCACTCAATATTTCAATAGGATACCTGATAATTAACCCTATCCCAAGTTTATGAGTTAGTACCCAGAATCAATCATCTTCCAAATAAATTATTTTAGGTTAGTCACAGCCGTGTGTATTCCCCCTCAAGCCGATACCAAGATGGACCAAGGAATTACACTGGACTTTATGCAAACTGCAAACATTTAACCATGGCAAGGTAACCACATTTCCTGAAACCGCATTTATTGTTGATGAGGATTTTAACAATACAAATGAGGAAAACGCTATCGAAGTTCTATCAACAAATTGACTGTAGTACTCGCTTAGAAAAAACAGAGCAAAGGCTACTCGCTTTTGAGGTACCTACAAGGCCCTCCCCCGCCAAATCAGATCACGACTCCATTTTGCTCCTCCCTTCCTATAGGCAGAAAAACGCAGGTCTGACCAATCGGAATCCATTCATCAAGATTGTTTTGATCACGCGGACTGGGATATGTTCCGGGTAGCCTCAGAGAATAACATTGACGTTTACACAGACACAGTGACTGAGTTCATCAGGAAGTGTATAGGGGATGTTGTTCCCACAGTGTCTATTAAAACCAGAAACCATGGATAAAATGGCAGCATTAGCACAAAACTGAAAGCGCAAACCACCGCATTTAACCATGGCACGGTGACTGGGAATATGGTTGAAAACAAAAAGTGTAGTTATTCCCTCCCTAAGGCAATCAAACAGGCAAAACGTCAGTACAGAGACAAAGTGGAGTCGCAATTCAACGGCTCAGACACGAGACGTATGTGGCAGGGTCTACAGACAATAACGGATTACAAAGGGAAAACCAGCCACGTCGCAGACACCCCAACGTCATGCTCCCAGACAAGCTAAACACCCTCTTCGCTGTTTTGAGGATAATACAGTGCCACTGACGCAGGACGGTGGGCTGTGGACAGTGGGCTCTTGTTATCCGTGGCCGACGTGAGTAAGACATTTAAGCGTTTTAACCCTCGCAAGGCTGCCGGCCCAGACGGCCTCCCTAGCCACGTCCTAAGAGCATGCACAAACCAGCTGGCTGGAGTGTTTACGGACATATTTCATCTCTCCCTATCCCAGTCTGCTGTCCCCAATTGCTTCAAGATTTCCACCATTGTTCCTGTACCCAAGAACGCAAAGGTAACTGAAAATAAATGACTATCGCCCTGTAGCACTCACTTCTGTCATCATGAAGTTCTTTGAGAGGCTAGAGGGATCATATCACCTCTACCGTACCCGACACCCTTGAACAACTTCAATTTGCTTAGCGCTCCAATAGATCCATAGACGCAAATCACCATCACACTGCCCTATCCCATCTGGACAAGACTAATACCTACGTCAGAATGCCGTTCATTGACTATAGCTCAGCATTCAACACCATAGTACCCTCCAAGCTCATCATTAAGCTCGGGTCCCTGAGTCTGAACGCCGCCCTGTGCAACTGGGTCCTGGACCTCCTGACGGGCCACCCCCCCAGGTGGTGAAGGTAGGAAACAACTCCACCTTGCTGATCCTCAATACACAAGGGTGCATGCTCAGTTCACTCCTGTACTCCTTGTTCACCCATGACTGCGTGGTCACGCACGCCTCCAACTCAAATCATCAAGTTTGCAGACGACACAACAGTAGTAGGCCTGATTACCATCAATGCCGAGACAGCCTACAGGGAGGAGGTGCGGGCCCTGGCGGAGTGGTGCCAGGAAAATAACCTCTCCTGAACGTCAACAAAACGAAAGAGCTGATCGTGGACTTCAGGAAACAGCAGAGGGAGCACGCCCGAACCCGCGTCGATGGGACCGCAGTAGAGGTGGAAAGCTTCAAGTTCCTCATCGCACACATCGCTGTGCTCGCGATGTTACTTTGTACATTTGTCATTTTGAGTAAAATTACTTTGTGTGCTTTGTGTGATGTATTGTGGTCTCTACCTTCTTGCCCTTTGTGCTGTTGTCTGTGCCGAAATGTTTGTACCATGTTTTGTTCTGCTACCATGTTGTGTGGCTACCATTCTGTTGTCATGTGTTGCTGGCATGCTATGTTGTGGTCTTAGGTCTCTTTATGTAGTGTTGTGAGGTCTCTCGTCGTGACATGTGTTGTCCTATATTTAAAAATATATAATAATTCATCCCAGCCCCCGTCCCCGCAGGAGGCCTTCATTGTAAATAATAATTTGTTCTTATCTGACTTTCCTAGTTAAATAAAGGTTTAAAAATAGCTATAGTTGAAGTCAGAAGTTTACATACACCTTAGCCAAATATATTTAAACTCAGTTTCACAATTCCTGACATAAAATCCTTGTAAGAATTCCGTCTTAGGTCAGTTAGGATCACCACTTTTATTTTAACAATGTGAAATAATAGTAGAGAATGATTTATTTCAGCTTTTATTTCTTTCATCACGTTCCCAGTGGGTCAGAAGTTTACATACACTCAATTAGTATTTGGTGGCATTGCCTTTAAATTGTTTCACTTGGGCCAAACGTTTCAGGTAGCCTTCCACAAGCTACCCACAATAAGTATTGTGAATTTTGGCTCATTCCTCCTGACAGAGCTGGTGTAACCGAGTCAGGTTTGCAGGCCTCCTTGCTCACACACGCTTTTTCAGTTCTGCTCACAAATGTTCTATAGGATTGAGGTCAGGGCTTTGTGATGGCTACTCCAATACCTTGACTTTGTTGTCCTTAAGCCATTTTGCTACAACTTTGGAAGTATGCTTGGGGTCACTGTCCATTGGATAGACCCATTTGCGACCAAGCTTTAACTTCCTGACTGATGTCGCTTCAATATATCTACAATTTTCCTCCATCATGATGCAATCTATTTTGAGAAGAGCACCAGTCCCTCCTGCAGCAAAGTACCCCCACGATTCACGGTTGGGATGGTGTTCTTTGGCTTGCAAGCTTGAAGTTTGAAGGTAGGCCTTGAAATAAATCCACAGGTACACCTCCAATTGCCTCAAATGATGTCCATTATCAGAAGCTTCTAAACCCATCACAATTGTGGAATTTCCAAAGCTGTTTAAAAAGGCACAGTCATCTTAGTGTGTGTAAACTTCTGACCCACTGGAATTGTGATACAGTGAATTAAAAGTGAAATAATCTGTCTTAACAATTTTTGTAAAAATTACGTGTGTCATGCACAAAGTAGATGTCCTTACCGACTTGCCAGAACTATAGTTTGTTAACAAGAAATTTGTGGAGTGGTTGAAAAACGAGTTTTAAATGACACCAACCTAAGTGTATGTAAACTTCTGACTTCAACTGTACATATACCTTTATACAAACAAGTCATTTACCACACCGGCCTGCCATCATTCACTTTGTGTGTTTACAGGCAGTTGCAACAGCGCAAGTTTAGATCGTTGGAATGCATTCGCCAAAAGCCACAAAATACAACGGAATAGACTTCTGCAAATATTTTAACACCACAGGAGTCCTCGTACATTTAGAAACGTCACAGTCCTATTGATTAAACAACCATGAAATGGAAGGCTCTCAGTTATGCACATCAACAACTAATACTAGCGAGAACAAGATGAGCTAAAATCTAACGAAGCAACATTAAATAAACCCTCTCAAACTTTTTCAGCTAGTTGGCCATCAAAATTGGACTGATAAACGATGGGGAATTATAGCATCCTCATCCTTCTGCAGCTTGGCTGCCAATGCATGCTTGCCCCAACCAAGCTAACTGGCTAAAGTTGGCTAACTACTTAAAGGCACAAATGACAGAACACATCACTCTGACCATAAACTGTTTAAATGTTGTTATCTAGACTGTTCTTGGCTAACTATATATATTTTTGACTATGTTTACTGACACCGGTCATATTCGGAGGGTGTTGCGCGTTGGTAAATTAAAATCAGCATTTCTGCGCTCTGGCACACTCAGACAAGTGCTTGGAAATCGGAGAGCTAGAGTGAATTTGCTAATTGGATAACAGTCGCTTAAGTTCTTGCAAGCTAAGCAAATAACACCTGCATCTCTAGCCGTGTATAGCCACCAAAAAATTACATGAGTGCCTTCAAGGCAGAGTTCCTCTGTCCAGTGTCTGTTCTTTGGCCCATCTTAAATCTTTGCTTTTTATTGGCCAGTCTGCGATATGGCTTTTTCTTTGCAACTCTGCCTAGAAGGCCAGCATCCCGGAGTCACCTCTTCACTGTTGACGTTGGGACAGGTGTTTTGCGGGTACAATTTAATGAAGTTGCGGACTTGTGAGGCATCTGTTTCTCAAACTAGACACTAATGTACTTGTCCTCTTGCTCAGTTGTACACCAGGGCCTCCCACTCCTCTTTCTATTCTGGTTAGAGACAGTTTGTGCTGTTCTGTGAAGGGAGTAGAACACAGCTGTGTCCGAGATCTTCAGTTTCTTGGCAATTTCTCACATGGAATAGCCTTCATTTCTCAGGGCAAGAATAGACTGACGAGTTTCAGAAGAAAGTGCTTTGTTTCTGGCCATTTTGAGCTTGTAAATCGAACCCACAAATGCTGATGCTCCAGATACTCAACTAGTCTAAAGAAGGCGAGTTTTACTGATTCTTTAAAATCAGCACAACCGTTTTCAGCTGTGCTAACATAATTGCAAAAGGGTTTTCTAATGATCAATTAGTCTTTTAAAATGACAAACTTGGATTATCTAACACAATGTGCCATTGGAACACAGGAGTGATGGTTGCTGATAATGGGCCTCTGTACGCCCATGTAGATATTTCATTCAAAATCTGCCGTTTCCAGCTACAGTAGTCCTTTTCAACATTAACACTGCATTTCTGATCAATTTGATGTTATTGCAATGTACAAAAAATGTGGTTCTCTTTCAAAAACAACAACATTTCTAAGCGACCCCAAACTTTTGAACGGTAGTGTATATAGGGCATCAGCCTCTAAGGTGCAGGGTTGAGTAACCGGGTGGTAGCCGGCTAGTGATGGCTGTTTAACAGTGATGGCCTTGAGATAGAAGCTGTTTTTCAGTCTCTCGGTCCCAACTTTAATGCACCTGAACTGACCTCGCCTTCTGGATGATAGCGTGGTGAACAGGCCGTGGCTCGGGTGGTTGATGTCCTTGATTATCTTTTTGGCCTTCCTGTGATATTGGGTGCTGTAGGTGTGCCCCCGGTGATGCGTTGGGCAGCCCGCATCACCCTCCGGACCATCACAGAAGCTCCTTTGTGCATGATTTCTCGATTGTACTACATAATTGATCAATCGTATACCTCCACTACACTACTTTGATACACATCAGTAGGGATTCAGAAGTAGGGATACACCACTGGCCCTTTGAGTTTTACAAAAAGTGCACTCTCCTACATGAGCAAGCTGGTATTACGGTTGCGGTCCTTTCAGAATGACAAACTTGTCACACACTTAAGGCCTATATGTTCACCACTGCGCAAACATGTCTATAATAGATATAAAGGCTGTTAAGATAACGTTACAAGAAAGCTGTTTCATGCGCTGACTACATTAAAGCTGATAATGAGTTTTTTTACTCTGCTAGTCTCGGCAAGAAATTACTAGTCCTCACTGTCTGAGACTGAGTCAAGACCAAGTACAAATGTATCCGACACCGAGACAAGACCGAGACACTCAATATGTGGCCTCGAGACCGGACTGTTAGTAGGTGCCAGGCGCACCGGTTTGTGTTAAGAACTGCAACGCTGCTGGATTTTTCACACTCAACAGTTTCCCCATGTGTATCAAGAATTGTCCACCACTCAAAGGACATCCAGCCAACTTGAAGCAACTGTGGGAAGCATTGGAGTCCAACATGGGCCAGCAAACCAGTGGGACGCTTTTGACACCTTATAAAGACAATGCCCCAACGAATTGAGGCTATTCTGAGGGTGAAGTGGGGGGGTGGGGAGGCTATTCTTGATGTTTCGTATACAGGTCCCCTAAAATGGGGGAACTACAAACATTGCTGTAATTTCTAAAACGGTTCAACTGATACGGATGGAAATACCCTTAAAAAAAGCCTGACAGTCTGCACTTTTACCTCATGTATAATTTCAAATCCAAAAGTGCTGGAGTACCGAGCCAAAACAACAACAAAATGTGTCACTGTCCCAATACTTTTGGAGCTCACTTTAAGTAACGTCTGCCTTTGATTTAGGTTGGCACAGCAGTGCCTGCTGGTCTAGCAGGTAACGCCACTGCCTGCACCACATATTATATATTACCTTTATTTAACTAGGCAAGTCAGTTAAGAACCAATTCTTATTTTCAATGACGGCCTAGGAACAGTGGGTTAACTGCCTGTTCAGGGGCAGAACGACAGATTTGTACCATGTCAGCTCGGGGGTTTGAACTTGCAACCTTCCAGTTACTAGTCCAACGCTCTAACCACTAGGCTACCCTGCCGCCCCATAAACCACCCCAGTGTGGGTACAAATCCCTGCCCCACCTCTAGTCTCCCACTCATTTAGTGCTGTTTCTGTCTGACTAAAATGAAAACACCAAAGAAATTACAAATCAAAATGTAAATCCCATCACCCACCTGGCAGGCATTTCAAAGTGGAGGATGTCATTGACCTTGGAAAGCATGTACTTGTTCAACTCTCTGGGCAGGTTTCCGATGGACAGGAGCATGTTCTTCACCTCCATGTAAGAGGGGTTGCTGCTGAAGACCACATCCGCAGCTGCTGCCCTCACATTCTTCTCATAGACCCGGTGGTTCTGGTGGTACACTCGGTTCACCGTCTGCTTCACCTGAAATATATATATATACACACAGTTGAAGACGGACGTTTACATATACTTAGGTTGGAGTCATTAAAACTTGGTTTTCAACCACTTCACAAATTTCTTATTTTTCGTTTTTCGGCAAGTCGGTTAGGACACCTACTTTGTGCATGACATAATACATTTTCCAGCAATTGTTTACAGACAGATTTTTTCACTTATAATTCACTGTATTCACTAAGTTGACTGTGCCTTTAAACAGCTTGGAAAATTCCAGAGAATGATGCCATGGCTTTAGACGGTTCTGATAGGCTAATTGACATCATTTGAGTCAATTGGAGGTGTACCTGTGGATGTATTTCAAGGCCTACCTTCAAACTCCGTGCCTTTTTGCTTGACATCATGGGAAAATCAAAAGAACTCAGCCAAGAACTCAGAAAAAAAATGTAGACCTCCACAAGTCTGATTCATCCTTGGGAGCAATTTCCAAACGCCTGAAGGTACCACGTTCATCTGTATAAACAATAGTACGCAAGTATAAACACCATGGGACCACGCTGCCGTCAAATCGCTCAGGAAGGAGACGTGTTGTCTCCTAGAGATGAACATATTTTGGTGTGGAAAGTGCAAATCAATCCCAGAACAACAGCAAAGGACCCTGTGAAGATGCTGCTGGAGGAAACACGTAGAAAAGTATCTATATCCACAGTCAAACGACTCCTATATCGACATAACCTGAAAGGCCGCTCAGCAAGGAAGAAGCCACTGCTCCAAAACTGCCATAAAAAAGCCAGACTACAGTTTGCAACTGCACATGGGGACAAAGATCGTACTTTTTGGAGAAATGTCAAAAATAGAACTGTTTGGCTATAATGACCATTGTTATGTTTGGAGGAAAAAGGGAGAGTCTTGCAAGCCGAAGAACACCATCCCAACCGTGAATCACAGGGGTGGCAGCAACATGTTGTGGGGGTGCTTTGCTGCAGGAGGGACTGGTGCTCTTCACAAAATAGATGGTATCATGAGGGAGGAAGATTATGTGGATATATTGAAGCAACATCAGAGACATCAGTCAGGAAGTTAAAGCTTGGTTGCAAATGTGTCTTCCAAATGGACAATGACCCCAAGCATACTTCCAAAGTTGTGGAAAAATGGCTTAAGGACAACAAAGGCAAGTTATTAGAGTGTCCATCACAAAGCCCTGACCTCGGGGTGTGCGAGCAAGGAGGCCTACAAACCTGACTCCGTTACACCAGTTCTGTCAGGAGGAATGGGCCAAAATTCACCCAACTTATTGTGGGTAGCTTGTGGAAGGCTACCCGAAACGTTTGACCCAAGTGAAACAATTTAAAGGCAACGCTACCAAATACTAATTGAGTGTATATAAACTTCTGACCCACAGGGAATGTGAAGAAATAAATCACTCTACTATTATTCTGACATTACACATTCTTAGAGTGGTGATCTTAACTTACCTAAACTGGGAATTTTTACTAGGATTATATGTCTGGAATTGTGAAAAACTGAGTTTAAATGTATTCGGCTAAGGTGTCTAAACTTACGACTTCAACTGTGTGTGTTTCTCTAACACGGAAATACATGGACAACACACACACGCACTGAAAGTATTCAGGCCCCTTGACTTTTCCACTTTGTTACGTTACAGCCTTATTCTAAAAAAAACAAATCTACACACAATACCCCATAAAAAAACAGAAATACCTTATTTACCTTAAGTATTCAGACCCTTTGGTATGAGACACGAAATTGAGCTCAGGTGCATCCTGTTTCCATTGATTTCCATGTTAGAGAAACACACACAGTTGAGATGCTTCTACAACTTTATTAGAGTCCACCTGTGGTAAATTCAGTTGATTGGACATGACTTGGAAAGGCACACACCTGTCTATATAAAGGGCCCACAGTTGACAGTGCATGTCAGAGCAAAAACCAAGCCATGCGGATGAAGGAATTGTCCATAGAGCTCCGAGACAGGATTGTGTTGAGACACAGATCTGGGGAAGGGTACCAAAAAATGTCTGCAGCATTGAAGTTCCCCAAGAACCCAGTGGCCTCCATCATTCTTAAATGGCAGAAGATTGGAACCACCAAGACTCTTCCTAGAGCTGGCTGCCTGGCCAAACTGATCAATCGGGGGAGAAGGGCCTTGGTCAGGGAGGTGACCAAGAACTCGATGGTCACTCTGATATAGCTCTAGAGTTCCTCTGTGGAGATAGTTGTCCTCCTGGAAGGTTCTCCCATCTCTGCATCTCTCCGCCAATCAGGCCTTTATGGTAGTGGCCAGACGGAAGCCAATCCTCAGTAAAAGGCACACGACAGCCCGCTTGTAGTTTGAAAAAAGGCACCTAAAGGACTCTGGTCTGATGAAACCAAGAATGAACTCTTTGGCCTGAATGCCAAGCGTCACATCTGGAGACAACCAGGCACAGCTCATCACCCATCTAACACCACCCCTAAACGTGAAGCATGGTGGTGGCAGCATCATGCTGTGGGGATGTTTTTCAGCGGCAGGGACTGGGAGACTAGTCAGGATCGAGGTAAAGATGAATGGAGCAAAGTACAGAGAGATCCTTGGTGAAAACCTGCTCCAGAGCACTCAGGAACTCAGACTGGGGGTGAAGGTTCACCTTCCAACAGGACAACCACCCTAAGCACACAGCTAAGACAACGCTGGAGTGGCTTCAGGATAAGTCTCTGAATGTCCTTGAGTGGCCCTGCCAGAGCTCGGACTTGAACATCTCTGGAGAGACCTGAAAATAGCTGTGCAATGATGCTCCCCATCCAAGCTGACAGAGCTTGAGAGGATCTGCAGAGAAGAATGGGAGAAACTCTCCAAATACAGGTGTGCCAAGCTTGTAGCGTCACACCCAAGAAGACTCTAGGCTGTAATCACTGCCAAAGGTGCTTCAACAAAGTACTGAGTAAAGGGTCTGAATACTTACGCAAATGTTATATTTAAAATAAAATAAAAATTAGCTAACATTTCTAAAAACCTGTTTTTGCTTTGTCATCATGAGGTATTGTGTGTAGATTGGTGAGGGGGAAAAACAATTGAATCCATTTTAGAATGGACAAGTAACAAAGTCAAGTAACAAAACGTGGAAAAAGTCAAGGGGCCAGAATGCACTGTACATACAACAGCATATACAGTGCACTTGGAAAGTATTCAGACCCCTTGACTTTTTCCACGTTTTGTTACTTTACAGCAGGTGTCCACATACATTTCTCTTATTTCGATATACCCTTAGTATGTATCTAAATATATGGCTCTGGGAATGGCAATCCAGCTTCCCGCACTTCCCCTGTGAACTTAGACGTCAAATGGCCTCACCTCGTCTGTGATGAGGGCGACGTCGTATCTCTGCAGGGCTGTGAGGGAGATGGTGCAGTAGGCTCCGACCTCCGACTCAGCATATTTGGAAAACAGGGGAATGGCCTCGGGCAGCAGGGAGTTCTTCAGCGCTAGTAGGTACATCTGAACGTCTGACTCCACCTGCGTACTGTCGGGACCTTCCAGAATCATCTTCTTCACCTCAACCACAGTCTGGGTTGTACATGAGACAAACACACAATAAGTCAGCCATTGTATAGTTCCTTTTAAGAAATTGTGACTTTCTTGGTGCATTTCACAACAGGATCATATTTATTTAATTTAACTAGGCAAGTCAGTTAAAAACATATTCTTATTTACAATGACGGCCTACCCCGGCCAAACCCTAACCCGGATGACGCTGGGCCAATTGTGCGCAACCCTATGGGACTCCCAATCACGGACAGTTGTGATACAGCCTGGAATTGAACCAGGGTCTGTAGTGATGCCTCTAGCACAGAGATGCAGTGCCTTAGACCGCTGTGCCACTCAGAGCCCAAATACATCAGAGGGATAATTTCTGTATCTTTTCGAACCATCAGACACAGCTACGTCTCACTATTGTATCACTACTATATTCCAGTCTGGCATTCCAATAGTTGTACTTGGTTCAGTTAAAAAAGTCCAATCAGTATTCTCTTGGTTGAAGATTATTCAATTGCTTAAAAGGGACATTTAAACTAATTTCTACTTCACATTCATCGAGACAATGCCTATGCATAGTTGGTTAAAATTACATGATGCACAACAGATGATGTTATCAGAAACAGTTATCTTCCTCCATCTTTTGAACTATGAAACACACCATTTTCACATATGTTGATGTTGGGGTGGTGCTGGAGATGAATATTAAGTAAACAGAATGTGTGAATCCCTTTAAGAACGAGTTTTGTACATCTCCCCTCATTACAGACATAGGGTCAAACATATTCAATACTCACTGGTAGCTCACAACCCCCTTTCTGACAGAGCTTGTGCACAAGGGCACCCATGATGATCACCACCGACTCTTTGATGTCATTACTGACAATCTTGCCCTTTGAAATGTCCTGAAAAAAACAATGCATGTAATTAAAAATCGCCATATGTTTTATCATACAGTACACACAAATTATTATTTTTTAAATATAAATTGTAATTTTGAAAGTCGTATGTGGAAAATCGAAGAGAAAGAAGCTGCACCACAAATTATTTGTGTACACACTATTGGTCAAAAGCTTTAGAGCACCTATTCATTCAACAAGGGTTCTTCTTTATTTTTACAGTTTTCTACATTGCAGAATAATAGTGACATCAAAACTGAAATAACACATATGGAATCACGTTGCAACCAAAAAGAATTGTTAAACAAATCAAAATATATTTTATATTTGAGATCCTTCAAAATAGCCAGCTTTTGCCTTTGATGACATCTTTGCACACTCATGGCACTCTCAACCAGCTTCGCCTGGAATGCTTTTCCAACAGTTTTGAAGAACTTCCCACATATGCTGAGCACTTGTTGGCTGCTTTTCCTTCACACTGTGGTCCAACTCATCCCAAACCATCTCAATTGGGTTGAGGTCAGGTGATTGTGGAGACCAGCTTATCTGAAGCAGCACTCCATCACTCTCCTTCTTGGTTAAATAGCCCTTACACAGCCCGGAGGTGTGTTGAGTCATTGTCCTGTTGAAAAACAAATGATAGCGCAAACCAGATGGGAAGGCGTATCGCTGCAGATTGTTGTGGTAGCCATGCTGGTTAAGTGTGCCTTGAATTCTAAATAAATCACAGACAGTGTCACCAGCAACGCACCATCACACCTCCTCCGCCATGGTTCATGGTGGGACCTACACGTGCGGAGATCATCCATTGCCCTACTCTGCATCTCACAAAGTAACACGGCGGTTGGAACTACAAATCTCAATTTGGACTCATCAGACCAAAGGACAGATTTCCACCGGTCTAAATGCCCATTTCTTGTGTTTCTTGGCCCAAGCAAGTCTCTTCTTCGTGTCCTTTAGTTGTGGTTTCTTTGAAGCAACTCAACCATGAAGGCCTGATTCACACAGTCTCCTCTGAACAGTTGATGTTGAGATGTGTCTGTTACATGAACTCTGAAGTATTTATTTGGGCTGCAATTTCTGAGGCTGGTAAGGCTAATGAACTTATCCTCTGCAGCAGAGGTAACTCGGACTTCCTTTCCTGTGACGGTCCTCATGAGAGTCAGTTTCATCATAGCGCTGGATGGTTTTTGCGACTGCACTTGAAGACATTTTCAAAGTTCTTTCAATTTTCCGTATTGACTGACTGCAGGCAAGATGGCGTACTGAACACACCGGTGCAAAATCACCTCAAGATAAATTCATAATATTTCAATATTAGTAAGTTAGACCAAATATTAGCACTTCATATATTTGGGGGTAATTACATTGAATCTGGATAATAACAAATACAAGAAGGCTAGAGAAAAGTTGACAAATATTCCAAAAACAAGCAACACTCAAACATGCCTTCTTGAGACTAGTTGGGAACAGCGCAAACTGGCTCTAACCGGAATAGAAAGAGGAGTGGGAGGCAGAGTTGCAAAGAAAAAGCCACATCTCAGATTGGCCAATAAAAATAAAATATTAAGATGGGCAAAAGAACACAGGCAGGCCAGCATCCCGGAGTTGCCTCTTCACTGTTGACATTGAGACTGGTGTTTTGCAGGTACTAAACTCAGCAAAAAAAGAAACATCCTCTCACTGTCAACTGCATTTATTTTCAACAACTGTAAACAAAAGTAACAGTCAGCATCTGGTGTGGCCACCAGCTGCATTAAGTACCACAGTGCATCTCCTCCTCATGGACTGCATCAGATTTGCCAGTTCTTGCTGTGAGATGTTACCCCACTCTTCCACCAAGGCACCTGCAAATTCCCGGACATTTCTGGGGGGGGAATGGCCCCAGCCCTCACCCTCCGATCCAACAGGTCCCAGAAGTGCTCAATGGGATTGCTGGCCATGGCAGAACACTGACATTCCTGTCTTGCAGGAAATCACACACAGAACAAGCAGTTTGGCTGGTGGCATTGTCATGCTGGAGGGTCATGTCAGGATGAGTTTGCAGGAAGGGTACCACATGAGGGAAGAGGATGTCTTCCCTGTAACGCATAGCGTTGAGATTGCCTTCAATGACAACAAGCTCAGTCCGATGATGCTGTGACACACCGCCCCAGACCATGACGGACCCTCCACCTCCAAATTGATCCCGCTCCAGAGGACAGGCCTCGGTGTAACGCTCATTCATTCGATGATAAATACGGATCCGACCATCACCCCTGGTGAGACAAAACCGCGACTCGTCAGTGAAGAACAGTTTTTGCCTGCCCTGTCTGGTCCAGCGATGGTGGGTTTGTGCCCATAGGCAACGTCGTTGCCGGTGATGTCTGGTGAGGACCTGCCTTAAAACGGACCTACAAGCCCTCAGTCCAGCCTCTCTCAGCCTATTGTGGACAGTCTGAGCATTGATGGAGGGAGTGTGCGTTCCTGGTGTAACTCGGGCAGTTGTTGCCATCCTGTACCTGTCCCGCAAGTGTGATGTTCAGATGTAACGATCCTGTGCAGATGTTGCTACACGTGCTCTGCCACTGCGAGGACGATCAGCTGTCCATCCTGTCTCCCTGTGTAGCGCTGTCTTAGGCGTCTCACAGTACGGACATTGCAATATATTGCCCTGGCCACATCCGCTATCCTTATGTCTCCTTGCAGCATGCCTAAGGCACGTTCACGCAGATGAGCAGGGATACTCTTTAGTGTCCTAAGTTTTCATAACTGTGACCTTAATTGCCTACTGTCTGTAAGCTGATAGTGTCTTAACAACCGTTCGATAGGTGCATGTTCATTAATTATTTATGGTTCATTGAACAAGCATGAGAAAGTGTTTAAGCCCTTCACAATGAAGATCTGTAAAGTTATATGGATGTTACAAATTATCTTTGAAAGACAGGGTCCTGAAAAAGGGACGTTTCTTTTTTTGCTGAGTTTATTTAATGAACCTGCCAGTTGAGGACTTGTTTGTTTCTCAAACTAGACACTAATGTACTTGTCCTCTTGCTCAGTTGTGCACCAGGGCCTCCCACACCTCTTTCTATTCTGGTTAGAGCCAGTTTGCACTCTTCTGTGGAGTTGTACCAGATCTTCAATTTTTTGGGCAATTTCTCACATGGAATAGCATTCATTTCTCAGAACATGAATAGACTGATGAGTTTCAGAAGAAAGTGCTTTGTTTCTGGCCATTTTGAGCTTGTAATCAAACCCACAAATGCTGATGCTCCAGATACTCAACTTGTCTAAAGGCCAGTTTTATTGCTTCTTTAAATCAGAATAACAGTTTTCAACTGTGCTAACTTAATGCAAAAGGGTTTTCAAAATGATCAATTAGCCTTTTAAAGTGATAATCTTGGATTAGCTAACACAACGTGCCATTGGAACACAGGAGTAATGGTTGCTCATAATTGGCCTCTGTACACCTATGTAGATATAACAATAATTCATAATTAATTAATTAATGAATTAATGGTTACAGGAAACTCAATCAACAATTTTAGATGAAGGTGAGTAGAAAATGGACTGTGGGTGAAAAATACTTCTCCCATGGGCAAAGAAACTCAAAAGGGATGATGATATTAGCAGTAATTTTGATCCGAATGTGCAAATTGTCCAAACAGATCCACAAGGTAGATGGATGATTTTAAATATGTTGTTATTGGACCATAAACAGATATGGCTCATTAACCTTTACGGACCAAATAGTGATGATCCACGCTTCTTTGAAAATATATATATAATAAAGTATCAACCCTGCAAGCAATACAATATTATCATGGTGGGTGATTATAATACGGTTTTAAATACCTCAATGGACCTTAAGGAAATCACACTATCACCCTCATGCTCTTAAGGAAATCACAAATATCATGGATATATTGGAACTAGTGGATATATGGAGGCTTAAATATCCTGACCTAGTGAGATATACATGGCGGAGGCTTAATCAAGCTAGTCGTCTTGACTTTTCTTATGTCAGTCTTGTTGGCACCGAAAGTGGAAAAAAAAAAGTGTTGATAGGGGACAGAATGCGGTCGGACCATCAGATAATTGGCATATATATATATATATATATAGAGTGATATATAGATATATATATATATATATATATATAGAGTGATATATAGATATATATATAAATATATAACTCTAACGGAATTTCCATGTTGGCGAGGATATTGGAAATTTAATCAATCATATTGGATGATAACTTGTTTTTAATTAGGACAGAGGAATATATAACTGCTTGTTTCGGGCATAACATAGGTACAGCAAATCCGCTTATTGTACAGGACACTTAAATGTGCCTTTAGAGGTCATGCAATTCAGTACTCATCTCTAAAACAAAAGCAATTTAGATCAAAAGAGTCCATATTAACAAAGGAAACTGAAGGACTAACAGTACAGTTAGATAGCAATAAAACCTGTACTATAGAGGCACAGAATAAGTTAGAGGAAAAACAAAAAGAAATGGAGGAACTTATTCAAGAAAGATCCAGTGTAATATATTATATTAATAAAGCAAACTGGATGGAAAATGGGGGGAAAATTTCACCAAATGATTAAACAATCTTCAACATAGAAAGGCTACAAAAAAATAGTTTTATGAAACTTGTTGCAAATGACAGAGTCACCTATGATTCACCAAATTATATTTGAAAGAGGAAGCAAAGTACGTTAAGGATATGTTTTCGTTTCAGTCTCCTCCATCTCCTCTAACCGGAGCTAATTGTATGGATGTTTGCCCTGATGAGCATAAGGGTACTTAACAGATAGGTAAAAAACTAAGTAATTCAATGATTTTCACTGGGAGCAGAGCATTGGGGGAGGGGTCTAGTGTTGTGTTGCGGTGCCTGTCAGAAGTCACAATGACATATCTGTCTAACCAACTGAAAACGTTGAACAGACTTTTACAGAATAATTTCTCCCCATCCCGCTGTGTAGGACATGCATTTAATTCATTTTGGTTTGTAGAGTTTAAGCAAGTGGCAGCCATTGTCCACTCACCACCAAAGCCTGGAGCATTCTTTCGTTGGGGTGCGAGGAGAAGCCGCAGGCGTACAGGAACCTTTCCTGCAGAACCAGGCCTTTGGGGTCGGCAAAGTTGAGGAACTGCAGCATGGCGTCCAGGGAGGCGGGCGTCTGGGACGAGGTCACGGCGTCCACCACCTGGGGTCTGCAGACCCCGACAGAGTTGGAGAGAGGCAGTGAGTCAGAAGTCTAAAATGTCGCAATATTCCCTATATAGTTAACTATGTGGCTCTGGCCAAAAGACCCACAGGGCGAGAGACAGACAGCAAGGAAATGGAGTGACGAGTCACTACATCTCATAAGAAAGCATCACAGCCTGAGAGAGAGAAAAAGACAAACATACATTAAAAAAAGGAGAAAACAAGAGATTGAGGAGAGCGATAGAAGTGAAAAGAGAGAAGGAGTGAAATGGGAAAGACAAAAAGAGAAAAAAGAGGAGTGTGAGAGAAAGAGGCAGACAAAGAGAAAGGGAGAGAGAGAGAGGTGGGTAAAGTGCTAGGCCTTTACAGGGCAGTCTTGGTGGAGCTCTTCAGCACTTGGAGGATCTCGTCCTTGGAGGCTTTCCTTATGCTCTGGATGAGAGCCAGGAAGCGTCGGGGAGCGATGGCCTTTGACAAGCTATCTGGTTCAAACTGCTTCTGGACCTCTTGCCAGTGCTCAAACAGCTAGCGGGATGAGCAGAGAAGAGGAAAAGAAAGGGAAAAAAATGCTAATTTCTTAATTACATGTTTGGTCAGCAAGGACATGCATCGATAGTGTGGTATAGCGTTGGTAAATTCAGACTTCACAAGGGCTTTTCACACTATTGTAACACCCTGTACTGTGTTGGATCTGATTATTTAATTCTAGCACCATTCCAGCAATCAACCAGGCCAGCATAGTAGTTTTCCTCTGCCCTTTTTAATTATTCTATAGCAAAGTCATTTTTGAAGCAATTCAGTTTGGGAGTCAATACCGTCAATGTAAAAGCTGAATTGAAGATTATATTGAAGGTTATATTGGAATCTTTCAGAGGAAAAAGTCAGTGTCCAAGGTTGAAAACGACGTGAAGCACTTTATTGTTTCTCACAACCACTCACCGATTGACAGCCCTTGCATTGGGATTTGACCTTCTCAGCTGTCACACCAACCGCATACAATTTCTCATCAAGTGATTTGACAACACTGGCGACATTCTTCCCCGCCACCTCAAATGGCCCAGTCTCAATTGTTACCAGCGTCAAGTTTTGCCTGAGGACAACATAAATTTAAAAAACAATCCGTTTCTGTTCCTTGCAATTGATGCTCTCAGAAAGCCTACTCAAATCAAAGAACATTACTTTTACAGTGAAAGAACACGTGTTGGATTAATGTAGTAAACAAAAAGAAGAAATACAACTATTGCCTCAATGTTTACAGCAGAATTTCACCATTAAAATTCCATTTGACTCCCTTGTGTCATATTTTTCTTAAAGCCGCATTGTTGGTTAAGGGCTTGTAAGTAAGCATTCCTGTTGTATTTGGCGCATGTGACAAATAAAATTTGATTTGTGTCACACCTTACCTGGACACTATTTTAGCGGCGGTGGTGCGGCGTGCGTTGACTGCTAAGATGTGAGTCTCCTTGGCTGTGGCTGACTTAATGAAGCCATCCTCCAGGGTGAAAACAGTGACAGAGCTGGACTCCCCACTCACGCCAAGGACCTGAATGTAGGTGGTGAAGCCAGTCTCTGCGGTCTTGCAGGTCTCCAAAGCCTTGGTCCTTGTCACCTGGCCTTGGGCAGCCTTGTACTCTACCGTACACCTCCCTGACACATCATTCTGTTCCCAGAAAGATCAGTCAGCCAACCAAAAGTACTCGCACAGAAAACCATAGAAAAACAATTAAGCATTTGTTCGAATGATTTACATTGAGAATTCATTGCAAACTTACAACTGTGTTTATGGTAAAATATTATTTTAAAGTGCATTATTTTTTTATGACATGACACCTGCTCATTCAAGGGTTTTTCTTATTTTTACATTTTAGAATAATAGTAAAGACATCAAAACTATGAAATAACACATGGAATCATGGAGTAACCAAAAGTGTTAAACAAATCAAAATACATTTTAAATTTGAGATTCTTCAAATATCAAGGCAAAGGGTGGCTGACAGCTTTGCACACTCATGGTATTCTCTCAACCAGCTTCACCTGGAATGCTTTTCCAACAGGAGTTCAAACATATGCAGAGCACTTGTTGGCTGCTTTTCCTTCACTCTGCGGTTCAACTCATCCCAAACCATCTCAATTGGGTTGAGGTCAGGTGATTGTGGAGGCCAGGTCATCTGAAGCAGCACTCCATCACTCTCCTTCTTGGTTAAATAGCCCTTACACAGCCCGGAGGTCTGTTGGGTCATTGTCCTGTTTAAATACAAATGATAGAGCAAACCAAATAGGATGGCGTATCGCTGCAGAATGCTGTGGCAGCCATGCTGGTTAAGTGTGCTTTGAATTCTAAATAAATCACAGACAGTGTCACCAGCAACGCACCTCTACACCATCACACTTCCTCCTCCATGCTTCACGGTGGGAAATACAGATGCGGAGATCATCCGATCACCAGCAACGCGTCTCACAAAGTTTGGAACTCAAAATCTAAAATTTGGACTCATCAGATGAAAGGACACATTTCTACCTGGCTAATGTCAGGTGGGGTGATTACCTCATGAAGCTGCTTGAGAGAATGCCATGAGCGTTCAAAGCTGTCTTCAAGGCAAAGGGTGGCTATTTGAAGAATCTCAAATATATTTAGATTTGTTTAATACTTTTTTGGTTACTACATGATTATGTGTGTAATTTCATAGTTTTGATGTCTTCACTATTATTCTACAATGTATAAAATAGTAAAAATAAAGAAAAACCCTTGTTGAATGAGTAGGTGCTCTAAAACTTTTGACCAGTAGAGTGTTTGTATATATTTTTTTACTATTTTTTTACTATTTTTTTATTTACTACTATAGAACCAATTTGGTACACGGCGGTGGTTACCAATTGAGTTAGTTAAAAGTGTACCAAAAGTACTCATTGTTACCACATCATCTCTTAGTAAGTGCCTGCTAAAATAGGACTGCAAATTAAATGTTTCCACAATTTCCTGTCACTGTATATGCATTGGGTCTCATTTACCTCTATGACCTTCCCAGATCTGGATTGCACCTGCAGCAAGCTAGCCACACCCCTTTTCAAGTTCTTAATGGAAGCAGGCTCTGCCTTATAGCAGTAAAAGCTGCTCACCTGAAACAGAGGCATGGAACAACAAACAAGTCAATATGATACGAAACAGTGCACTAGAGTCAAGTGACAGAACAGCGAAATTAGCAGTACTTCTCTCCGATTAATATTATCAAAGTGCCTCAGATAATGATGAGATGTCAACAAATCGAAAAGCGTCTGACTGTGAAATGCATCTTGAGGGAGTTCCTTTTCTCTTGGCAAGGTATGTGGCACACCCTGATCTGTTTCAGCTGTCTATGTACTTGTCTCCATCCCCCTCCAGGTGTCACCCATCTTCCTCATTATCCTGTGTATTTATACCTTTGTTCTCTGTTGCCAATTCATTTTGTTTTGTGAAACCTAGCAGCCCTGTTCCTGCTTTCTAGTCCGTCCCAGTTTTGACCATTCTGCCTGCCCTGACCCGGAGTCTGCCTGCTGTTCTATACCTTGGGGCAGTAGCGTGGCCTAGTGGTTAGAGCGCTGGACACGGCCAAAAGGTTGCAAGAACAAATCCACCGAGCTGACAAGGTACAAATCTGTCATTCTGCCCCTGAACAAGGCAGTTAACCCACTGTTCCTATGCCATCATTGAAAATAAGAATTTGTTCTTAACCGACTTGCCCCACGTCACTGGATTATTGACCCCTGCCTGCCCTGACCCCCTTGTACCCTCTCTGGATTTACTGACCTGTTGTTTGCCTGCCCCTGTACTAGAAATAAAATGTTTGTTTCTTTGACACGGTCTGCATCTGGGTCTTACCTGAAACCTGACAGTATGGCCATGGCGTGGCACAGGGGCCAATAAGAGTCACTTTCTTGGCAAGGAATGCCCATGGCAACACATTCTGCAGTTAGACACTATCAAACTAATGTCTTATTCACCTTCACAGCGTATTCCACTCAACTCAGGGCATCACACTGTAAAATCACACTGGGGTTTAGATTAAACCACTAGATTTATTAGGTTTTAGTTTTATTTGTTGAAGACAATCATTCTTCAACCTTATTTTGTCCATACTCAGCCATTATCAACTCAGAGAGATAGAAAGCTTCATTTGAAAAACCATGTCTAACATTGCAGAGACTACAGCATAAAAAGTCCAATACAATACAAAAGTACAAAGGTTGCAGACAATAAATCACATTGTAGTAAAAACAGTCACCATAAGGTCACTATTATCACAAAAGTTTCAAAATCATGTCACTCATTATCTTACACTCACTGGCCAGTTTATTAGGTACACAACCCTGTTCATGAAAATGGATCGCTCCTACAGACAGTGAGTCACATGGCAGTGGCTTGTAATTTAAAGCAGGCAGAAAGGCATCAAGGCAATCAGTTACTGTTCGATTGAACGTTAGAATGGGTAACACAAGTGACCTAAACAACTTTGAGCATGGTATCCTGGGTTTTTCCACGCACGACTGTGTCTAAGGTTTACCGATAATGGTGTGACAAACAAAAACATCCAGTCAACGGCCGTCCTGTGGGCGAAAACAGCTGTTGATGAGAGAGGTCCAAGGAGAATGGCAAGAATCATGCAGGCTAGCAGGTGTTCAATCTGCATCAACTGCGTGATGCCATCACGTCAGCATGGACCAACATCCCTGTGGAACATTCCTGTTGAACGCAAAGGGGCGTCCGACCCGGTAGTAGATGGGTGTATTATAGTTCGTAATACTATGAGATACATTTAGTTTCAATATATACAGTCCCGTGCTAAATTCGCAATATTTTCATAACAGATTTAGCTGATCACAATGCATTCAACAGGACATTCACTGATCAACTGGTTCACCTATTCACCTCACCCTGTCTGTGTCATCCAGGAACGGCACCCCTTTGCCACGCTGATGCCCCCACACTTCTCTCGTGAGATCTGATAACCGGCCGGCCAGCAATCTGAAGGATTGACCCTTGCCCTGCACTCACCATCTGTCTGGTATTTCCCCTTCCAGCGTCACCACACCAACACATTGCCTATTACGGTTCCATTAATAGTCCCCAGCAATACAAATGTCATCAATGATGCTCCAGAAATGACTCCCATACTAGACTTAGTATTTTTTTTGTCATAAAATTGATGGTTGATATAAATGTACAATTGCACAATACTTTTATGACTATTGACCTATGAAGATATAACAGCAATAGTACTACAATGATAGAAAAATAGCTATTTGTAGTATATTTAGTATACTTCTGGTAACAATTAAACATCCTACAACATCTACCTATGGCAGATAATCTCCACTACAGTATACCCAAAGCACATTCATGTTCCTAGTAACTGCCTTAAGTTAAAGCAATCATTTTGCATTATGCATCAATAAAAACATACAGTAACACTTTACTTAGCTGCAAGTATAATGCATGATGATGCAGTAATTATTTGTAAGACCTGTTATGAGTTTGAATGGGCCCCTTAATAATGTCTTACAATAGAAACAAACCAACATCCACAGCTCTTACCTTTCCGTTTTTCAGGTGCACCATGAACGGCCTTTCCAGTGCTGCCAGCTTATTCTCTCCGAGAAGGCTTTGCGTTGTGGCGCCCTGGAATATGTTCTTCTTGGCTGAGCGTTGGGCCACACTTTTTATCTTCACGTTTGAGATCTGCAGATGGGAATGGAGGAGCTTGTTAGATGATTAGGACATTTCAAGCAGCTCAATATCAATATTCTCCATAGAATACAACCAGAGTGGAAGTTGTAGACATTGAATTATTTCAAATACTATTTGAACCTATTCAAAAACCATCAGTGTTTGGTTTAGCCTGTCTGGAATTCCAGGCAGGCATGTTGGCACTTTTGAGATGACTGCTTTTGGGCCAGGCACACACAATTAAGCACAACTTAAGTAGTTAACAGAATTCAAATACTATTTGAACCCAGGCCTTTTTAAATACAATTTTTGTTTAACTCCCTGAGGGCCCTGTCTAAGAATTTAAGTACTATTTTTACACAATCAGACCATGCTTATTTTTCTATTCTTTCCAAATACAGGAGACATTAAGAACCTCTTCCCCAGGATCATATCAATATGTGGTTGAGTTTCCTTTCACATTGTAAAGACAGCATACACACGATAGCATACACACGTACACATGGATTTTGTACTGTATATGTGGTAGTGGTGGAGCAGGGGCCTGAGGGCACACAATCTGAATGTATGGTAATGTTTTTAAAATTGTATAAACTGCCTTAATTTTGGAAGAGCAGCAGCTACTGGGGATCCATAATAAATATAAATACACAATATTTTGCATGCATATACTCCAACATGTATCCTCCCAAAACAAGAGTTTTTTATTTAATATCCCAGGGAAACATGTAACCAGGTTTGACAAAAACTGTCTCTCAGTCTGTCCCTGAATGAATCCTAAATCAACCCCTAACCCCTACTCACTGCATTTGTATAGATCTGAAAAGACTGGATAGGTCTAAGCGATATGGCAAAAATTCCAACTAGGCTATCATATGGAGAGGTAGGGTTATTGCCATAAAACAGTTACACCTATCCAATCCTCTCAGACCTACACAAGAGCATAGGGTCTAGGGGCTGGGGTTCTAGGGGCTGGGGGTTTGGGATTCAGGTACATCCAGCCAACACACATTTACATTTGAGTCAATTAGCAGACATTCTTATCCAGAGCGACTTACAGTTAGTGCATTCATCTTAAGATAGCTAGGTGGGACGACCACATATTACAGCCATAGCTACATTTATTGAGGAAAAATGTACTTACTATCGGCAAAGTCAGGGTGAGGAGGTGGTGCTTTGGGATTACTTACCACCAGTTGGATGAGCTGGTCGTCCTTGCTGCTGGGGTCTCTCCACACTAAGTTGACATCCACGTCACTGGAGATCCTATAGCCGACACTGCCATCCTTTGACCCCTTGGCCCGGTCCACCAGCACCTCGGTGGTGTAGCTGAATTTGTACAACTGGTCATTGTTCAGCCTGGGTCCAGCAGCACCAGCACCTGAAACAAGAGGGGGCATGCAGGAATCGCAGAGTGAGATCAAACGTTACAGTGATGAGTGACTTAGAGCAGGGGTTCTCAAATCAGTTCTCTTGCTGAGCCCCGCTAGGCCTTTTCAAACTGCATTCTCTTAGCCCAGGGCTATCTTTAACCCTGGGTTGAAATTAGACCCGGGCCAGTTTTATGTCCTTTTACACAAGCATTTGTTAACCCTGGCTAATTGGAACCAACTGTCACTTTTCTGGAGTAAAATATTCCTGTGTCACTTTTCTGGAGTCAATTGGGTGACAACCAAGGGTGTTTGCACTGGGCTACATGCAGTTTGAACATGGCTACTGAGACCCTGACAACTCACGGAGGACCCCAAATGGTTGGGATTCACTTAGACCCATGTTTCTCTATATAAATATCAAGGTCTTTCATCAGAACAATGTCAACAAGCTGGTTAACACCAAATGGCCCTCACTGCCGAGTGAGATGTCTGTAAAACATCTCCTAAACAAAATAGTTGGTATATACCATTAAGCAGTGATTGAATTAAGGTATTTCCCTCAAATCATCTGCTTTACGGCAGTCAAATACTTCCCCTTTGTATGTCAGTCAATCATAACAAAAAGGTTTGAGTTCAGATTGGATTCATTTATTACTCTGTTAGATTTGTAATGTTTTGGCTAGACAACAATTAATAGTTTAACCATTACACACATTACCTGGTCCCCTGGCTAATTGCTACTGGTTCGACAGAGAAAGATCAGGCAGGTGGATGAGACTGACACTTGTAAAACCATGTGTAGCTTTATGCAAAATACTTCCAAACATCTTATCCTCTGTAACAGATGATTTAAAAACAGACAGTAATATTTATACATTCATACTGTCAGGCATCCTGGATTCAGAAGGTGAGCCCTTCATCGCAGTCCAATTGCAACTTGTAATAATGTGTCATTAATACGAGAACCCTTGTAAGCTAAACCTACTATGGTCTACGTTTCTGATGGACACAATCAACACAGGAGACAGAACGTTGTGGGTGGACTATTAAAGTCCTTGATTGCTCCAATACAGTGTAGCATTACAAAATAATTGACATTAGGCCATGAGTCAAGACTGACGTGTCACTTTCGGGTTGCATCACCAATCACAAAGTGCTGAATCAAACATACAAAATCTGCCACAGACAGCTGTATTCAACCATTTTGTCAACTGCCTTAGCTTCTACTGACCAAGTTGAACAGGAAATCATTTCATTCATATCACCTATGATTAATAGAATTGTCACCCAAAAAACAACTTTACCACCAGCGACAGTAATATCCACAATATCTACCCTGCAGGTTGCCTAAATGTTCAGGGGAGTAATTACTATTGGTAGTGTACTTTGTTACTATTTTTTATTTAACTAGGCAAGTCAGTTAAGAACAAATTCTTATTTACAAGGATTGCCAACCCTAACGACGCTGGGCTAATTGGGCACTGCCCTATGGGACTCCCAATCACGGCCGGGTGTGATACAGCCTGGAATCAAACCAGAGTGTATAGTGACGCCGCTATCACTGAGATGCAGTGCATTAGACCGCTGTACCACTCGGGAGCCCACCTTACATCACCAGGAAAGTATTTGACTGTTGAATTTAGGAACAAACATGTGCTATGAAATTATGAATCTCCAGTGAAAGGGATTTGTTGGTTGTTGCAAGACCATTCAAAAGGTTGACAGAAGTTCCAAGGTCACGGACTGTAAGCATAGAACCCAACTGCTAACATACTCTAAGCAAATCACACACCAACACAATATACAATAACATATTCATCACACATATCCGTACATGGAAAAAATAATAATAATAACTCACCTCTAGTAGAAGCAGAAAATGAAGATGTTATGCAGAGCAAAAGCACAAAGAGAGCTAACATTTTGAAATCTATTAGGAGCAAGAAGGTGGCCGCAGGTAAAAGTTGACTGGATCGGCGCTCACAGGCCAGAAAGAAAGGCTCGGCTACCCGAAACTATTCGAATTATGGTCATCCGCGTGGAGGGCAGAATCCAAACTCCACGCTCAAGTACTAAGTACGAGGTAAAGAGCAAATCATTAACTTGTAGAGCTGAGATTTGACAATCCCTTCGCAATGCCCACTGTTGGCGGGAGATGATACTTTGTACGCGAGCAGTTCATTTATGTTACGACATACCTAATGGTCATTACGATCAATCGGATGAGAAGAGGACGATAGCCTTATCAACAGCGCATGCACAAGTGCGAATTGACATCGAGGTTTCGTCCTCAAGTAGTAGCCTATCATGATAAAAATCAGTGAGACAATTACATATAGGATAAAACAGTAACGTTAGTTTCACAGCTGTAGCGATACTGCCGAATTCTGCCCAACTTTCAGCAACAAGTTCAAAACAATAAAATACTTTTAACATTTTCAACGTACGACTAAAAGGTTGAAAACAATGGTGACATTTACCCCTCGGTAGTGAGACGACGTCATTTTGAGATTGAACCTTTCACCTAATTTAGCAAAAAACACTGACATTGTTGCACACACCGTTAAAGGAAACGGAATATATACGTCACTCTATAACAGACAGCATATGAGCCAATGGTAGGTGCTTGGCGTTCTGCCGTGTTTGTGTGGAGGAATTTGTAAGCACCGATTTGAGGTCAGTTTTGCGTTTCCCACTCTAATGGTAAGGATGGATGTGGGGATATGTGGGAGGGGACGCTGACTAATCCTTGACCTGTGACCCCTATCTGCATCAAAGACAAAATTGATCTGGGTTTACATTATGGATGATTCTTATCTTTGACTACACTGCAAGGGAAAGGGAAATAACAGTTCTAGAATTTATCAAGCAGTGAAGTAATTTCCTTGACATTGAAGTCGTTTTTTTCTCATAGTCTTTATTGGAGAATCCTATTTATATACACTTCAGTTCAAAGGTTTGGGGTCATTTAGAAATGTCCTTGTTTTTGAAAGAAAAGCACATTTTCTGTCCATTAAAATAACATCAAATTGATCAGAAATACAGTGTAGACATTGTTAATGTTGTAAATGACTATTGTGGCTGGAAACGGCTGATTTATTTTATGGAATATCTACAAAGGCGTACACAGGCCCATTATCAGCAACCATCACTCCTGTGTTCCAAGGCACGTTGTGTTAGCTAATTCAAATGTATCAATTTAAAAGACTAATTGATCATTACAAAACCCTTTTGCAATTATGTTAGTGTAACAGTATAGACTTTAAGTCCGGGCGCGAACCAGGGACGCTCTGCACACGTCAACAGTCACCCTCAAAGCATCGTTACCCCTTGCAGAGCAAGGGGAACCACTACTTCAAGGTCTCAGAGCGAGTGACGTAGAAAGAGTAGTGGGAAGCCCCGGTGCACAACTGAGCAAGAGAACAAGTACATTAGAGTGTCTAGTTTGAGAAACAGATGCTTCACAAGTCCTCAACTGGCAGATTCATTACATAGTACCCGCAAAACACCAGTCTCAAAATCAACAGTGAAGAGGCGACTCCGGGATGCTGGCCTTCTAGGCAGAGTTCCTCTGTCCAGTGTCTGTGTTCTTTTGTCCATCTTAATCTTTTCTTTTTATTGGCCAGTCTGAGATATGTCTTTTTCTTTGCAACTCAGCCTAGAAGGCCAGCATCCCCGGAGTCGCCTCTTCACTGTTGACGTTGAGACTGTTGTTTTGCGGGTACTATTTAATGAAGATGCCAGTTGAGGACTTGTGAAGCATCTGTTTCTCAAACAAGACACTCTAATGTACTTGTTCTCTTGCTCAGTTGTGCACCGGGGCCTCCCACTCCTCTTTCTATTCTGGTTAGAGCCAGTTTGCGCTGTTCTGTGAAGGGAGTAGTACACAGTCTATTGTATTCATTAATAAGCATTCATTGATTCACTTTATTTTTTCATGCATTCGGGCCCTCGGAGTGTGGTGTCAGGAAAACAACCTCACACTCAACGTCAACAAAACTAAGGAGATGATTGTGGACTTCAGGAAACAGCAGAGGGAACACCCCCTATCCACATCGATGGAACAGTAGTGGAGAGGGTAGCAAGTTTTAAGTTCCTCGGCATACACATCACAGACAAACTGAATTGGTCCACTCACACAGACAGCATCGTGAGGAAGGCGCAGCAGCGCCTCTTCAACCTCAGGAGGCTGAAGAAATTCGGCTTGTCACCAAAAGCACTCACAAACTTCTACAGATGCACATCGAGAGCATCCTGGCGGGCTGTATCACCGCCTGGTATGGCAACTGCACCGCCCTCAACCGTAAGGCTCTCCAGAGGGTAGTGAGGTCTGCACAACGCATCACCGGGGCAAACTACCTGCCCTCCAGGACACCTACACCACCCGATGCTACAGGAAGGCCATAAAGATCATCAAGGACATCAACCACCCGAGCCACTGCCTGTTCACCCCGCTGTCATCCAGAAGGCGAGGTCAGTACAGGTGCATCAAAGCTGGGACCGAGAGACTGAAAAACAGCTTCTATCTCAAGGCCATCAGACTGTTAAACAGCCACCACTAACATTGAGTGGCTACTGCCAACACACTGTCAATGACACTGACTCTACTCCAGCCACTTTAATCATGGGAATTGATGGGAAATGATGTAAATATATCACTAGCCACTTTAAACAATGCTACCTTATATAATGTTACTTACCCTACATTGTTCATCTCATATGCATACGTTGATACTGTACTCTATATCATCGACTGCATCCTTATGTAATACATGTATCACTAGCCACTTTAACTATGCCACTTGGTTTACATACTTATCTCATATGTATATACTGTACTCAATATCATCTACTGTATCTTGCCTATGCTGCTCTGTACCATCACTCATTCATATATCCTTATGTACATATTCTTTATCCCCTTACACTGTGTATAAGACAGTAGTTTTTTTTTGGAATTGTTAGTTAGATTACTTGCTTTTTATTACTGCATTGTCGGAACTAGAAGCACAAGCATTTCGCTACACTCGCATTAACATCTGCTAACCATGTGTATGTGACAAATAAAATTTGATTTGATTTGATTTGATTTGATTTGAAATGAGTGAGATAAATATACAGATATATTGACTACGGATCCTATTGTCTTTATAATCTTTCAGATAATGTTATTCTATTTGTGTGAACAATTGTCAGTCTAGAAATACTAGTAGTGGTGCAGTATGTGGTAACACTTACGTTACATTGCCATTATTACTGTGTAACTACTTATGTCATTACAGTGTAAAAAGTATTGTTGTAACTAATGATTATACTCAAATCCCATTTTAACTCCCTTTCCACCTCAATGAAACACTAATTCAAAATCTAATTCAAACCAAATCAGAACAAAATGACTACCAAAATGACTACCAAAATGACCGATTGCTGAATAAGAGGTCTATTGAGATGCACAGGAGGGGTTCATTCATTAGGGCACAACGTTCAGAGTGTTGCAGATATGAATAGAATCACTAGAGCTGATACAATAACCTATTCAACATGACAGACAATGGTATCTATTCTACATCATACATTTCTATCTGAACGTTCAGTAACGTTGCAACTTCCTGAACCAGCCCCAGGTGTATTGCCAGAGTTGTGTTTTATGTCACGAGTGAGCCAGGTGCCTGCTGGGTATAGTTGGGCCATTCGGCCTGGAACACTTCAGGTGGTGTGTGAGGCATCAGGGCCCGCTTGGTGTAACGTAGGACCACCTTTTGATTGAGGTGGCACACGGTGGGGCTACACAGGGTCCTCTGGGTACTCAGGGGTCTGGCAATGTGTCTCTGCCTGTGGGTCTTGGACTCTGCCCTCTCTGTGCCTGCATCCTCCAGTTTACCTGGGAATGGTGTATCATAAATAGACAGACAGACAGACCTCCAGAAATTGAGTGAATCAATCAACATATTAATTACTAGGTCAACGAATTATATTATTTGTCAGGACTTAACCTTGGAGACTCACCTAAGTCACAGTTTGGCATAATTTCTAGGGAATGATCTCTGTGAAGAGTAAACATAATATATTTTGTAAATACATTACAGGCTGTCCTTTTTGAATAGGTTAAATGTATTGGCCAGTGGGTAGCAGTATTTCTATACAGCACCTAGTGCAGGGGTGCACAACTTCCAGTTTTTGTCCAGGGGGAAGTAGCAGCCAGATATTGACAATGATTCAAGTGGCCAGAAGATTGTTATAGCAGGATGTACTATTTCTTGGCAGCATGGCAATTTCATGCTCCATGACATTGCATCATCATTCATCCAATTTCAAATAGATTTCCTTAAGAACTAGGATTTCCTCCCCCCACATGATCAATTTCTTTTTAGGCTGCATTTGGTTCTGGGGCTGTATACTGTGAAGTGTGCAGCCAACTTCCAATGTGCAATGATTCCAAAACATAATTTTTTTGGCTGTGATCCACTAAAAGCTTTTGCCATCTTCCAGTGACCCAAAAACAACCAAAATGTTTCAACAATCGATCCTCCCAGTAGACAACATTTGGCATAGGTGTCTTACAATGCCATCAATTTCTGGTTGGAAACACTAACCTGGCGGTATCCTCCTCACTGATCGATGCCATTCTGGAGGCAGGAGGGAGGTTTTGAACCTCCTTCACTGTCAGCTGCTCTCTTCCTGGAGCCTCATAGGCTGAGACAGGGTCCTTTGCCAGGGCGGAAGACAGCAGACTTAGAATCTGGTCCTTTTCTGGACAAAAGTAAATACCACCACAGGTTAACGCCATGACAGATCAATGTTTACATCCTGATGGATTGTAGTAGGGACTTGGGATTATGGTCCCGAATAACACTATTTTGGGGACTTTTAAAGTCTTTGTGTGAGTGTATCATATACTTTGTGTGAGGGTGTCTTGCATCTCACTCCTCTGCAATATTATTGGTTCATTCTGCCTGTGGCAATGCTAATTGCTGAGTCTCACTTTAATGTTGTGATAAAAATGTTTCTTGGTAATGTACCCTTTTGTTACTGTTCATTTGGATGGTGCTATCAAATCTCCTTTGGGGTATGAATAAAGAGCTATCTTATCTATCTAATCTTGTCTTTCCCTCTCTATGCTCTGCAGCTGGATTTCAACAACTAGAAAAGGGCTCTAGATAACAGTGACAGCATGCTAAATGGATTGGTGTATATGTGCAGTCCAGTGCACTTACCTCTTTGACCAGCTGTCAGAATCCATTGCTGGACATCTCCTATAGATTCAGTTTGCAGTATCTGACACAACATATCAATCACCTACAACATATAAGAGTATTCAAACTATGTCATAACGTGTTACAAGCTGTAACTCAAAGGCCATCATGAAGGCACCCTATAACTGAAACATGCAAGTTGCAATTGTTTTTAACATTCCTTGCAGTATGTTATACAGTATGCCAATGTAATAAAGACATTCAAATTATAATTTACTCTATCTGACAACCCACTGGGCACACACTGGTTGTATAAAGGTTGTTTCCATGTCTTGTCAATGAAATGATGTTGAACCAAGATGGAATAGATGTTAAATTGATGTCGTTACCCAGTGGGAAGTGCCTTGGAATTTTTTTTCAAACATGAATATCACTCGTGCTCACCATCAGCTGTAGTTTAAGGTTCCCCTCTCTGTCATCTCTAGACCCCCCGAGGGCTGACACACAGCTGGACTGGGGAAAGAAGGCGACACCACTGCCTGGAGGTCAGAGGGCAATGGGGTTACAACCAACAACCCTAATTCTAATATTAACCCTAAATCTTACCTAAACCTCAAACCAAAAATGTTTTTCACCAGACACAGAATGTACATCTATAACAATACTTACAAATGTTATAATTATTATTTTTTAAATAATGTGGGTATTTTACACCCAATTTCGATCTTGTCTCATTACTGTAACTCCCTAACGTGCTCAGGAGGTGAAGGTCGACTCATGCATCCTCGCTCCTTAACACCCGCCCCAACCACACTCCTTAACACCCGCCCATTTAACCCGGGAGTCAGCCGCATCAATGTGTCGGAGGAAATACCATTCACCTGACGACCAATGTCAGCCTGCAGGTGTCCGGCCTGCCACAAGGAGTTGCTAGAGCACAATGAGTCAAGTAAAGCTCCCCTGGCCAAAGCCCCCCTTAACCTGGACGACACTGGGCCAATTGTGCGCCGCCCAAAGGGACTCCCGATCTCGGCCGGATGTGATACAGCCCAGGATCAAAGCCAGGTCTGCAGTGATGCCTCTAGCACTGCAATGCTTTGCCTTAGACCGCTGCGCCACTCGGGAGGCCCCAAAATGATTTTGACTGAGATGGTTTCCTCTTAAGTGTTAGGATTACATTATTAAACAACATTTTATATTTTGCAGCAGTATGCAGCAGCTGGGGTTGGGGTCAATACAATTTCAATTCAATCCCACTCCATCTTTCTCTCATCGATGGCAACATCTGGAGTTAAGAGCTCTCCAGTTAGGATTCAGCCTTTCTTGTGGTGGAGTTGAAGTGGAATTTACCTAGACCTGGCTGGGCAGTATATAATAATAACATTTCATCTTCTGAAAAAATTATATTCCATCTCACCTCTTCCACCTGCTCCCAAAAGCCCTGCCCTCTCTGTCAACTCTCTCAACTCCTCACGCCAGGCCTTGGTCACTTGGAAGAGAACAAAAAAGCAGCAAATGAATTCTCTGCTAGCACTGAGGACAGGAGATGCTCATGTTCATAAGCCTGCAATAAGGCCTACATATGCCTTATTCAAGATCTGACAAACACGTGTGACACCTGCATACATGTGATTTCGATGTTTACACTGTACAGTACTGTGATTATTTTGTATTTTTTCCTGTACAATTATTTTCATTATGCAACTTAATCTCCCAAATACAATGTCGATAACAACACATGCTCACACACATATACAGCACACACACACATATACAGCACACACACACAAATACATACAGACATTTTGAGTGTCTTTAGGGCACCATCATGAACATAGTTTTAAATCATTGTTGTTTTCCATTCATCTTCCCTACCATTTTATCATTTGTATTGAATAGGCTGCTTTGTGCAGCAGTTGTAACATGATAGGGTAGATGGATACAATGAAGTGCTTAACCGCCACACTGATATCTGGTTACCTGTAGCCTGTAGCAGAATGCCCTAGAGTCTAGTAGGGGCTAGAGTTTCATTCTCACTCTACATGCCTCTTTTACTTTCAGAAACACTATAATATCCAAGGCATAACATGCAGCTAAAATACAAGATCAAAATAACGCCATTGTAACTTAGTTTACCAGTACGTAGGTACATTATAGTTGTAAACACAAAATAATGTACAATAGGCTACTCCACGGGAATACAGCTGGATGCAGCAGGGCAAGAACCAAAGCACATCCATTTGACAAGAGAACTACTTTGTTACTACACCAGATCACAGGATCAATAGGGCTGGTTTTGTACATAAATGACATCATCATAAAAAAAGAGAGAAAGGTTCATATTTACAGAGACTTGCTGTATTGAAGGAGTCTTGCCAACTCCTATGGCCATTGACATGACACAAACAGATCTGGGGCCAGACTGCCAGAACGTACATAACCTCAGAGAGGGGGAATCCGTCTGCTTCAGGGGGAAGAACTGGAGGCCCGTGAGGACGTCAATAGGGAGGTAGGTGCTGTTGGTGCCGATGGCCGCTGTCGGTATGTTTGACTGCAACACCAGATTCTTCTCAAGGGTCAAGACCCTGCCCAAGCAGTACTGGGGAAACTGGCCAAAGGTGACATCATTGACAGCACAGATTTGTTTGTCATTGATACCTGTGCAAACAACAGACATGGATTAAAAATGTGTTATATGAAGGATGGAGGCATTGTTGAATTATCTGTAAATTCAATAATATTGAGGCACTGTACCAATGCTACTCATCATCTGCTAGGTGGGAATGTGACTCAACTATTAGTAAATGAATAGACACTGTGTGTGTGTGCGTGCGTGTGTGTGTGTGCGCGTGTTTGCATGTGTACAAATGTGCATCCCTCTTTATGTCTCTGGGTGTATCAAACTAACCCTTGATGTGCCTGACCCTCTGTGGGTGGGGGTTGTTCCTACAGAAGAAAGGGCTGTGGCTGGGCACTCCGAAGCGGGCACTGCTGCGGATCACTCTGGGCTTGTGGCATAGCGGGCTATCCTCTGCCACTTTCAGGGACACAGTGGTGAGCTCACGATTACCCAGGGAGAAGGGCGAGGTGTGGGGATGGCTGGACACACTGAGCTCTGGCCTGGTAGAAAGGTCTCACAGTTAAAGTATAGTGGTAAGGTAGGCTAACTGTGTGTGTGTGTGTGTGTGTGTGTGTGTGTGTGTGTGTGTGTGTGTGTGTGTGCGTGTGCGTGTGTGTATGTGTGTGTGTGTGTGTGTGTGTGTGTGTGTGTCCTAGGCTACCTGGCTAAAATGCTTGCTCGCTAGCCTAACTTCCTTTCATGGGCAACGTTAGCTAGTTAACATGAGTGTTCTACATCTAGATAAATATTGAACTTATATCTTCTCAGGCTAGGGGCACAATGTATAAATTAATGGTTGGATCACCTTGATAATCATTGGCCGGTACAGAGAATTAAGTAAAACCACAAGTCCAAATCCCTTTCTCCATCAATGGCTAATTTAGGAAAGGGTCAGTTTTAGCTAGCTAGCCACCGGAGGACAACAACACAACAAGATGTGAAAATTCAAGTTGTTTCTGTCAATTAAGTATACTCTCAATGAGATTTGACGCCAAACCCAAACTGGATTTCTTTTTTTTACCATTCACAGTTGAGCTCACTCAGTTTAGCTTAACGCTGATTGGCTATTATTTTATACTTTTTTTTAATCAAGGGAGGCCAAATGCTCGCTTGCCCCAAGGGCGCCCTCCTCCTATTTACAGTGAAATGGTTCGGTCCTGCCCCCTAACCAGGCGCGAACAGTACTTGCTAGCAGTGAATTGCGAGTGAGGAGTGCCGGTGGAGCATCATGTCTCAGCTTCCTAAAGAAAAATCTGGCTTCCAAAAATGATCAGAAAGAAAAGAAAGACAGGACAGAGAAAAGAAAAGAAAGGGCGACAGTATGTCACCCAATTTTTCACAAAGAAAGGTGGGTGTAGTCCGTGAGTGGTGGAAATGAACCTGTTAGCTTAGCCCATAGTGAAATAGGCTACTTTTGCTCCCCTAGCATTAGTTACTTAATATCTTAATCGATCTTAATCAATGCAGGCAAACTTTTAGCAAGCTATTCATACTAAATCAGTTGTCCCTGAACCTGCCTGGTGCCAAGGCCAACAGATGCAGCTTCAGGCTCCGCAGCCCGGTCTCCCCATACCTCTAAACCAGCCCTACTCCCATCTGAAGTGTTTTCTACTGCTATGGACAGCATCATAAGGACACTAGGTTCCACACCACTGCAAAAATTGTACGATAATTTTCTGTTGTTCTGAAAGTTGGGCAGATTAGTGAGGATAAAGTCCCTTCTGTGTGCCAACCACTGATCATGAAGTGTTCCACCTGAACACTGTATATGCTGCCCTCTTGGTCTCCTGAAAGTGTGCATTGCTTTATGTATATTTTGCACACTGCCTGTGACTGTTGCTTGTGGCGAGAGAGCTTTCAGTAAGCTAAAACTGATTTAAAAAACTATTTAAGGTCCACTATGTCCCAGGACAGGCTTTGCAGGGCAGGCTTTAAGTTATTCATTAATGTTAAGATAATTTTACCATTAAAATCACATTTAGACTGTACAAGATGGCCTTTAGCACTTTTCTTATAGAGGGTATCAGTCTTGCATCAAATAGTGAATTCCACTGTATGCAGAATGTTGCGTGCATGTCTGCGCAGTGTTATATTTTCACAGCTCACTGTCTGTAGTATGATCTAAAATAAGGACGCGCGACAACAAGGTTCTAGCCCTCGCATGTCCTACATAGGTATGGATACCCCCAAGGGACATCCTACTACATCTTCCTCTCCCATGAACAAGAACTCAACATGCATAACCACTGAAGCATAACTGACATGCAATTTGGAAACCAGTATTATTCTCTAACATGCTACTTCCCATCCTGAAACAGTATGAAAGCATTAAATCACACAGTATGTACATTAACTTAGGTACAGTCTCTTTTTGCTGGGTATGGTCCCCAACAGTATGTTTTCTCTTCACGTAACATAGTCTTTCAGCCACTCTGGTGGCTTCACATCCCTTTTTGCACTGCTGCACTATCTGTTGGCAGATGTGGTCTCGTTGTTGCTCCTCTGCAATCTGCTGCAGTTTGGTCTGAGATGCAGGTAGACTGTCCCTTATTGCATTAATGGACACCTGTACCTCACCCACTAGACATTGCTCCTCTTCGGATAATGGACGTTAAATTGGGGCCCTGGAGAGTACATCTGCTGTGATCAGTGCCTTCCCTGGCACATACACCATCTTGTAGGTGAACCTCAGTAATCTGAGGCGGAGGCGCAGAACTCTGGGAGGCAAGTCGTCCAGTGCTTTTGTCCCTAACAGAGCCAACAGTGGTTTGTGATCAGTCTCTGCTGTAAAGTGCAGGCCAATAAGGTATTGGCTGAGCCTTTCACATGCCCATGTGATAGCCAACGCCTCCTTCTCCACTTGAGCATATCTTTGCTCTGTGTCGGATAAGCTTCGGGAGATGTATGCTATTGGATGCCACTCCATGTTGTCCTGCATCAAGGATGATGCATCTGCTGATACTTTTGTCTTAGCGTGGGGACGGTACTGGGCCAGCACTCTCTGTGAGGCCAGATCTCCTTTGATTTTGTCAAACGCTACCTGTTGCATGTGACCCCATGACCAGTCATTCTCTTTGGCTAGTAAGTCTCTCAGAGGTTTGGTTGTATCTGAGAACTGTGGGAGGAACTTACCCACATATGTGGCCATGCCTAAGAAGGTCCTGACTTCAGCCACATTCTGGGGTCTGGGCATATCTGTGATGGCGCTGATCTTCTCTGGTTCCGGCTCTATTCCAGCTGCACTGATTTTGTGTCCCAAGAACAAGACCTCTGATTGTGCAAAAGTGCATTTTTCATTGAGTGTCAGGCCAGTCTCCTGGAGTCGGGTCAGAACTGCTATGAGCCTTACATCATGTTCTGCTCTGTCCCTTCCGCACACGAGCACATCGTCCGCGTGGACTATGACGCCACGCTGGGACATGCGTCTTTGGAAATGCTCAGGACCGGAAGCGATTCCAAATGGCAAAACATTACAACAGTAACGGCCAAACAGTGTTATAAACGTTGTGAGTGCCCTACTCTCTGATGACAGCGGTATCTGCCAGAAACCTGAGCGGGTATCCAGCTTTGTGAAGATTTGTGAGCCATCCAACTGAGCCAGTGACTGCTCAACTGATGGTAAGATGTGTCACTCTCTGCAGAGTGCCTCATTCAATTTAGTCATGTCCACACAGATCCTTATTTCCCCATTGGCTTTTGGGACCACTACCATCCCTGCACACCAATCTGTGGGACTCTCTATTTTAGACACCGCCCCAATTTCTTCCATCCTCCCCAACTCTTCCTTTACTCTGGCCAATAAAGGGATAGGTACCCGGCAGGAGGTGGTAAGGGCATAGGGGACAGCATCCTCTTTCAGGCAGATTTTATAGTCACCTTCTATCCTTCCTAGACCAGAAAACACTTTGGGGAATTTCTTTTTGAAAACCTCACCTGGGTCCTCCAGTTCGCTCACTCTCTCAATGAGTTGCAATGCTTAAATTGCTGGCAGCCCCAGCAACGGTGTGGCTAGAGAGTCAATGACGAAGACAGGCTGGATGGCACTTTTGTCTTTACTCTCCAGTTTAATCACCAAGTGCCCTACCACTGGTAAAATGTTATTACTGGGCCCGTACAGTTTTTTGTTTGTAGAGAGCAAAGGGCCATCTCTGCTATAGCTATACAGCCTAGTTGGGATAGCTGTCACTGCTGCCCCAGTGTCTAGTTTAAATGACACAACCTCCCCATTGAGTTTATTGTCTGAATGCCAGCCAGCATTGTTTTCCTTTACTTCTCCCAGAAAGATGCTGTCCTGCTGTACCTCCTCTGAAACCTCATGCATTTGCTTTAATCGACAGAGCTGAAAAGTGTCCTCTCCTGTGACATTTCCTGCATTCCGCATCCTTTGGAAAGGGGATTTCCCACATTTGCGACAAACACTTGAACTAGCTACTGGTGCTGTCTGTGATTGTTTTCTCCACGTCTGTTCTGTGTTCCCCTCCGTTTTTTTTTTAGCTCTGTATGAAAATGCATGTATTTCCCCACTCTCTTCGTTCTGCAAGGAGCTGCTGTCGCGCAGTATCGTCTGCTGTCTTTTCACTGTCTCACTCTGCCTAACCTGGTTTACAGTTTTGGACAAGGTAAGCTGGGAATCCAACTGTAACGTTTCAGAAAGTGATATATTTCTTATTCCGACTACAATCCGATCTCGAATCAGCTCTTCCCTGAGCGCGCCAAACTGACAATGTTCTGCTAGTTTGTGAACAGCTGTGATAAAACTGTCGGTGGTTTCACCCTGCTCCTGTTTGCGCATATTAAACCTAGCTCTCTCAAAAAATAATGTTGTGTCTCCCTACAAAATGCGTTTCAAAACAGTCTTTAACGGCACTGTAGTTAATTTTCTCTTCCTCGGCCAACGTTGAAGCATTTAATATATCCTCGGCTTCATCACCCATAGAGTAGATCAGTGTATTAACTTGAATGCTACAGGCGGCAACAACGTCATACTCTTTTGGAACAGACTGCATCAGATAAATGGCCTACACATACAGAGACAGAGGGGCGCTGATGCTTTCTCCGGTGAGATACTGTACATTCAGCCTCTTGTGAATTGAAGGAAAATGATAAAACAAAGAGAGACAAAATATACATTATTTTATGTTATTTAAAAAAAAAAAGATTGGTCAATTTTGGGGGGAAGCATGGAAGCCTTATGAATACACGCCACTGCCATAAGCCCATGGATCGTGAATCTTTCTAATACGTTTGATTTTTAATCAAATTAAACGAAACACCATACATCTGTTTTTTTTAAACAAACAACAATATTTCTAAATTGGATCTGGTCAGAGGCATGATATTGTTCCATGAGCATGAGGCAATGTGCGCACACTACGCCTAAGGGCTCTTTGGAAGGAGACACACACTGCATTAGCATTTCGGAAATGCACTGCATGTTCAACCCATGGATAATTGAACATTGCCCAAACGTTATAATAAGATTAGCCTACCATCATCGCCTGATATGGCCTGTTAGCGACTTTGCCACGTAAAAGGTAAACAAACGAATAGGAAAATAGCCTAGGGCTGCAAGCGGATTCAGCACCAAGGACAGCGATCGGAATTCCCACGATTTGACAGGTCCAACAGATGAAAGTGGAAGGTGCCGTTTGTTTTTTGAATGATAAAGGAGACACAATAAGAAGTCTATTGTAATAACTTGGTGTTTCCTAAACAGACTTCCTACAGTCACAGACATCTTCCATTCAATGGGCATCGCACACAGGCCTAATGAGTCCACACTTTTCACAGAAGCTGAACGGGAATGTCTGTTGACTGTTTTGCTGCTCGTGATACTTAAATACAAAATGTGTTATATAGGCTACTGACAACTGATGGGATTGACTGATTAAATGGTCAGTAAAGCAACAAGAGAAGAGGGTGGGTTTTTGTTTTTCTACCAACTTATTATGCAATACAGTAGGCCTACCATCTACATTATTTGAATTTGATCTCGAGTGTGACAGGAAATTATTGTGTTACTGTAAAGTGGCCATGAGATCACGTTTTAAATATTCATAACAACCATGAGCCTTAAAAAGCTCAAATTAACAAAATGTTGGGAAGAAAAAGACCATTTTTAAAGTAGGTCAGTAAAAATCCAGTAGGTTATATGAATGACAGATAAACAGAAGACTCACGTATTTTCCCTGAAAGGTTCGAAAAATGGTCTCTCTGACATTTTGAAGAATCAAAAGATCTAATGGGAAGTATAAAAACATTGTCTAAATGAGTTTCAACAGAAATTCGCACATTGAGCCTACAGCCTTTAAGATGACAATCACAATCAAAGAAAAAGCCACTACATGCAACAAGTGGAGCTCACTTGCACTTGCCTTTGTGCCTTATTAATGTGGCCTAGCTGACAATATGTATTGTGTAAAGCCAGCACACATTGACAACCTACAGCCCCAATGCAACTCGATCACAAAATACAACCCATCAATACCTAATTAATCAGTATCCCCATTGTTTTATACGTGTGGAATAGGTCATTTACGTAATTCATCAGTGAAAATACCTTTTCGAAGTCAAAGGAATGTTCCATCTACTTCCGCTCTTCAGATGTGGAGTGCTCCATAAATCCTTGGACTACATTGGCTCCATTGGAATTGACGCCATGGAAACGTGACGCGCGCGAAATAAAGACTTGATGTTAATAAAGGCTTGATGACGTTGAACAGATCTGCTCTATCAGAGTCCTCTCTCACGCTGGGCTGCACCCAGCTGTCACTGTATGCATGCTATTCCATTTTAACGTCAGCCCATCTCAAAAAAACTGCTAACGTTAGCTAACCTTACAAGACAGGATATTTAATTTATTTGATTATTTATTAATGTATTATTGTGTATATGTTGATCTTACACGACAGTAAAAAAAAATGTTTTGGAAGTAAATGTGCACTTTTAAATTGGGTTGACTACATCTATGAAAAACATTGCCATAGCCTATAGTAAAATCGAATTATTGTATAGCATAAGAGATTCTCTGAATAAGGGACCATCTATCATAGAATATTTAGGACTGCAGAGACTGTCACAAACTTTAGCTTGCAAATGATCTAGCAAATTCGATGACTTGGAGGTTTAATCTCAACCCTACCCGCAACCTTACCCAGGCCAGGTAGCATTTGAAAACAGACCCTCAAGCCTTCAGGTCTCTTGTTCGGAAATTACATTGTTTTGATAAAAAGCAGTAGTGTAGCTTAATGAACACTTTAAATTTAATTTGACTTCTGGAGAGAAAAAAAGTTTATGATACTGCAGTACAGTTTAATTGATTTGAATACTATTACAAAGCGTCACTTTGACATCACTGTCATATCATTACACACGCAAACCGTTCAGAACTCCATAACAATAATGAACCTATCCAAGGGCCTAGAGTCAACTCACCCCTATTTCAAAAAGCACCAGCGCTGGCCACCAGTTCAAGACATAATATACTTTGAATAAACAGCGACTGCCTTTCAAAAGCAATGAATCCCTTTGAAAACTGACTATTTGTCATCGATCGAACAGCATAAACCAATATATAAATCTATGCACTCACTACTATAAGTCAGCGCATCTGATAAATAATATAAATGTAGCCACACTAGGTAAGGGTGTCTACCTAATGGACTGTTTGTGTATGGTGTTTAAGTCTTCTGGGGGCAGTGTAAGGAAATTTGGATGAATGATGTGCCCTAAATAAACTGCCTGTTACTCAGGTTCAGAAGCTAGGATATCCTTATAATTAGCATTGGATAGAAAACTCTCTGAAGTTTCTATGTCTGTGACTATAACAGGCAAAAATCAATCTTTAAATTAATTTAGCACCCGGCCATTCCTATGTTGGCCTATTGAATTTCCAACCAAAAAGGACCCAGATTGCAGTACCTATGGCTTCCACTGGAGGTCAACAGTCTTTATAAAATGTTTCAGGCTTGTTTATTGAAAAATGAGCAAGAAGTTGTAGTTTTTCCAAGGTGTACCTAATTAGAAAATTAGTCTTGATGCACGCGTGAATGAGGTGTGCGCTCTTCGTTATTTATCTTCCCTATTGAACATTCTATTCTCCATCTTAAATTTGAGCATTTATTTAGATGTTCGAGTAACTGAGGATTAATTAGAAACATCGTTTGACTTGTTTGGACAAACTTTACCAGTAACTTTTTGGATTCGTTTGCAAGCACGTTGAACGAGTGGATTAGTGAAGTCAATGGTGCCAACTAAACATACTTTTTTGGATATAAAGAAGGACTTTATAAAACAAAACGACCATTCATTGTGTTGCTCCCTTGGGATTGCAAACAGAGGAAGATCTTCAAAGGTAAGTGATTTATTTATTTTGATGTGGGGCGCTGTCCTCAGATAATCGCATGGTATGCTTTTGCCGTAAAACCTTTATGAAATCTGACAACGCGTTTGGATTAACAAGAAGTTAAGGTTTTAAATGATGTAAGACACTTGTATTTTCATGTTTAATATTACGATTTTTGTATTTTGAATTTCGCGCTCTGCAATTTCACTGTATGTTGTCGTAGGTGTCCCCCTAGCGGTTCATGCACCCTAATTAAAGGTGAACTCCACCTGCTGATTTGACCTTGTTTAATGGCTCCTCAAGGATTGCTTCCAGCCAAGACAGAAGCCAAACATTAGTTGGTTTCATACAGCTACCGTGCCAATAGACATTTTGTCTGGTGCTAATGGGGCTACCTTGGCAAACATGTCAGAGTGGTCATACCTTCCTGTGTGGTGTCCGGTATACAACAGGAGTTCCCTGATCCTGTTGCAGAATACACAGGGGTTTTCACCCCCCATATTGACTGATACCATTCAATAATTTTTAAAAAGACAATAAAAGTAAAATGAGTCTAGTGCAATTTTAATGTTGAGTGCCAGGTCTCTCTCCATTCAGAGGTATCAGTTTCAAGCCCATCTGTCATTCTGGACTTCATCACATCATTTTGCAAGTCTCCATGTGCTTGCAAGTTAAATAAAGGTTAAATAAAAAAAATAAAAAACTTGCTCCATACACATTTCTGTGAACCAATACACACATAGTCACTATTGTATTACCAATGGCAGTCAGGACAGGCTCCCGAGTGGCACAGCGTTTTAAGGCACTGCATATCAGTGCTAGAGTTGTCACTACAGACCCTTGTTCGATTCCAGGCTATATCACAACTGGCTGTGATTGGAAGTCCCATAGGGCGGTGCACAATTGGCCCAGTGTTCTCTGGATTAGGGTTTGGCCGGGTAGGCTGTCATTGTTAATAAGAATTTGATTGTAACTGACTTAACTATTTAAATAAAACAAATATATCTGACACACAAACATATAGTACGTTGCAGTTTGAACAGGTCAGACTAAACCTACCTAATTCTGTTCTTCCCATCAATGATCATTGGTGATGCTGGAGAGGAGGTTTTTGCCAGAGCCCCATAGCCTGTATGGCAGCATAGATCAGCTACTGGTTGGCAGGGTTGGGGAGTAAGAGATTACAAAAAATGGTAACTGTAATACGTTACGAACAAAAATATTTTAATCAGATTACTGATACTTTAAAAAAAACTAGATGATTACTTTGAGTATTACTTTTAAATTCCGAAAGGAAGTTTACGAAAAATATATATTTGTCACAAATATGCGCTCTTGCAACAGCTGCACAGTGCGGATCCCAGCCTATGGAATAAAAGTGGGGCTTTTATTGCTCAATCATCTGACCTCAACCGAATTGAGTTGGTTTGGGATGAGTTGGACCACAGAGTGAAGGAAAAGCAGCCAACAAACGCTCAGCACATGTGGGAACTCCTTCACGACTGTTGGAAAAGCATTCCAGGTGAAGCTGGTTGAGAGAATGCCAAGAGTGTGCAAAGCTGTCAGCAAGGTAAAGGGTGGCTACTTAGAAGAATCTAAAATATATTTTGATTTGTTTAACACTTTTTTGGTTACTAGATGATTCCACATGTGTTATTTCATAGTGTTGATGTCTTCACTATTATTTTACAATAAAAAACCCTGGAATGAGTAGGTGTCTAAACTGGTACGGTATCCATTGATTCTTGAAGAATATAACTTATAAATGCCTCATGAGCTTAGTTCAACTGTCACACTCCACGAGAGCCCAAAATATAAGCTTGTTTTTCTCCAATGTTTGTAAACATTGTACATTTAAACAAACACCGTATGGCCTCAAAACATGGTTAAAACAATAATGTGATATCATGGACAGTCAGTACTTGCATCCATAGCTCTGTCTATTAATCTGAAAGTGGTTACATTTCTCCAGGCCCATCCCTCAGTTATTTACCAAAACAGAGGCAGGGCGACCGTTTTGTTATTGTTTCATTTGTGGATTTGCCCTTAAAACAGCTGCATATTATCAAGATGTCAAAGTGTCACCAACAAAAAGGTAAACAATAGGCCTATAGCTAATGCAGCATATGGCATTCATTTTTCACATGTAAATAGCACTTTTCACTTATGCTCAAATCTGCCATTCCTTGAGCACAGCATTTATTTTTCAACTCAAATCAATGAGCCCATTCCTAAACAACAGAGTAGGGCTGGCTAATAAGTCCTTTGTTGTGGGGTTATGCGCAGGTAAAACAATTTGGCCAATTTATACTTCCATATTTCCAAGTCCGATTCTTGAAGATCAAAGGAGTATAACATGTATTGAAATGACTGAAATTCTGATAGACTTTGGTTTTTAATGTAAAGATATAATTTCATTATTATATGTAGTAGAAAACTATGGGTTAAAAGAAATCTAACATGTAACCTTTATTTAACAAGGCAAGTCAGTTAAGAACAAATTCTTATTTACAATAACAGCCAACCCCAGCCAAACCCGGATAATGCGGGGCCAATTGTGCGCCGCCCAATCACGCCAGATGTGATACAGCCTGGATTCAAACCAGGGACGGTAGTGACACCTCTTGCACTGAGATGCAGTGCCTTAGACCACTGCGCCACTATACTTTTCCACTCGGGTAAATTATAGTGAAAAAATATATGAACATAACATGTAAAGTGCTGGTCCCATTTTTCAAGAGCTGAAATAAAAGATCCCAGAAATGTTCCATATGCACAAAAAGCGTATTTCTCTCAAATGTTCTGCACAAATTTGTTTACATACCTCATAGTGAGCATTTCTGATTTGCCAAGATAATCCATACACCTGGCAGGTGTGGCATATCAAGAAGATGTTTAAACAGCATGATCATTAAATCAAATCAAATTATATTTTATTTGTCACATACACATGTTTAGCAGATGTTATTGTGGGTGTAGCGAAATGCTTGTGTTTCTAGCTCTAACAGTGCAGTAATATCTAACAATAGTATCTACCAATTTCACAACAATACACACAAATCTAAAGTAAAGGAATGGAATTAAGAATTTTGAAAATGTTTATTTTTACATTTATTTAACTAGGCAAGTCAGTTAAGAACAAATTCTTATTTTCAATGACAGCCTAGGAACAGTGGGTTAATTGCCTGTTCAGGGGCACCCTTACCTTGTCAGCTCGGGGATATGAACTTGCAACCTTTCGGTTATTAGTCCAACGCTCTAAACACTAGCCTACCCTGAATATATAAATTTTTGGGCGAGCGGCATAGACTAAAATACAGTAGAATAGGATAGAATACACTATATACATATGAGATGAGTAATGCAAAATATGTTTAAAAAAATAGTTTTTTATTATTTTTTGTTTGTTATTTATTTATTATTATTGTTATTTATTTTTTTGTTTTTTTATTACAAAAAAACACAAGGAAGGGGTAACATTAAAGTATTAGAACATGGACAAACAATACAGCATCAAGACACTATCAAACATGTATCAGTCTTTCCGCAACAGAGCCATCCTTATGTGTGAGGGTGCGTGTGCATGATAGTGATATATAGTATATGTCCTAGACTCCTTTTTCATGATCACAATCTTGAGAAACCCGAACCCTCCATCACACCCTTTGAGTTCCTTTGTCCATGACAGGAAATTATTTTACCACCCCATTCCTTTTTCCACGCAACATCATCTAAGGATGTAGAGTAAGTTTCCTGTAAACAGTATATGTTATATTCCTTTTCTTGTCACCATGTAAAATCTTATTTTTTTAAATAATCTGCCAAACCGTTACAATTATAACTAGCTATACTTATTTAAACCCTTACCATAACTAGATACTATTCTCAGGCTAAATTGACCATAATTAGTGCTTGTAAAGTTACTGCCATCAGAGATATTATGAAGGTCAAAACTAGAGCTTTCAAATGTCTGATATTTAGAATTCAAGAAATAGGTTCTGGCAATATTTGTTTTATTCCATTGCCTGTTTGCCTGTAAGCCAATGCCACAGATGTTAGAAAATTGAGACAAATGATGTGTCTAACAAATCTGAGTATGTTGATGTGTATGATATTGGATATGATATAATGAGTGTGTATGATGTCTGTATAAGGGTAAGACTATAATGTGTGATGTCCAAATAAATAATAACTCTGCCAATTTGCAGGTTTGAGTGTTTATGTGTGTAACATGTAGTGCGTATAGCCTTAATATTCATAATTGTAATCCATATCGTATCACCGTCATAGTTGCATTATAATTACATTTAACATCATTGAAAAACACATCCCAGCATTTCCATAGCAATTGACGTTTCACATGATCATGAAAGAGACCTTGCATTACTATAGAGACGGCTTCACTACAGTACAAATGTATTCCGTACAATATGTTATTATTCCCCAATGCACCTATTCTGATATCTTCCCCTTGCTTGTTGTAAACATATATAAACGTGTAGACAAATACATAAAAAGATAGACAAACAATAAACACATTAAATTATAAAACAGTTCTCGACAATAGAAAGGGAAAGAAGAGAAGAGAGCGAGATCAGGTGTGTGTGTGTATAAGTCCGTATGTGTAAGCAAGCATGTAGTTCAGTACGTGTGTGTTCATATCCACTTCATAATGTTCAGATATTTTAAACAGTTCCCATACCTTCCCTGTAGAATTTAGTACAGCCATGGTGTTATGGAGCTGTCTCGGAATAGCTTTCCATCTATAAAGAGTTTGTCCACAATGATAAAGGCACGCCTACCATCCTTCCTTTGTTGTCTTTGTACCGGATATAGTCTCTTACAACGTTCGTTTATCTCCTTTGGAAATTGGTCATTGAGACCGAATTTGGTCCCTTTAAGTTCCCTTCCTCTGCTTTTGATCAGCTCCTTTTGTTGGTAGTGTTCAAATTTTGCGATGATCGGTCAGGGACCCTTGGTCTTGTCTCGCCAAGCTCCAAGTCTGTGTACCCGGTGGAAAGCCACCTTGTTTACAGTCTCTATAGGAAGTTTAAAGACGGATTGCATTAATTTTCTATTCGCGCTCTCTGGATTTTTGGATGCGTCCTCAGGAATACCAGAAAAAAATTGATTTTCACGCATGCTACGACTTTGTATGTCTAGTAGGGTCTCCTTCGTCACCCTGTTTTCCCTGAGGCCATGTTGGAATCGTGTATTTTTACCTTGGCTGTGAGTGTCTTGTTTTCTCTTTGGAGCTTGAGAACTTCACTCTGGCTGAACTCCAAACTCCCCCTCAGCCCTGCTACCTCCTCACACAACTTTTCCATTGTTGCTTGGATTCCAGCCAGAGCCCTAGCCTCTACCTCAATGGTAAGTAAATTGTCCGTGTCTATAGATTAATCTGTTTTTCTTTATTTTGTAAAGGTGGTCGGATCTTTCCACGAAGGAGTATGTTGTTCCTCCATAGCGTAAAGCTGTTGGTACTCGTCGATTTCCCTCAGGATCTCCTTGGTATCCTGATTGGCTCTATACTGCAACTAGTTGTTTTACGAAAAGATAACAATGAGTCTTTCCCACGACGACGACAGGTGTCTGTAGTACAGCCAGTTAGCACTTTCCACGCACAAAAAAGGAACACAAACTTGCAGTCCCAGCTGTAAAGGCTAACCGCGTTGTGGAATCCTTAGTAACAAAACTTTAGTTACTTTAGTTAACTTTAGTTACATTATTTAAGTAACTAGTGTTCCATTATTAAAGTGGCCAGTGATTCCAAGTATATGTATATAGGGCAGTAGCCCTATTGATGACTATTTAACAGTCTGACTATTTAACAGTCTGAACAGTCCTTGAGATAGAAACTGTTTTTAAGTCTCTCAGTCCCAGATTTGATGCACCTGAACTGACCTCGCCTTTTGGATGATAACGGGGTGAACAGGCAGTGGCTCGGGTGGTTGTTGTCTTTGATGATCTTTTTGGACTTCCTGTGACATCGGGTGCTGTAGGTGTCCTGGAGGGCAGGTAGTTTGCCACCAGTTTTGCGTTGGGAAGACCGCACCACCCTCTGGAGATCCCTGCGGTTGCGGGCGGTGCAGTTGCCGTACCAGACGGTGATACAGCTCAACAGGATGCTCTCAATTGTGCATCTGTAAAAGTTTGTGAGGGTGTTAGGTGCCACGCCAAATTTATTCTGCCTCCTGAGGTTGAAGAGGCTCTGTGCTGCCTTCTTCACTACACTGTCTGTGTGGTTGGACCATTTCAGTTTGTCACCGAAGGGTACAACGAGGAACTTGAAGCTTTCCACCTTCTCCACTGTGGTCCCGTCAATGTGAATAGGTGGTGTTTCCTGAAGTCAACGATCAGCTCCTTTGTCCCGTTGATGTTGGATGAGAGATTATTTTCCTGGCACCACAGTCTGAGGGCCCTCACCTCCTCCCTGTAGGCTGTCTCATCATTGTTAGTAATAAGGCCTAATACGGTTGTGTCATCTGCAAACTTGATGATTGAGTTAGAGGCATGCATGGCCACGCAGTCATGGGTGAACAGGGACTATGGGAGGGGGCTGAGCATGCATCCTTGTGGGGCCCCAGTGTTGAGTGTTTTTTCCTACCTTTACCACCTGGGGTCGGCCCGTCAGAAAATCCAGGACCCAGTTGCACAGGGCAGGGTTCAGACCCAGAGCCTCAAGCTTAATGATGAGCTTGGAGGTACCCTGGTGCTGAATGCTTGCGGTGGCAGGGTAGCCTAGTGGTTAGAGCATTGGACTAGTAACCGGAAGGTTGCGAGTTCAAACCCCTGAGCTGACAAGGTACAGATCTGTCATTCTGCCCCTGAACAGGCAGTTAACCCACTGTTCCTAGGCTGTCATTGAAAATAAGAATTTGTTCTTAACTGACTTGTCTAGTAAAGGTAAAAAAATGCTGAGCTATACTCCATGAACAGCATTCTTACATTTTCCTCTTGTCCAGATGAGATAGGGCATTGTGCAGATCCTTGACTAGTCTCTCAAAGCACTTCATTATGACAGAATTGAGTCAATTGTCATTTAGTTCAGTTACCTTTGCTTTCTTGGGTACAGGAACAATGGTGGACATCTTGAAGCATGTGGGGACAGTAGACTGGGATATGGAGAGATTGAATAGGTCCGTAAACCCTCCAGCCAGCTGGTCTGCGCATGCTCTGAGGACACGGCTAGGGATGCCGTCTGGGCCCTGTGTTATCCTCAAAGCGGATGAAGGTGTTTAGCTTGTTCGGAAGCAAGACGTCAGCGACGTGGCTGGTTTTCCCTTTGTAATCTGTGATTGTCTGTAGACCCTTTCACATACGTCTCGTGTCTAAGCCGTTGAATTGCGATTCCACTTCGTCTCTATACTGATGTTTTGCCTGTTTAATTGCCTTATTCCCTCCATAACTACAGTTTGTATTCGGCCATATTCCCAGTCACCTTGCCATGGTTAAATACGATGGTTCGCACTTTCAGTTTTGAGCGAATGCTGCCATTACACAGGTGTACCTGGTGCTGGGGACTATAAAAGACCACTCTAAAATTTTCAGTTTAGTCAAACAACACAATGCCACAGATGTCACAAGATGAGGGAGCTTGCAATTGGAATTCTGACTGCAATGGACAAATGCTCACCTTCCATGGCTAGTGGCACGCTGGAGAAAGTGTGTTTTTCACAGATTACTCCCAGTTTCAACTGTACATGGCAGATGGCAGGCAGCATGTATGTAGTCGAGTGGGCAAGAGGTTTGCTGATGTGAACAGAGTGCCCTGTGGTGGTGGTGGTGGGGTTGTTATGGTATAGGCCAGGGGTGGGAAATTCCAGTCCTCGAGGGCCTACTTGGTGTTACAGTTTTGCCCCGGCTAACACACCTGACTCCAATAATCACCTAATCATGAATTTCAGTTTAGTATTTAATTGGATAATCAGCCTTATTTGCTAGGGATAGAGAAAAAGTGTGACCCCAATCAGGCCCCCGAGGGCTGGAGTTGCCCACCCCTGGTATAGGCAGACATAAGCAACGGACAACGAACACAATTGCATTTTGTCAATGGCAATTTGAATGCACAGGGATACCATGACGAGATCCCGAGGCCCATTTTCATGCCATTCATCCGCCTCCATCACCTCATGTTTCAGCGTGATAATGCGCGGCTCCATGTTGCAATGTTTTTTTTTTGGCCCCATTGGACCTTTAAAACAAATTTTCAGCAATTCTACACATTTTGCCATGGGGTGGATAGAACTTTTTGCAGTTTTAAAACATTTTCTGCCATTCTACACATTTTGTAATGACTTATGCCATGTTATTATTATCTGAGTGAGAATGACTAACAAAGTCAATGGGGGACCCCTGGATGTCAGAGCCCCTGGGCACGTTCACTGCATGCCCGGTTGGTGTTCGGCCACGATTACTACAAGTTTAGGTAGCTGGCTAGACTAACTACCAACCTAAAATGTGTTAGCTGACATGGCTAATTGAGTGACTGCCAGTGACTGATAAGAGAAAAACTGCTTCTGCACAACCACATATCGAAATGGCACCTGGTGCATTCTACTATTCTTACTCTCAATAGTAAGTTGAGACCCTCGACTGAGTTACGGCCGATGTCACTTATGCCTGGAACCGGCCTTGGCTGAGTCAGTTATCACTGGATGGTTACTTCGCCAATGTAGTTTGTGTACTGTCACTGATTCACCTGCAGGTGGAGACATTTAGCAGGAAAAGGCTAATGATGTCTGAGATGACACAGTTTGACAGATCTTGTTCAAATAAAGTTTCAAAGCAGCACAACAGTAGGCTGAATCAATCTGTTAGCCTCTTAAAACTAGCCTAACATGCCATTTGACAGTCTCATAGGCAGACGTCCAGGCCCTTCTTACATTGCCAGAAGAAGAAAAAAGAAAAATAATGATGAATTGGGCAGTGGTTCATGGTCAACAAACATGTTACCTTTTACACAAATACATGAATGAATCACCTCTCAGACCCACTAATACAAAGCAGCATACATTTATTTTGACATATTTAAAACTTCTTACTATCCAGTTATTTACATAATTTCAAACACATATGAAATGAAAGTACAGAACATCATGATCACACCTATGGCACAGGGGAAAAGTTTGTTTTTGAGTTGTGAGATGGCGCAGTGAAAAGTACAGACCTACATGCAGTCCCCCAAAAAATCAGTCAGCATTTGCAAAATATGTGATATTATTACTCTATACCCCAAATAGGGACAGATTTACTTAGACTGCATTGTGGAGGCTGCTGAGGGGAGAACAGCTCATAATAATGGCTGGAATGGAGTATATGGAATGGTAAATTGAACATGACAATGAAATGCAACACTTGTCTGAAATAGAGTTAGTTCATGGTTATTGCTAGTCAATAGGCTGGTATTAGCAACACACATTCTCTTTAGAAACTGACACTTCACACAGTATGGCATGACATTACAATACATGTTACTGCTACAGCTCCGCAGGCTTTATAACAGTGTACGAAGTGCTACCCAGCCAATTCACTCCTTACTGGTAACCTAGATATAATGTACAATACATCAGACATCATAACATTAAAGAATACAGGTAGGAGAACCAATGCCCTATGAATAGGCATGCAGTGCATTTCCAGAACCACCTCAGCTCTATACTGTACATGACCAGAGCCATATCGACACATATGTTTGGCTCCTATATACATACATGTGGCTTTGTACACGACCCTTCCAGGCAGTGTTTGACACAGCCATATGTATATAAAAAATAAACTCTTACAAAAGTATTATACACAGAGCATAAAGGAAGCAGCGAGACTCTTCGTTTTGTACATTTCCCAAGTGTCCTGATCTTCTCCCTTTAGAAGGTGGCAAAACTGAAGAGATCTGCATGAGAGATACGAAATCAAATCAATATTTCATTGAAATGTCACATATGGATGAAAGATGTGGGTCAAAGTATGGTAGTTAATCTGAGCATGATCAAATATAATGTCTTAAGGACACTAAACTAAGACCCAAATCAAGAGAATACAACGGTAGCAGGGAGGACTTATTTCACCTTTATTTATTAACTATAGTTTTATTGGTTCCCCAGACATATTTGTCTTTAATAGATGAGATTAAAAAGATTCCGGAGTCTAGAACGATTGTAGAACAAGAATAAAGGGGCTTACCTTCGTTCCAACCTTTAGTTTGCTTGAGATGTTTCAGGTAAACAAACTGATGTGTGACGGGGGAAAGTGAAAATAAATTAAAAGAGCACTCACCAAACCTTGGGTTTATATTTTAAATGTTTTTTTCAATAGATAATCTCTACGCAGAGTCAACAAAACATCAACAGTAGTTCATCCTGTAGTACCAGGTATGACCACCAGGTGACATAATTACACTAAAAAATAAAGTTATCAATTGTGGTTCTTACCAGCTCTCTCTCACTACTTCAATGTCGCTCACTAGATTCTGTGCTAAACAGATCCCAAAAATCTGAAAAAGGGCACAAAGATCAGGCGGGATATCTCTACTTTTGAACGGCTACTGTGGTGATAGATCTAGTTGATTTCAGTGTTTCATGGTCAGTTTTATGATCAGCAATACAGTTTGTTTAATGTCTAAATTCTATTCTCAGACAATAACCTAAGTCATCATTTAGTAGCAAGTACAGTTCACAACCACATTCACCAGCATAGCCAGCTATGAACACAAAAAGCAGATAAACAATGTTTCAAGACATCTTAAGAAATTGAGCATTGACACCACTCTCAAATAAAAAAGAAAACCTGGCTATTTCAAGTACATTCCATTCTGACGACAAGTCAGAAGAAAAGCTACATTCTGGGATTAGGAAAAAACAACAAAGGGGAGTGCCCGCTATTTGTTTGGTTATACATCTGAGGGATGGGGCTCGGGAAATATAACCCCTCTCAAATTCATAGACAGGACTCTAAATGCAAGGTTTGACAGTCGAATACATCTACATGATAGTTTCAACCAAAAACAATTGAAGTCGGAAGTTTACATACACTTATGTTGGAGTCATTAAAACTCGTTTTTCAACCACTCCACAAATTTCTCGTAAACAAACTATAGTTTTGTCAAGTCGGTTAGGACATCTACTTTGTGCATGACACGAGTCATTTTTCCAACAATTGTTTACAGACAGATTATTTCACTATATCACAATTCCAGTTTAAATACACAAAGTTGACTGTGCCTTTAAACAGCTTGGAAAATTCCAAAAAATTATGTAATGGCTTTAGAAGCTTCTAATAGGCTAATTGACATCATTTGAGTCAATTGGAGGTTTACCTGTGGATGTATTTCAAGGCCTAACTTCAAACTCAGTGCCTCTTTGCATGACATCATCGGAAAAATCTAAATAAATCAGTCAAGACCTCCGAAAAAAAATTGTAGAACTCCACAAGTCTGGTTCATCCTTGGTAGCAATTTCCAAACATCTGAAGGTACCACGTTCATCTGTACAAACAATAGAACACAAGTATAAACACCATGGGACAACGCAGCCGCCACACCGCTCAGGAAGGAGACGCGTTCTGTCTCCTAGAGATGAACGTACTTTGATTTGCACTTTTCTCACCAATCCAAGAACAACCAGCAAAGAGCCTTTTGAAGATGCTGGAGGAAACCGGTACAAAAGTATCTATATCCACAGTAAAACGAGTCCTATATCGACATAAACTGAAAGGCCGCACAGAAGGGAAGAAGCCACTGCTCCAAAACTGCCATAAAAAAAGCCAGACTACGGTTTGCAACTGCACATGGAGACAAAGATCATACTTTTTGGAGAAATGTCCTCTGGTCTGATGAAACAAAAATAGAACTGTTTGGCCAAAATGACCATCGATATGTTTGGAGGAAAAAGGGGGATGCTTGCAAGGCGAAGAACACCGTCCCAACTGTGAAGCACGGGGGTGGCAGTATCATGTTGTGGGGGTGCTTTGCTGCAGGAGGGACTGGTGCACTTCACAAAATAGATGGCGTCATGAGAAAGGAAAATTATGTGGATATATTGAAGCAACATTTTAAGACATCAGTCAGGAAGATAAAGCTTGGTCGCAAATGGGTTTTCCAAATGGACAACGACCCCAAGCATACTTCCAAAATTGAGGCAAAATGGCTTAAGGACAACAAAGTCAAGGTATTGGAGTGGCCATCACAAAGCCCTGACCTCAATCCTATAGAACATTGGTGGGCAGAACTGAAAAAGCGTGTGCGAGCAAGGAGGCCTACAAACCTGACTCAGTTACACCAGCTGTGTCAGGATGAATGGGCCAAAATTCACACAAATTATTGTGGGAAGCTTGTGGAAGGCTACCTGAAACGTTTGACCCAAGTTAAACAATTTAAAGGCAATGCTACCAAATACTAATTGAGTGTATGTAAACCTCTGACCCACTGGGAATGTGACGAAATAAATAAAAGCTGAACTAAATCACTCTACTATTATTCGGACATTTCACATTCTTAAAATAAAGTGGTGATCCTAACTGACCTAAGACAGGGAATTTCTACAAGGATTAAATGTCAGGAATTGTGAAAAACTGACTTAAAATGTATTTGTCTAAGGTGTATGTAAACTTCCGACTTCAACTCTATGTCGTTTGTTCACATTATTCTTGTTTGTAAACAATGGAATGATGAAACCTTGGATGGGATTCAACCTTGTGGTCGATTTATCCCATGTAGAACCCTTTTTCGCTGTCGATAATGTGCCTTTTAAAGCCAATGTTACCACATACATGGAGATCGCATTCAAAGTAAACATGGCAGATGTCGTCTCAATTGGAAATTATCTTAATATGTCACGTGCCCCATAACGCAGTTTCGGATTGAATTCCGTCCCTTATATTTTGGATTATGGCGAAGACAGACAGTTGTGCTAAACTCATGAGGCATTTACACATTAAATTATATCAATGCGTCAAATATCAAGAATTGAAATGACCATTGAACAGCTTCCCAAATCCCAGGCTGTAGCTTTAAGACCCAAATGCAATGAAAGGAGACCCAGGTAAAACCAGGGTTCATACGCTGGAGTATTTGGGACTTATGCATCAGACATGTGTTCCCAACCTGTAGTAAAGCGATTCCTATGAAGATCCCCGCCACCACTGTCAGGTTGTCTTGAAGCCACTTCTCAAACTGAGGCACACAGCCTTTGATGTAGATAAAGGTCCTCTGCTCCGAGACCTAACACAGCAGATACGACACAAAACAATGACCTTTAATGCTAACACTTTTCTCTTACAGTCTATAATTGAATTGGTGTTTACTGTCATCAAGTGTAGCTCAGTTGGTTAGAGAATGGCAGCAGCACAATTAGACCCAACCAAATCATGAGAAAACAAAAAGACAATTACTTGACACATTGGAAAGAATTAACAAAAAAACAGAGCAAACTAGGATGCTATTTGGCCCTAAACAGAGAGTACACATTGGCAGAATACCTGACCACTGTGACTGACCCAAAATTAAGGAAAGCACTGACTATGTACAGACTCAGTGAGCATAGCCTTGCTATTGAGAAAGGCCGCAGTAGGCAGACATGGCTTTCAAGAGAAGACAGGCTATGTGCTCACTGCCCACAAAATGAGGTGGAAACTGAGCTGCACTTCCTAACCTCCTGCCCAATGTATGACCATATTAGAGAGACATATTTCCCTCAGATTACACAGATCCACAAAGAATTCGAAAACAAATCCAATTTTGATAAACTCCCATATCTACTGGGTGAAATTCCACAGTGTGCCATCACAGCAGCAAGATTTGTGACCTGTTGCCACGAGAAAAGGGCAACCAGTGAAGAACAAACACCATTGTAAATACAACCCATATTTATGCTTATTTATTTTATCTTGTGTCTTTTAACCATTTGTACATTGTTAAAACACTGTATATATATAATGACATTTGGATTGTCTTTATTGTTTTGAAACTTCTGTATGTGTAATGTTTACTGTTAATTTTTATTGTTTATTTCACTTTATATATTCACTTGATATATTATCTACCTCACTTGCTTTGGCAATGTTAACACATGTTTCCCATGCCAATAAAGCCCCTTGAATTGAATTGAATTGAATGGCGCTACCACCACCACGGTCGTGGGTTAGATTCCTGCTGGGGTTACATATATATAAAAAACAGTTACTATACTAGAAGTCGCTTTGGATAACTGGGTCTGCTAAATGGCACAGCTACTTTCTAGTATTGTTATATTATTATGTGAACTGTACATCAGGTTAATCACGCTTCAGTAGCCTAGATGTTAAAGGTCAGCTTTTGTTAGCCACCTTATGAGTCACCTCAAGTGTTTTCGCGGGGCACTAGGGGGTGAAGTTTCTCCTAGGTATAGATCTAGGATCAGCTTCCCCTCCCCCAATCCTGAACGCAAAACAGACCAAAGATCAGCGTGTAGCGGCAACTTCACCCTGACCTGCATGCCATATACAGTGAGCTCCAAAGGTATTAGGACAGTGACACATTTTTTGTTGTTCTGAATCATGAATAATGATGAGTGAAAAAGTTTGATGAAAAATGTGTCTAACCTTCTCACTCATCATTATTCAAGATTCATTCAGGATTATCTGTAATCATGGTGGCATCCACATTAATATAGAAGAGTTTAGAAACATATTCCATGACTATTTACAATAAAAGTGACTCCAAAATGACAAAATACATTATTTACCATTAATTTCTATAGGGCACAAAATGATCTGAAACACAACCAAAACAAACAGCAAAGACATCCAACAGGTTTTTAGATCACAAGCTTGATGTAATCATTGCGTGTTAGGAATAGGGGACCAAATATTACACTTTGACTACTTTAAACTTGTCACAATTACGGCTTGGTTGCAGGTGATTGTCAAGCAAATAACTGTCTGTCTCACGGTAATTGACCGTTAATTAACGAACACATTAAGCATCTACTGGCATCCACACATAGCCTACAACAAGCCACTGATGCAGACCAGAGGAACATCTACACTTTAAAAAAAAGTCTAATTAATCCATGTAATATAGCCTACACCATCACAATAAATCCATTATTTATTTTAGACAGGTCTAAAGAAACATGATATGAAGAAAATCTAGTCTGTTCCAGAAGAACTGAATAGCATACTCTGAGTTGTCCTTATGTTAGGTACTAATCTGGCTATGGGCTACACTAGTTCATTTAGCAGACATGATTTTCTTAGAATTCCATGGCATTGTTGTATAGTATGAAGAATGCAATTGAATAAAATTGAAATGTTATTTTCTCCAAACGATTTGAGGGAGTGAGCACATGTGGCTATTCTGTGTTGATAGGTTAACAAAGAAACAGGTACTCATATATGCTTCATTTAGAGTTACTAAGGTAACTTTAGTTGTGATACAAACGTTGAGCTATATGTTTTGATTTTTAATGCATTCTAAGGCTGCATGACGCGACTCCAATGATGATTTGAAAGGCATGAGCTCTGCTTTGTTTTTTGCACAGGCTGTACAGTCGTGGCCAAGTTTTGAGAATGACACAAATATTCATTTCCACAAAGTTTGCTGCTTCAGTGTCTTTAGATATTTTTGTCAAACGTTACTATGGAATACTGAAGTATAATTACAAGCATTTCATAAGTGTCAACGGTATTTATTGACAATTACATGAAGATGATGCAAAGAGTCAATATTTGCAGTGTTGACCCATCTTTTTCAAGACTTCTGCAATCCACCCTGGCATGCTGTCAATTAACTTCTGGGCCACACCCTGACTGATGGCAGCCCATTCTTGCATAATCAATGCTTGGAGTTTGTCAGAATTTGTGGGTTTTTGTTTGTCCACCCGTGTCACACTCTGACCATTATTTGCGTTGATTGTTTCTGTTTTGTTTGATCAGGGTGTGATATGAGTGGGCATTCTATGTTGCATGTCTAGCTAGTCTGTTTCTATGTGTTTTGGCCTGATATGGTTCTCAATCAGTGGCAGGTGTTTGTCGTTGTCTCTGATTGGGAACCATATTTAGGTAGCCTGTTTTGTATTGTGGTTGGTGGGTTATTGTCTATGTGATGTTGCATGTTTGCATACAGTATTGATAGCGGCCACGGTCATCTTATTATTATTATTATTATTATTATTATTATTTTGTTTGTTTAGTGTTCTTCGTGTTCATTCATCTAACATTAAAAGTATGTATTCACACCACGCTGCGCTTTGGTCTCCTCACTACGACGATCGTGACAACCCGCCTCTTGAGGATTGACCACAAGTTCTCAATGGGATTAAGGTCTGGGGAGTTTCCTGGCCATGGACCCAAAATATTGATGTTTTGTTCCCCGAGCCACTTTTGCCTTATGGCAAGGTGCTCCATCATGCTGGAAAAGGCATTGTTCATCACCAAACTGTTCCTGGATGGTTGGGAGAAGTTGCTCTCGGAGGATGCGTTGGTTCCATTCTTTATTCATGGCTGTGTTCTTAAGGAAAATTGTGAGTGAGCCCACTCCCTTGGCTAAGAAGCAACCTGATATAAGAGAAATTCATATGATTTATATGTTTACGGTAATGGTAAGATAATGACAATTATTTATATGTTAAAGGTAATGTTAAGGTAATGACAAAGTATTCTACACTCACTGTATAATGGAGTGAAATGTAATGGAATCATAAGACTAGAATTGTTATGATTGTGTGTGCATAGGACACGTTAAGACTTACCATTTAGAAGACAGTGTGTGCCTAAGAAAATACCGAGAACAATTCAACTGTGTTTGACCCGACCTGGCTAGAACTCTGAGAAATGTATGATAGGACAGGGAGTCCTTCTCAAGGTTCCTCTAATCTTGGAGGAATGGAACTGTTGGCTGGGTAGTGATACACAGTGGTGAGAACTCTGGAGAAGGACACAACTCACCTACTGTTCGTGTGTATGTATGTGCGTAGGATATCTACTGTTTGTGTGAAAGTATGTGCGTAAGTAAGGAGCAAGGTATAAAAATGGATGTCTTTGTATAATGGACTTCAGAACGTTCTCGTGAAACTGTACTAACCTTTTGCATAAGCTGAGTCTTTGCCTAATTATTATTAAACCCATGGTCTTACAAACCTCAGGGACTGGTCAAAGCTATTGATTCTTAGTTATTATCATTGGGATTGAAAATTAGTGTGACACAACCCCACACATGAATGGTCTCAGGATGCTTTACTGTTGGCATTTACACAGGACTGATGGTAGCGCTCACCTTGTCTTCTCTGGACAAGCTTTTTTCCGGAAACAATTTTGCCCCAAACAATCGGAAAGGGGATTCATCAGAGAAAATGACTTTACCCCAGTCCTCAGCAGTCCAATCCCTGTACCTTTTGCAGAATATCAGTCTGTCCCTGATGTTTTTCCTGGAGAGAATTGGCTTCTTTGCTGCTCTTCTTGACACCAGGCCATCCTCCAAAAGTCTTCGCCTCACTGTGAGTGCAGATGCACTCACACCTGCCTGCTGCCATTCCTGAGCAAGCTCTGTACTGGTAGTGCCCCGATCCCGCAGCTGAATCAACTTTAGGAAGCACCGCTCACTCACATGGCTACAAGTGAAGACAGACACGTCGGGGACGCAACTGTCCTTATCTGATTCCGAGGCGCAAATTGAAGATACTGGAAGAACTGTCCACATTTACATTTTGTCAGTCAACAAGAGAAGTAGGCCGAACGAACAGCAAAAGCACTAGCCTATGTCAATCTACTATCCCCCATAGAACAAAAGTTGACCTATTCTGTGCGAGAAATAAATATTCCAAACATCGTCTGGGACGGTTGTAGGATGCGATAGATCCCAAATTAATACAACCACTAGCATCAAAAAAACTTTTAAGTAATGATGCTGAAGCAACAGATCAGAACATTTAGCTTCAAATGTTGATAAACTATTAGAATATTTCTTCACATTCAAAGCTCAGCAATGTGCACAATGCAGTAGGCTATAAGCACAAATGTTCCATGAGCGGGAAAACACCATTATCAAAAGTGACTGCAAATGCGATTATGCATGTAATGCTTTTATTATAAATGTGTATTTTTATGGTGCACGAAAGGCATGAGCTCTGCTGTTTTCTTTGTGCAGGCTGTACACACTTCATCAGTCTCTCATTCACAATTTGACAAGCCCTTGATTATGTCTCGAATTTTCCAGCAGCAAATATATAATTCACAGGCTAATATGGTCAACCATCAGACTATTCTTGTTTTAATCCTGTCTTTACATATATTACTTAGTATATGTGTGAATTTTATTTATTTAGAATGGACAATTATCATGTCTCGAAGCAGGGGCAAAAATATATGTAATCTATGCACTTAAATAGACAGTACCGTGCAGTATTGAAGAGCCCTCACTGCTGCTCAATCATCTTATTTTTCCAACTTAATTGAGGAAAATAAGATCAATCTAAAATGTATTTTTGATACTGTTGCAAAGCTAACTAAAAAGCAGTATTCCCCAAGAGAGGATGGCTTTCACTTCAGCAGTAATAAATTCATGAACTTCTTTGAGAAAAAGATCACGATCATTAGAAAGCAAATTACGGACTCCTCTTTAAATCTGAGTATTCCTCCAAAGCTCAGTTGTCCTGAGTCTGCACAACTCTGCCAGGACCGAGGATCAAGGGAGACACTCAAGTGTTTTAGTACTATATCTCGTGACACAATGATGAAAATAATCATGGCCTCTAAAACTTCAAGCTGCTTACTGCACCCTATTCCAACTAAACTACTGAAAGAGCTGCTTCCTGTGCTTGGCCCTCCTATGTTGAACATAATAAAGGGCTTTCTATCCACCGGCTGTGTACCAAACTCACTAAAAGTGGCAGTAATAAAGCCTCTCTTGAAAAAGCCAAACCTTGACCCAGAAAATATAAAAAACAATGTATACAAAATGCTTCAGTCTGGTTTTAGACCCCATCATAGCACTGAGACTGCACTTGTGAAGGTGGTAAATTACCTTTTAATGGCGTCAGACCAAGGCTCTGCATCTGTCCTCGTGCTCCTAGACCTTAGTGCTGCTTTTGATACCATCGATCACCACATTCTTTTGGAGAGATTGGAAACCCAAATTGGTCTACACGGACAAGTTCTGGCCTGTCAGGATCTTATCTGTCGGAAAGATATCAGTTGGTCTCTGTGGATGGTTTGTCCTCTGACAAATCAACTGTAAATTTCGGTGTTCCTCAAGGTTCCGTTTTAGGACCACTATTGTTTTCACTATATATTTTACCTCTTGGTGATATCATTTGGAAACATCATGTTAACTTTCACTGCTATGCGGATAACACAGCTGTACATTTCTATGAAACATGGTGAAGCCCCAAAATTGCCCTCACTGACAGCCTGTGTTTCAGACATAAGGAAGTGGATGGCTGCAAACTTGCTACTTTTAAGCTCGGACAAAACAGAGATGCTTGTTCTAGGTCCCAAGAAACAAAGAGATCTTCTGTTGAATCTGACAATTAATCTCGATGGTTGTACAGTCGTCTCAAATAAAACTGTGAAGGATCTCGGCGTTACTCTGGAGCCTGATCTCTCTTTTGACGAACATATCAAGACTGTTTCAAGGACAGCTTTTTTCCATCTACGTAACATTGCAAAAATCTGACATTTTCTGTCCAAAAATGATGCAGAAAAATTAATCCATGCTTTTGTCATTTCTAGGTTTGACTACTGCAATGGCTCTACTTTCCGGCCATCTGGATAAAGCACTAAATAAACTTCAGTTAGTGCTAAATACGTCCAAAGAATTTGATCATATTACTCCAGTGCTAGCCTCCCTACACTGGCTTCCTGTTAAGGCAAGGACTGATTTCAAGGTTTGACTGCTAACCTACAAAGCATTACATGGGCTTGCTCCTACCTATCTTTCCGATTTGGTCCTGCCGTACATACCTACACGTATGCTACGGTCACAAGACGCAGGCCTCCTAATTGTCCTTAGAATTTCTAAGCAAACAGCTGGAGGCAGGGCTTTCTCCAAAAGAGCTCCATTTTTATGGAATGGTCTGCCTACCCATGTGAGAGATGCAGCCTCGGTCTCAACCTTTAAGTCTTTATTGAAGACTCATCTCTTCAGTAGGTCCTATGATTGAGTGTAGTATGGCCCAGGTGTGTGAAGGTGAACGGAAAGGCACTGGAGCAACGAACCACCCTGCCTGGCCGGTTCCCCTCTCTCCACTGGGATTCTCTGCCTCTAACCCCCAGGGGCTGAGTCACTGGCCTACTGGTGCTCTTCCATGCCATCCCTAGGAGGGCTGCGTCACTTGAGTGGGTTGAGTCACTGACATGGTCTTCCTGTCTGGATTGGCCACCCCTCATAGCCTGGCTCCTCTAGGTTCCTTCCTAGGTTTTGGCCTTTCTAGGGAGTTTTTCCTAGCCACCGCGCATCTACACCTGCGTTGCTTGCTGTTTGGGGTTTTAGGCTGGGTTTCTGTACAGCACTGAGATATCAGCTGATGTAAGAAGGGCTATATAAATTTGATTTGTAGCGAATGGAGGACGCTATTCCTGTGGTTAATCTTCATGCCATCCTGTTGTTGTCACGTTCTTTTTTTTTTGTTGGTTTTTGTGTTCGTCCTAGTATGGTTCTCAATCAGAGGCAGGTGTCGTTAGTTGTCTCTGATTGAGAATCATACTTAGGTAGCCTTTTTTTCCACCTGGGTTTTGTGGGTGTTTATTTTCTGTCTAGTGTGTGTTGTCACCTTACAGAACTGTTTCGGTTTCGTTGATTCACGTTTATTATTTTGTTCCAGTTTTCAGTTGTGTTTTTGAATAAATCAATATGGACACTTACCACGCTGCGGTTTGGTCCGATCCTTACTCCTCCTCAGACGAAGAGGAGGAAATCCATTACAGTTGTAAAGAGAAGCAATGTGCTTAATATTAGAAAAGTTGAGAAATAAATATAGTAGGCATAACTTATAGAAAGCTGATGGGATCCTGCTCTTTTTAAGAGGCCATCACTCTGTTTTCTCACGCAATTAATTGCATAACCTATAGAAATGTTGCGATCTCATGAAGTATTTGATTAGATTTTCGTTCATATTTGCATTGATGTCAGAGTGATTAGAGGGACAATATAGTGCTGAGTACCAGGTAGTTTGCAAGTTTGGTAGGCTACTGATGACCATCAACAGCATCCGAGCTTGGAGAAGCCTAATTACAGCCCTAGTCACAATACTCTTGGTCCCCCTAAAATGGGTGGACTATGTACAAAACAATGCTGTAATTTGTCAACAGTTCCTCCGATATGAATGAAAATATCCTCAAATTAAAGCTGACAGTATGCACTTTAACCTACTTTTCTTTGTATCATTTCAAATCCAAAGTGCTGGAGTAGAGAGCCAAAACAACAAAACATTTGTCACTGTCCCAATACTTTTGGAGCTCACTCTCTCACCAAATGGCCATTCCATTAACATCCTGTAGTTCCCCGTGTCCTTTTGTTGAAATACCTCTAATTTCCCTGAACTGAATCTTGTCAAAACAGCTTCTACATTATGCTTTTCTCAGTTTGAGGGTAATGCTTGGAAAATAAATACACCCCTTCCTTACATTACCCTATCCCATGGCACTTGGCCAAAAGCACATTTCTCTATCATGAGTAATTCCAGGCAACCCATAGTACTGAGGGAACCAGCTGTTGTCAAATGGGGGCTGGGAGAGTGGTGATGGACTGTGAGACCAGTGTTGTGACTTAGACATGGGTGGGGTGCAGTAAGAATGACCTCATCTAGCTCAACCAACCTGCCAATGGCATTTTTTTTTTTTTTAATTGAACCTTCATTTAACTAGGAAAGTCAGTTAAGAACAAATTCTTATTTACAATGACAGCCTACCAGGGAACAGTGGGTTAACTGCCTTGTTCAGAGATAGAACGACAAATATGTACCTTGTCAGCTCTGGGGATCGATCCAGCAACCTTTTGATTACTGGCCCAACGCTCTAACCATTAGGCTAACTGCCTCCCCTAATGGGAAAAGGTTTTCCACAATTCCTATTTTCCACGATTCCTACAATTCCACTGTTTTATTTTGAGGACTTCCTTTTAATGAAACAACCCATCCCCATGCTGTGGAAAAAACTCTGGAAGCTTGCTTCCAAGTGAACAGACTGCCATAATGATGGATTCTGGGTCTGTTTGTATCAAGTGTCTCAGAGTAGGAGTGCTATTCTAGTATAAAGTCCTCCCTTCCCACGTGATGGATTCTGACTCCTAAACCTGGAATCGTGTTAATTATCAGGTATCCAATTGAAATATTGAGTGCTATGGTCTAGAGGGTCTACACTAGAAGTTAATGGTTATCTGTAGGAGGAATGTATACGGTAGAGGCAATTAAGCTTGGAATGTACTGAGTGCAGGGAAGACGATCATATGTTCGCAGGCACTGATAAGGGTGGATAGCTGTGGATTAGTGAGGAAGGGTGACGAGGTCAGGTCACAATAAGAGAGAAGGAACAGTTTACTAATTGTCTGTGAGTTTAAATAAGTTCATTTAGAAATGAACACATGTAATATTATTCCTTTTGATCTAAGAGTCAAGACAGCAGGTCTCTGAAGAACGTTTTCCCCTCTAATACTAAGGCATTGCACTGGCCTCAGTGTGTTGGCTCAACACTAATAACAGCAACTTTCAAATTAGAATATTGGTGCAGACTCTTTGACAAAGTACACAATATTTCCAGGAATCTTAAATAACATTTTCTGCAATAAGAACGATTCAACTCACCGCTTTAGCTCGAATGTCGTAGCCACACTGGGTGTTAATGACATCCTCCTACAATACGAAAGAGAGGATATTTATAAACGGTATATTCATAGCATTCGCCTAATTGACTCAATACCAAACCTGCGACAAGTTTGCAAACAGTAGATAGAAATGGATGTCGGGCCTGCTAAGTGAGACGATGGTTTAAAACTGGGGTTATTAATGAGCTTGATATAGGCATATGTATATTGACATGTATAGTGAGCCAAACCATTAGTTATTTTTCAAATATCATGGATAATGTCAATGTCAAGGACTTATATTTTGTATGTGCATGTAGGCAAAGAAATGTAATTTGAAGCTACATGCCATTTGGTCTTGTTGCATGCTAAAAAAAAATAGATTTCATCATAAACATCTTCAAATAAGGCTCAGCTAGGGTTATGTAGCCTATTTGTATGCCGTTTGGCTGTAGTATGAGTGAATTCTCTGCGGCACAGGCTAGTTGTGTCCCTCCTTGTGTGTGTTGTATGAGTATGATTTATGGTGATGTGAAGTTAGCAACTGTGAAACGTTAGCCCCTTAAAAAAGGGATTTGAGCTAAAATAGGAACACTGCCATCTAGCCAGTGCTTTTGACAGAGAGAGATTACGACATGGCTTCTGACTAGTCACAGAGAAACAACTAGGAAGGTACTGAGCTTTAAGCTACAGACTCTGCTAAGTGTGTTCGCAGGCCACTTTACTATTTCAAGTGTATTGGTATGGACTAATGCAATACGCTGGTGGCTGGACATTAGAATGGAGCATTTTGATAACTCCTCCAAATTAGTTTTTGCAATTGCACTAGTGATGTACTGACTGATCAACTCCAATAAAAGCGGTCTGTACTTCAGAGGATACTGGGTATAGTTCAGTGAAGTGAGAGTGGTGAGAGAACACATACTGCTGGGTCTTTGGTGCAGCATGAAAAGGGCACTCCGCACTTCTCGCGACTTGGGTTGGAATCTGTGCAGTTGAAGTAGATGTTCAAGTTCCAGTCATCTGCCCCAAAGGCTCCACAACACTCCCACTGGAAAGGCCAAAGAGACAGAACAACATCCTGTTCAGACATCACCAACCTCTTCAAAGGGATATTCAGTGTCTTTTTATTTTATTTTTACCCATCTACCATGATGGGTGATCTCTTTGCAAGGCATTGGAAAACCTCCCTGGTCTTTGCAGTTGAATCTGTGTTTGAAATTCACTGCTCGACAGAGGGACCCCTTACAGATAATTTTGTGACTTGTTCAGCAATATTTTTGTCCTGAACTTATTTAGGTATTTCAGCTTTTAATTTTGTATTCATTTGTACAAATTTCTAAAAACATAATTTCACTTTGACATTATGGGGTATTGTGCGTAGGCCTGTGAAACAAAATCTCAATTGAATCCATTTTAAATTCAAGCTGTAACACAGAAAAATGTGTAAATGGTCAAGGAGTGTGAATACTTTTTAAAGGCACTGTAGTTTTTTCTAGGTTTTCACTCTCAAAATCACACCTTTTTTTTTTTTTATATAACAAAAATTGGATGTTCTAAGTCCACAACAATGCTTAAACCATATCAGGAGACCATTTTTGGATGTCTGTGAAATTTTGTGAAATCTATAAAACCTATTTTTTGGAGGGTGCAGTTGCCCTTTAATTCAACTGAACACTGAGCAACTGATCATTTGGCTAGTGGTGTTTTTGTACTGGAGGCCTATAACAATGTTAGGAGCTGATGGTGGACTATAGGAAAAGGAGGGCCGAACAGGCCCCCATTAACATCGATGGGGCTGTAGTGGAGCGGGTCGAGAGTTTCAAGTTCCTTGGTGTCCACATCACCAACTAACTTTCATGGCCCAAACACACCAAGGCAGCTGTGTAGAGGTCAAGAGACTGAAAAGATTTGGCATGGGTCCCCAGATCCTCAAAAGGTTCTATAGCTGCACCATCGACAGCATTCAGACCAGTTGCATCACCGTCTGGTATGGCAACTGCTCAGCATCTGACCATAAGGCGCTACAGAGGGTAGTGCGTATGGCCCAGTACATCACTGGGGCCAAGCTTCCTGACATCCAGGACCCATATACCAGAGGAAGAGGTGTCAGAGGAAGGCCCCCCAATTTTTTTTTTTTTTTAAAGACTCTAGTCACCCAAGTCATAGACTGTTCTCTCTGCTACCACACGGCAAGCAGTACCAAAGTGCCAAGTTCCCCTTTGTTTTTACACTGTTGCTACTCGCTGTTTATTATCTATGCATAGTCACCTTACAAATTACCTCAACTAACCTGTACCCCCGCACATTGACTCGGTACCGGTACCCCCTGTATATAGCCTCGCTATTGTTATGTAATTTTGTTGTGTTACTTTTTGACTTTATTATATTTTTTTACTTTAGTTAATTTAGTAAATATTTTCTTAACTCTTATTTCTTGAACTGCATTGTTGGTTAAGTAAGCCTTTCACGGTAAGGTCTACACCTGTACACCTGTATTCGATGCATGTGACAAATACAATTTGATTTGAATATAGACCCAGTGTGTGGCAGCTTGCCCGTTAGGGAATTAGGGCTGCGCCCCACTTTTGATTATCCCCCGCACCCCAAAAAAACTGGTGATAAAAAAAGTTGGAAGTCGGAAGTTTACATACATTTAAACTCAGTTTCACAATTCCCGACATTTAATCCAAGTAAAAATTCCCTGTCTTAGGTCATTTAGGGTCACCACTTTATTTTAAGAATGTGAAATGTCAGAATAATAGTAGAGAGAATTATTTATTTAAGCTTTTATTTCTTTCATCACATTCCCAGTGGGTCAGAAGTTTACACATACAACTATTTTCTTTCTCATCAATTTACACACAATAAACCATAATGATGAAGCAAAAACAGGTTTTTAGAAATGTTTTCAAATGTATTAAATAAAACACTCAAGTACCTTATTTACACAAGTATTCAGACCTTTTGCTATGAGACTCAAAATTGAGCTCAGGTGCATCCTGTTTCCATTGATCATCCTTGAGATGCTTCTACAACTTGACTGGAGTCCACCTGTGTTAAATTCAATTAACTGGACATGATTTGGAAAGGCACACATCTGTCTATTTAAAGGTCCCAGAGTTGACAGTGCATGTCAGAGAAAAAAACCAAGCCATGAGGTCGAAAGAATTGTCCGTAGAGGTCCGAAACAGGATTGTGTCGAGGGAGGTGACCTTGGTCAGAGTTCCTCTGTGGAGATGGGAGAACCTTACAGAAGGACAACCATCTCTGCAGCACTCCAACAATCAAGCCTTTATGGTCAAGTGGCCCAATGGAAGTCACTCCTCTGTAAAAAGGCACATGACAGCCCGCTAAAGGACTAGGACCATGAGAAACAAGATTCTCTGGTCTGATGAAACCAAGATTGAAATCTTTGGCCTGAATGCCAAGCATCACACCTGGAGGAAACCTGGCATCATCGCTACAATGAAGCATGGTGGTGGCAGCATCATGCTGTGGGGATGATTTTCAGCAGCAGGCCCTGGGAGACTAGTCAGGATCAGATGAACAGAGCAAAGTACAGAGAGATCCTTGATGACAACCTGTTCCAGAGCTCTCAGGACCTCAGACTGGGGGCAAAGGTTAACCTTCCAACTGGACAACGACCCTAAGCACACAGCCAATCAACGCAGGAGTGGCTTCGGGACAAGTCTCTGAATGTCCTTGAGTGGCCCAGCCAGAGCCTGGACTTGAACGCGATCGAACATCTCTGGAGAGACCTGAAAATAGCTGTGCAGTGACGATCCCCATCCAACCTGACAGAGCTTGAGAGGATCTGCAGAGAAGAATGGGAGAAACTCCCCAAATACAGGTGTGCCAAGCTTGTAGCGTCATACCCAAAAAGACTCATCTGTAAACGCTGCCAAAGGTGCTTCAACAAAGTACTGAGTAAAAGGTCTGAATACTTATGTAAATGTGATATTTCAATATTTAATTTTTTATAAATTAGCAAAAATGTATAAAAAACTGTTTTTGCTTTGTTATTATTGGGGTATTGTGTGTAGATTGATGAGGGAATGATCATTTTAAAAAATCAATTTTAGAAAGAGGCTGTAACGTAACAAAATATGGAAAAAGTCAAGGGTTCTGAATACTTTCAGAAGGCACTGTACCTGCGTATAGCCCTCACTACACCACTGGGTGCACCAGTAAATTATTAATCTTATCACACAGAAAGACAGTTGTGAAAAGATAACTGCTCTTACGTATTCTTGGGTGAAATCTATGAGATTCTGCAGGTCAATGTCATCCCGGTACGCCCGGATGTTGTTGTTGATGAAGAAGTTGAGCTGGTCCTTGATCCAGTCCTTGAAGACAAAGGCCAAGACTCCAGCTGTCAGCTCCAGGAAGAAGATGATCCCCAGGAACACGGAGAACTGGAACAGAGCAATGTTGGCCAACACTGAATATGGGATACCCAGCCAGAAAAATTGGCTCAAATTACTTATGATCAGGTGGTATACTGTTTTGCGATAGGACGTTTTGTAAATGTATTTTTATTATTTTCTATTTAAAAATGTTTGTGGCCCATCACCCCTCTTCGGGGGACAAAAATAACATAATTTTTTTTGTTACATGTACATTCTACACAGGTTTACGTATATGGCACTTTTTTCACACTAGTTACATAGCAAGAATATAGTTATTTGATATACAGTTGAAGTCGGAAGTTTACATACACCTTAGCCAAATACATTTAAACTCACTTTTTCACAATTCCTGACATTTAATCCTAGGAACAATTCCCTGTCTTAGGTCAGTTAGGATCACCACTTTATTTTAAGAATGTGAAATGTCCGAATAATAGTAGAGAGAATGATATATTTCAGTTTTTATTTATTTCGTCACATTCCCAGTGGGTCAGAAGTTGTGAAGCCTTCCACAAAAGTTGGGTGAATTTTGGCCCATTCCTTCTGACAGAGCTGGTGTAACTGAGTCAGGTTTGTAGGCTTCCTTGCTCGCACACGCTTTTTCAGTTCTGCCCACAAATGATCTATGGGATTGAGGTCAGGGCTTTGTGATGGCCACTCCAATACCTTGACTTTGTTGTCCTTAAGCCATTTTGCCACAACTTTGGAAGTATGCTTGGGGTCATTGTTCATTTGGAAGATCCATTTGTGATCAAGCTTTAACTTCCTGACTGATGTCTTGAAATGTTGCTTCAATATATCCACATAATTTTCCTGTCTCATTATGCCATCTATTTTGTGAAGTGCACCAGTCCTTCCTGCAGCAAAGCACCCTCACAACATGATGCTGCCACTCCCGTGTTCGCGGTTGGGATGGTGATCTTCGGCTTGCAATATCTCCCCCTTTTTCCTCCAAACATAGCAATGGTCATTTTGGCCAAACAGTTCTATTTTTGTTTCATCAGACCAGAGGACATTTCTCTAAAAAGTACGATCTTTGTCCCCATAGTCTGGATTTTTTATGGCGGTTTTGGAGCAGTGGCTTCTTCCTTGCTGAGCGGCCTTTCAGTTATGTCGATATAGGACTTGTTTTACTGTGGATATAGATACTTTTGTACCTGTTTCCTCCAGCATCTTCACAAGGTCCTTTGCTGTTGCTTTGGGATTGATTTGCACTTTCCGCACCAAAGTAAGTTTGTCTCTAAGAGACAGAACGTGTCTCCATCCTGAGCGGTATGACGGCTGCATGGTCCCATGGTGTTTATACGTGCATACTATTGTACAGATAAACGTGGTACCTTCAGGCATTTGGAAATTGCTCCCAAAGATGAACCAAACTTGTGGAGGTCTACAAAAAAAAAATTCTCTGAGGTCTTGGGCTGATTTCTTTAGATTTTCCCATGATGTCAAGTAAAGAGGCACTGAGTTTGAAAGTAGGCATTGAAATACATCCACAGGTACACCTCCAATTGACTGAAATGATGTCAACTAGCCTATCAGAAGCTTCTAAAGCCATGACATAATAATTTCCCAAGCTGTTTAAAGGCACAGTCAACTTAGTGTGTGTAAACTTCTGACCTACTGGAATTGTGATACAGTGAATTATACGTGAAATAATCTGTCTGTAAACAATTGCTGGAAAGATTACTTGTGTCATGCACAAAGTAGATGTCCTAATCAACTTGCCAAAACTATAGTTTGTTAACAAGAAATTTGTGGAGTGGTTGAAAATCAAGTTTCAATGACTCCAACCTCAGTGTATGTAAACTTCCGACTTCAACTGTACATTATATCTGGATAGATAGTACTTAAACACATTCGGTAAACATTATATATTTTGTTTTCAGTCATAACTATTATAGAATATGAGCTTTTAAACCCACCCCACAGCCCATCCCACCTATCTCCGTAAACCACCCTTTTATGATTTCCATGTGCCATATATTTTTCAACTCTGCTGTTTCACATAAATTCTGAACCTTTCTAAATCGCACAGATTGTAAGTTAAATATGATTATTTCTAATAAAAGTATTATATTGTTGACTGATTTCAATATGGCTTTCCAAATCTCCCAACAGTGCTAAACATCTTTTTAGCAACCAGAAAAACATGTCCTTTAACTAGTTGTTATCTGACTTGGATATGTCATCGTGAAAAAAATGATTTGGTCTTTACAACCAGCAAAACAGTTTACAGCCAGGACATGAAGTCATTATTTAGCATTCCAAATGTTTCCCACTGGATCAAAGCATATCACAGTATACGAAACATGAACAAACGCTACATATTTGTAGATAAAGCAACTGAACTTTTAAAAAACTGAACTAATCAACACTGCCAGCCAAATATATTATGCAAACACATTAGTAATCACTTGTTGTTTTCAAGCTTTCTACTTTCAGCTAACCCCTCCATCACCCAGTTCAAGAGAGAGAATGAATCCATTCTGGACCTCTAACAATTCATTGCCAATCCATTCAACATTCCATTGACATTTTATAATAGAGCTCTTCTAAGATGTTGACTTGGTTTATAAGACTCAATATAAAGCTTTTTGTCATAAACCTAAAACCCCCTTTCATCTACACTCTTTGAAAAAAGACTTCCGAAAGGGTTCTTCGGCTGTCCCCATAGGATAAAAAAAATGTGGGTTTCAGGTAGAAGCCTTTTGAGTTCCATGTAAAATCCTCTGTGGAAAGGGTTCTACCTGGAAACCAAAAGGGTTCTACCTGGAACCAAAAAGGGTTCATCAAAGGGTTCTCCTATGGGAACAGCCGAAGAACCCTTTTAGGTTCTAGATAACACCTTTTTTCTAAGAGTGTACCTCATTTTTATCAAAGGCCCACCAATCCCCAGGGGGAAAAATGTTTCTGGTTGTTAAACTGGTTGAGAAGTCATCATATAACCAGATTACAACCAAATGGTCTCTGTTACCCAAGGTCTCTTTCATGACGACATCAAGAAGTCATGGGAAAGAGGTCATATTTTGGTTGATATTACAACCTGATAAAGACATTATTTTCTGGATGTTAAAAAGATGTTAACAAAACGCCCTTATACTGACATAACCATGACTTCATAAAATACATCACAATGTAATAAAGAAGTCATTAAGACATAATTATGAGCAATAATTCACCAGTCCAAACAACAAAAAACACAAACTTGCTCCGTAAAGCTGTGGTTTAGTACACACATTGGAGTGGCCCTATAATTGCTTGGTAGGGTAGGGTTAAGTATTGACAGGGGGATGAAAAATACTTCCAATGTTATGTCATATCAATGTAAAATATAATGCTCTCGAATAACAAGGAGAACATACAAACTTGAGAAGGAAAGAGTTCTCCCTCAGTGCTCCGATACAACCAGCGAAGCCAAGGATAAACATAACTCCTCCCACCACCAGGAAGAGCCAGACGGGGTCAAAGCCCCCCAGGTCGGTGATGGATGAGATGTTGGAGAGCACACCCTGGGGGGGGAAGAGAGAGAGAGAGGAGGGGGGGTGATCACTAGATATAATAGTCAATAAGTTATGTTTTTTTATTCATAGTCAATCATGTCAACTGTTTTATAGAGTTTGAAACACAAAGCTTGAGCAATGGAGACCTTATTGGACATACTAAAATGATTCCATTCTAGGACTCTCATGACAAAGACACAAGCATACACGATATTGTACAAGGGCTCACACATGCACGCACGCACAAATCCACGCCCGGATATGTACACGCACACACATATATGCATGCACATACACACCGCCTTCATAACAGCTTAGAAATATAAGCCAAAATAGGAGCAAACACAATGAAGAAATTGGGATCCCTAAAAAATACAAATGAACCTGTGAATGTGTCCAATCCATTCAGGAGTCATTTTGAAGTCATGCTTCCCACTGGAAAACTCCAGTGTTTTTAAATTTTTTAACAGAAATAAATCACATGCAGGGCAGATGGGTGTGGAACACTATTTAACATGGGTCAGTCTCGTCATAGACTTATAAACCTGTGATCTATTAATATGACATATGATACTTCTTTATTGGTAGAACAGAAATAATAAATAACACTAGGATCTCTTCAGTAACACTTTACTTAAAGCCTGCAAGCATAATGCTTGATAACTTGTTATAAGCATGTATATGAGCCTTTACAATGTCTTATAAACAGGCTTATAATGTCGAAAGTCTATGTATGAACATTTCAACTAACTCAAATTGGCTGGTATGTAGTGTGGATCACTATTAAATAATTATAAGACATTATGCTCAAAAAGTTTTACAATGCATTATAAGTGCATTATAATGCACTATACCTGCAGACACTTGAAAGTGTTACAAATTCTTTGAGCAGTCAGCTTTTTTATTTCACCTTTATTTAACCAGGTAGGCTAGTTGAGAACAAGTTCTCATTTACAACTGCGACCCGGCCAAGATAAGGCATAGCAGTGTGAACAGACAACACAGAGTTACACATGGAGTAAACAATAAACAAGTCAATAAAACAGTAGAGAAAAAAGAAAGAAAAAAAAGAGTCTGTATACATTGTGTGTGAAAGGCAAGAGGAGGTAGGCGAATAATTACAATTTAGCAGATTAACACTGGAGTGATAAATGATCAGATGGTCCTGTGCAGGTAGAGATACTGGTGTGCAATAGAGCAGAAAAGTAAATAAAATAAAAACAGTATGGGGATGAGGTAGGTAAATTGGGTGGGCTATTTAACGATGGACTATGTACAGCTGCAGCGATCGGTTAGCTGCTCAGATAGCAGATGTTTAAAGTTGGTGAGGGAGATAAAAGTCTCCAACTTCAGCGATTTTTGCAATTCGTTCCAGTCACAGGCAGCAGAGAACTGGAAGGAAAGGCGGCCAAATGAGGTGTTGGCTTTAGGGATGATCAGTGAGATACACCTGCTGGAGTGCGTGCTACGGGTGGGTGTTGCCATCGTGACCAGTGAACTGAGACAAGGCGGAGCTTTACCTAGCATGGACTTGTAGATGACCTGGAGCCAGTGGGTCTGGCGACGAATATGTAGCGAGGGCCAGCCGACTAGAGCATACAGGTCGCAGTGGTGGGTGGTATAAGATGGAGTAAGGTATAAGGTAGAGTATTGGAAGCTATTTTGTAGATGACATCGCCGAAGTCGAGGATCGGTAGGATAGTCAGTTTTACTTGGGTAAGTTTGGCGGCGTGAGTGAAGGAAGCTTTGTTGTGAAATAGAAAGACGATTCTAGATTTGATTTTGGATTGGAGATGTTTGATATGAGTCTGAACCATGCAGGGTGGTGATGCTAGTCGGGCGTGCGGGTGCAGGCAGCGAACGGTTGAAAAGCATGCATTTGGTTTTACTAGCGTTTTAAGAGCAGTTGGAGGCCACGGAAGGAGTGTTGTATGGCATTGAAGCTCGTTTGGAGGTTAGATAGCACAGTGTCCAAGAAAGGGCCAGAAGTATACAGAATGGTGTCGTCTGCGTAGAGGTGGATCAGGGAATCGCCCGCAGCAAGAGCAACACCATTGATATATACAGAGAAAAGAGTCGGCCCGAGAATTGAACCCTGTGGCACCCCCATAGAGACTGCCAGATGACCGGACAACATGCCCTCCGATTTGACACACTGAACTCTGTCTGCAAAGTAGTTGGTGAACCAGGCAAGGCAGTCATTAGAAAAACCAAGGCTACTGAGTCTGCCGATAAGAATATGGTGATTGACAGAGTCGAAAGCCTTGGCCAGGTCGATGAAGACGGCTGCACAGTACTCTCTTTTAACGATGGCGGTTATGATATCGTTTAGTACCTTGAGCGTGGCTGAGGTGCGCCCGTGACCGGCTCGGAAACCAGATTGCACAGCGGAGAAGGTACGGTGGGATTTGAGATGGTCAGTGATCTGTTTATTGACTTGGCTTTCAAAGACCTTAGATAGGCAGGGCAGGATAGATATAGGTCTGTAACAGTTTGGGTCCAGGGTGTCTCCCCCTTTGAAGAGGGGGGTGACCGCGGCAGCTTTCCAGTCCTTGGGGATCTCAGACGATATGAAAGAGAGGTTGAACAGGCTGGTAATAGGGGTTGCGACAATGGCGGCGGATAGTTTCAGAAATAGAGGGTCCAGATTGTCAAGCCCAGCTGATTTGTACGGGTCCAGGTTTTGCAGCTCTTTCAGAACATCTGCTATCAGGATTTGGGTAAAGGAGAACCTGGAGAGGCTTGGGCGAGTAGCTGCGGGAGGGGGGGGGCGGAGCTGTTGGCCGAGGTTGGCGTAGCCAGGAGGAAGGCATGGCCAGCCGTTGAGAAATGCTTGTTGAAGTTTTAGATTATCATGGATTTATCGGTGGTGACCGTGTTACCTAGCCTCAGTGCAGTGGGCAGCTGGGAGGAGGTGCTCTTGTTCTCCATGGACTTTACAGTTTCCCAGAACTTTTTGGAGTTAGAGCTACAGGATGCAAATTTCTACTTGTAAAAGCTGGCATTTGCTTTCCTGACTGACTGTGTGTATTGGTTCCTGACTTCCCTGAACAGTTGCATATCGCGGGGACTATTCGATGCTATTGCAGTCCGCCACAGGATGTTTTTGTGCTGGTCGAGGGCAGTCAGGTCTGGAGTGAACCAGGGGCTATATCTGTTCTTAGTTCTGCATTTTTTGAACGGAGCATGCTTATCTAAGATAAAGTTACTTTTAAAGAATGACCAGGCATCCTCAACTGACGGGATGAGGTCAATGTCCTTCCAGGATACCCGGGCCAGGTCGATTAGAAAGGGCTGCTCGCAGATGTGTTTTAGGGAGCGTTTGACAGTGATTAGGGGTGGTCGTTTGACTGCGGACCCGTAGCGGATACAGGCAATGAGGCACTGATCGCTGAGATCCTGATTGAAGATAGCGGAGGTGTATTTGGAGGGCCAGTTGGTCAGGATAACGTCTATGAGGGTGCCCTTGTTTACAGATTTAGGGTTGTATCTGGTGGGTTCCTTGATGATTTGTGTGAGATTGAGGGCATCTAGCTTAGATTGTAGGACGGGGTGTTAAGCATATCCCAGTTTAGGTCACCTAGCAGAACAAACTCTGAAGCTAGATAGGGGGCGATCAATTCACAAATGGTGTCCAGGGCACAGCTGGGAGCTGAGGGGGGTTGGCAGCAGGCGGCAACAGTGAGAGACTTATTTCTGGAGAGATACATTTTTTTAACTAGAAGTTCGAACTGTTTGGGTATGGACCTGGAAAGTATGACATTACTTTGCAGGCTAACTCCTCCCCCTTTGGCAGTCCTATCTTGACGGAAAATGTTATAGTTGGGTATGGAAATATCAGAATTTTTGGTGGCCTTCCTAAGCCAGGATTCAGACACAGCAAGGACATCAGGGTTGGCAGAGTGTGCTAAAGCAGTGAGTAAAACAAACTTAGGGAGGATGCTTCTGATGTTGACATGCATGAAACCAAGGCTTTTTCGATCACAGAAGTCATCAAATGAGGGTGTCTGGGGACATGCAGGGCCTGGGTTTACCTCCACATCACCCGCGGAACAGAGGAGGAGTAGGATGAGGGTGCGGCTAAAGGCTATCAAAACTGGTCGCCTAGAGCGTTGGGGACAAAGAATAAAAGGAGCAGATTTCTGGGCGTGGTAGAATATATTCAGGGCATAATGCGCAGACATGGGTATGGTGGGGTGTGGGTACAGCGGAGGTAAGCCCAGGCACTGGGTGATGATATGAGAGGTTGTATCTCTGGACATGCTGGTTGTAATGGTTGAGGTCACCGCATGTGTGGGAGGTGGGACTAAGGAGGTATCAGAGGTATGAAGAGTGGAACTAGGGGCTCCATTGTAAACTAAAACAATGATAACTAACCTGAACAACATTATACAAGGCATATTGACATTTGAGAGAGACATACAGCGAGGCATAAAGTAATCGCAGGTGTTGATTGGGAGAGCTAGCTAAAACAACAGGTGAGAGATAAACAGATAAAAAATAAATAAACAATTAGTTATCTAATGATACAGGACACCCAGGGATCTCAGCTGGACTCACCTTCTCGCTCCATGCCCAAAGCCCTATGCCAAGGAACGCCACTCCGAGTAACTGTGAACAGACAGGCAGACAAGTATTTTTGATATGAGTTATTAATATAAAACTAAAGGCATGCTCTCTGGCTTATCGACTGAGTTGTGGTTAAGGAAAATTATTCCACCATTAAATCAACCATCAAGATATGAGAAATGTACTGAATGTTGTTGAGGTTAACGTCAACCAATTATTTCTCAAATGTAGGAGGATTCGTGCAATTTTCCAGACAGGAATTTAGAACTGCCATAACTCTATGGAGTGGGACTAAAATGCTAAATTGTGTAACCCTGAAATAATGTGAACAAAAATATTAAAGAACAACAGCCTCCTGCATTTCCATCAATGCATACTACCAACACCCCTAAAAGCTATTGATGAGGGAAAACAGATCTTAGACCAGGCTCGACTAGGCCTGGACTAGTTCTGGACTAAAGAACACTCTAAGGCCCAGTTTCCTTGATACAGATTAAGCCTAGTGCTGGACTAAAAACCATGTCAAATTGAGATTGTCCATTAAAAATGATTCTTAGTCAAAGAGGCATATATTCAGGAAACTGGCCCAGAATCTCCAAATAGAAAGCGCTTTTTAGTCCAGGACTATGCTTAATTGTGTCCGGTGAACCTGCCTATAGGTTTTATATCAATGGATCTACATCCTTACAGCAGAAGTCAAACATAAGTGAATTAATATAGGGCACATCCATCTGTAACAAATAGATTTGCCTCACAGTGTATTAGAGTGCCGTAGTGTACGTTTAACCTGAAGTTCACATCATCTGTCAGGTTATGCTGTACAAGATGTGAGGATCTACAGTACATGAAAATAAATAATTAGCCCAAAATGATTTGTATTATTTTTGAAAAGACAAGGATTCCGTCAGTAGTCTACTGAATGTAGAATCTAACCTATCAATCAGCACGGGAACATCTTACAATGGCAACAAATGGTAGGCACTGTGTCAACAGATATCACAGACTATACTGTATGACTCAAACAATCAATCCGATGTATAATGGTTCACTTCAGAAGACATAGTCGAAACACATTGCATGCACCATATCTGCATTTGCTTTCTGGTCTTTTTGGAGTGTATTGATGGTAAAAATTATATAACGTGTTACAACGTCAATACATTTGTATTTACATGTATACTCTTATCTATTTTAGATATACTGTAGATGTAATTCATGCCCCCTTATCCTTTAGTGCCACTCAACCTATTGTCACTTGGCAATTGGCAATCATGAATTTTGGGTCCCACATTACATTGTCCCTTAGGATAGATTTGAATAGAATAGATACACTATTGTCCATTTCATAAGAAACTGAAATTTGTATACTGTATATCTCAACCTGCCCCCATATACTGTATATTTACACACATGTTGAGAGGTGCAGTGTCAGCCACAGAGCTGGAGAGCAGTTTAAGTGTAAATGCCTTGCTCAGATGCACAAATGCAGTTGATGGTACCTGCCAGTATACTTCCAGTTCAGTCGCCACTTTTTTGCTTGAACCAGCAATATTCCAGTTACTGGTCCATCTAGGCAACCTGCTGCCATGGTAGGCAGGCACAATGAAATTACCGTAGAGAAAAATATGACTATGATAGAGTATTGTGACAGTAGACTACTTAGGCTACAACTTGAGTAATTACATGTTAACATTACATTTGAAATTTTGCATGTTGCAAACATGTACGTTGAAAACGCTGCGCTGTAGCCGACCTACACTCACCTGCCAATTTATTAGGTACACCCATCTAGTACTGGGTTGGACCCCCGTTGCCTCCAGATCAGCCAGAATTCTTCTGGGCATGGATTCTACAAGTCGGAAACATTCCACAGGGATGTTGGTCCGTGCTGACACGATGGCATCATGCAGTTGCTGCAGATTGGGCAGCGGTACACCACCACCACTAGCCTGTGCCGTTGACACCAGGCAGGATGGGTCCATGGAATCATGCTACTTACACCAAATCCTGACTCTGCCATCAGCATGACGCAACAGAAACCACGACTCATAGGACCATGCAATGTTTTTCCCACTCCTCAATTGTCCAGTGTTTGTGATGGCGTGCCCACTGAACTCGCTTCTTTTTGTTTTTAGCTGATAGGAGTGGAGCCCCGGTGTGGTCGTCTGCTGCAATAGCCCATCCGTGACAAGGATCGAAGAGTTGTGCGTTCCGAGATGCCGTTCTGCACACCACTGTTGTACTGCACTGTTATTTGTCTGTTTGTGGCCCGCCGGTTAGTTTGCAAGATTCTTGCAATTCTCCTTCAACCTCTCTCATCAACAAGCTGCACCGATATTGCTAGCACCTTTAGCTAGCGTGGCCTTCTTGTGCATTTCTGTGGATGCATGCTGAGTTAGGTCATTCTCCCCTCCATGGCCAATTGAGAATACAAGACGGAATAACGCGGGCTAAACCCACCTCTTTTTTGCTTCCCATTGTTTGTTGTAGCTGCTGTAGCTGCAGCTTTTATTTTTTGCAGGTTTATCCATATTTCCTTGATATGCCACACCGACCAAACAACAACAGACATTACTGTGCAGGAATTGCCGCGTTTACCCTATACTGTGATTGGATGAATATAGGACAAACCAATTTCGCCCAGTATAAACGACATCCCGGCTAATACGAGACAGTTGGCAACCCTAATTCATTGTCATCTGATGTAAACTGCTATAGCTTGCATTTAATTTAAGGTATGCCATGAGCAGTAGGACCTACAGATTTAATGACCAAAAAAATATCCGTATGACGTAATCACATATGGATACTTATAATGACAACGAGCAGCAGGGGGAAAGCTGTCTGTATAGGTCCGGACCCCGCGTTTATCAAAATAAACCATAATTCTACTATTTCAGTTCAACATTGCTGCACCAACCATCGATTCGGCTATTATTGGAGTCCCGTACGTTAGTCTCCCGATAAAGCCCCTATTCAACGTTAATAACGGTCGACCGTTCAATTATCTTATTTATTGCATCCCTTGATGTAAGACATAAAAAACATTAATGACACAAATTCCTTGCCCATATGCCCCCATATATGAAACGCGGGCCAAGGTTAAAAAGCATTTCAATATGATGTAGGCTAGTCTATAGAGCCATTATAGACACTGAAAACGTGATATAGCACACTTACTTACCCAAAATATTATATTGAATCCAAATATGAAATATTTGATACAGCAACTGACTTCATGAGCCTTGAAATGCTTTCCGGACATCATTTGGCTCGTATTTACAAATGTCGCCCACCAGAATAGGGTTAAATCATATCCAATCTGGTTTGCTTTCGACAGATCTTTTCGTAAAACCCACAGTTAACGGTTCAACCAGTAGAAATGCTCTGACAATTGTTCAACATCTTGCTTCCTCTTTGACATGCGTAGGGTCACAAACTATCTGCTTCAAAACAAATACAGAAGGTCGTATCCTAAATATATTTTTCCACCATACAGTATATAAACCGGACCAAATTAAAACCTTTCGTCATTCGAGTCTAGTCCATGATCTAGACATGGCTGTTATTTGATAGACGTGTCCACCGACCAACGAGAGATTTTCCTGTCATGACTAGGACGGACTTCATGCAACACTACAACTGCCGACTTCAGTGCGTTCAAAAACACTGGGAAAATCGATTTGAACGGTCATCCAACTCTGAATTCCTTTTTCTCGAGCTCCGACTTTCCGACCTGAAATTCACTGAGGTCATGATTTTACCTCGTATTTTCCCGAGTTCCCAGTTATTTTGAACAAGGCAATAGATCTATACCAAATATGTTTATAACTAACCCAAGATAGATCACAGCCTGTCGTTTCCAGTGGGAACAAATTAGTCATAGTTGGCAGAACCATTAGGAGGGGGGCAGAGCCAAGCACCATCTAGCGAGATCCTATTGGCGCGTTCTAGCAGGTATTTGCATATTTACGTAAGAGAACGCCTACTCTGTGAAGTGTGCCTGTGCAAAACTAGATTCGCCCTAGCACTCCTTCTAATCAACGCTTCTTTTTTTTCCTTTTTCCTGGACTAAATTAGTTTAATTGTTTAGAAACTATGTAATCTGGACAATTGTCAAATTGTTGTTTGGGGACATGTGTGTGTGTAGTCACCTCATACAAGTATTTGAGAGTATGGCTAGATAGTACACTGTCCTTCTTTCAGCACATATCAAAGCTGCAGACTGAAGTTAAATCTAGACTTGGTTTCCTTTATCGTAATCGCTCCTCTTTCACCCCAGCTGCCAAACTAACCTTGATTCAGATGGCCATCCTTCCCATTAATCGCTCCTCTTTCACCCCAGCTGCCAAACTAACCCTGATTCAGATGACCATCCTACCCATGCTAGATTACGGAGACATAATTTATAGATCAGCAGGTAAGTGTGCTCTCGAGCGGCTAGATGTTCTTTATCATACAGCCACCACTGCTCTTTATAGGACACATCACTGCACTATACTCCTCTGTAAACTGGTCATCTCTATATACCCATCGCAAGACTCACTGGCTGATGCTTATTTATAAAAACCTGCTTAGGCCTCACTCCCCCTATCTGAGATATCTGCTTCAGCCGTCATCCTTCACATACAACACCCGTTCTGCCAGTCCCCAAAGCACACACATCCTTGGGAGTACAGTCTTTTCAGTTCGCTGCAGCTAGCGACTGGAACGAGCTGCAACAAACACTCAAACTGGACAGTTTTCTCTCAATCTCTTCATTCAAAGACTCAATCATGGACGCTCTTACTTACTAAGAAAGATGGGGATGGCTGCCGTTTTATAGGCTCTTAACCAACCATGCTATTTTGTTAGTTTTTTCACATTTTTTAAAACTTATTTTGTACATCATATTGCTGCTACCTTCTCTTATGACCGTAAAGATCATCTGGAAATCAGAACAGTGATTATTCACCTTGAAGTGGACGAAGAATTTTTGTTTAATGAAATTCAGACACCCGAACAGGCCCTCATCCCCGTCATTCACATGAGAAAAAGAAGGATGCGGTGTCGCGGAAAGAAATAGGGGGGGTCTTGTGAGGATCCGCTGATGAGGGGCTAATCGGATGATTTTATTATTACTGGGTATGTGTGGGATGTTCCACCACTACAAATGCTGTGAATAACATGCGTAAACTAATGCCCATGTGCTCTCCATTAGAAATGCCTGTAGCAGCATCCTCACCAAATCCTGCTGCTGAGGATGAAGCACTGTCTACAGACCCTGCTGACTGGCCTTCAGTATTGACTGATAGAATTCGGACACAACTAGTTTGCAGAGGACCAAGTGAGGCACACCAAACTTTGTTTTCCCTAAGGAATGAGAGTGATGGAAGAAGTTGCCACCACCAGTATTTCAGGAAGACCTTGGTGAGTGGTTGGTGTATTCTGAAAGAAATAACAGCCTCTTCTGCTTCTGCTGCAAAATCTTTTCTAAGAAGAAATTTAGCAAATCAGGACTGATAGACTGGTAACATGCAAGTTCTTTGCTGACTTCACACGACAGCATGAAAACATGGAAAGAACTGGCAATGAGGATCAAAAAAGGGGAAACAATTGATGAGCATGAGATGGCACTTATGGAGACTGAGAGGATAAGATGGAGAGAAGTGTTGACACGTCTGACAGCTATTGTGCAGTCTCTGGCAATTAGGAATCTGGCACTAAGGGGACACACAGAAACACTGTACTCTCCATCAAATGGAAATTTCCTAAAAAAATGCTGAACTGATGGCACAATTTGATCCAGTCATGAAAGAGCACCTTAACTGTGTCCAAAAAGGGACCTGGAGTCACACCACCAGCTACCTCGGCCACCAAATACAGAATGAACTCATTGATTTGTTGAGCAGCAAGGTCATTTCAATATGATGAATGACATCAAGCTGGCAAAATGTTTCTCAATTATTCTAGATTGCACCTCAGATGTCAGCCACACAGTTGTCAGTTGTGATTAGAATTGTGTCACTGAAGGAGGAGCCCTACATAAAGGAACATACAAATAAAAAGATCTATATCTATCTACAGTGTGTGCAAATGTAGAAGGGTAGGGAGGTAGGCAATAAATAAGTCATAGAGGCAAAAATAATTACAATTTAGCATTAATACTGGAGTGAAATATGTGCAGATGATGATGTGCAAGCAGAGATACTGGGGTGCAAAAAAGCAAGAGGGTAAGTAATAATATGGGGATGAGGTAGTCAGGTGTGCTATTAACAGATTGGCTGTGTACAGGTACAGTGATCCGTAAGCCAACTTCGGCGGAAGTCGTGACAACCTGACTTGCCATCGAAGACCATTGTCACATCTGCTCTGGCAACGCCCTCTGGTGTTCGTCCGGTGTCTTCTTAACCTGCAGTTCTCCCCCTGTACACTCTCTCTCTCCCTCTCTGTTTAATTGTGTGATTGGAGACAGGTGTGCTGGAGTCAGAGCAGATCCCTATCAGCTGCAACTCATTCCATAAATCAAGAACTCTACAAATACTCATTCCTGCCACTTCCACTCTGCCAGATAGAAATCTCTGCTCAGTCAGTTATTATCCTAGCCTTTTGTTTATTACCAAGATCCTGTTGCTCTGCTGTGCTTGTTTCCCTGCCTCACACCATTTTGTCCTCTCATTGCAGTTACCTCTCTGGCTCCTGGCTCCTACCACCTTGCTCTGGATTTCACTCACCACCACCACCTTGGATTCCCCTCAGGACAGATTTACCCTGTTCAACTCAGTCAACTCCAACCTCTCTACACTTCGGGTTTTTCTGCAACTCATCTGAGCTACCCCGGTTCTGCACTCCATATCTCTCTGTGTACAATAAACATTTTGGTTCATTCATCCCTGCTTCCGCATCTGAGTTCGCTCCGGGTAACAACCATGACCCTGCTTGAGCTGCTGATATTTATACACCAAAGGGAGCTCTCAGAAATGTATCCACATTGTGGACTGCTCTCAGAATTGGTCTTACTCTTCCAGTGACTTTAGCCGAAGTTGAGAGAAGCTTTTCAAAGCTGAAGCTCATCAAATCCTACCTGAGGTCCACCATGTCACAGGAAAGCCTTAGTGGCCTGGCAGTCATCAGTATTAACCATGCAATTGCTGGACAGATTTCTTATGAGGATGTAATTGATGACTGCATCAAAGAAGGAAAGAAATGTCAGGGTTTAGATGGCAGCTGTACAATTTAGTGTTTCTTGTGTGCAATGGTGTAATAATCAAGATCTCTTAAGTGTGTTCTATTTGTGTGATATAGAATTTGTGCAATTTAGTTTTGTGTAATTTTTGTTAGTAATAGTGTAATTATATTCTCTATATTTGTATTTATATACTACAATTTGTTTCTATTTGTCTTTGTTAGTTTTGATATGAGTCTTATTTTTATATATTTAGATTTATATAGTTTTAAATGTTATGATTATTTATTTGTGTTCCAAATGTCTGAATAAAAATTAGTTAGTGCAGAATGGTGCGCTTGGGGAGCCATACAAGCTAGAACCGCCATTGCAAGTTCTTAAAAGGACTACAGCACAGAAGAGAGAAACAAAAACAGAAACATCAGATTTAACAAAAATATAGCTTGTGCAGTTGGTTCGATAAAAATTGAATTAAGGTTTTATTATAGGCTAAGAGCAGTGAATATGTGATTAATATATTTAGCAAAAAAAATACATTTGAGCCCAATGACGCAGGCAACAATAGATTGTTTAATGTAGTTATTAAATGTAGGTCTCGAAATTATAGGCATCCATCCCGCGACGATAAAAAAAAATGTAATGGGCTGATCAAAACAGACTGGGTCAGTTCTGGGACGATATATACAAAATGCATATACAAACCCTGTAATTAAAAGTCCACGCCCACGAGGCAGATACAACAGATCAAAACTTTTAGTTAAAATATTGACTATTATTTATTCACATAAGTGCAGCAATCGCACACCGCAGTTGGCTGTACACGCGGATGTTCAAAAAAATGCAACAGGCGGGAAAACACGTTCTGTTCTCCCAAAGCGCACGGTCGCCTCAAATGCAAGTGGTTTCATGTGACCGGGATGCAAATATTCGTGAGAGATAAGATCTAACAACTAGCATGGGCTGATAATATGATTAGGATTGTGTATCTGGTTTCTTGGCATCGAAAATAAAGTTGATTTGAAAACCAACAGAACAAGAGAAAATGCTGGTTTCAATGGCATAATGTTAATGAGGAAATGTTTAGCCGATGGTCGGATTTTGGTTAGGCTACTTTCAAACAAGGTGAGACATGCCTCATAAAATTACATAAAACATCCAGGTACTGTATTCCCTCTGCTCAGATTGCAAGGTGGGTGATGTGCTATGTGCAATTGGCCTCTTCGGCCTCACTCCCCCCTATCTGAGATATCTACTGCAGCCCTCACCCTCCACCGTTCTGCAAGTCACCTTCTGTTAAAGGTCCCCAAAGCACACACATCCCTGGGTCGCTTCACTTTTCAGTTCGCTGCAGCCCTCACCCTCCACCGGAACGAGCTGCAACAAACACTCCAACTTGACAGTTTTATCTCAATCTCTTCATTCAAAGACTCAATCACGGACAGTCTTACTGATGGTTGTTGCTGCTTTGCGTGATGTATTGTTGTCTCTACCTTCTTGCCCTTTGTGCTGTTGTCTGTGCTCAACAATGTTTGTACCATGTTATGTGCTGGTGCCATGTTGTGTTTCTACCATATTGTTGTCATGTTGTGTTGCTGCCATGCTATGTTGTCATCTTAGGCCTCTCTTTATGTAGTGTTGTCTCTCTTGTTGTGATGTGTGTTTTGTCCTATATTTTTATTTTATTTATTTTTATTTTTAATCCCAGCACCCATCACCGCAGAAGGCCTTTTGCCTTTTGGTAGGCCATCAATGTAAATAAAAATGTGTTCTTAACTGACTTACCTAGTTAAATAACGGTTAAATTAAATAAATGTAAAAAATACAATTGGCACTGCCCTTTCTCTCTGTTCTTGTGAACATTTGATCTTAATGGGGTGGCAGTTAGCCTAGTGGTTAGAGCATTGGACCCGTAACCAAAAGGTTGCTAGATCAAATCCCTGAGCTGACAAGGTTGCTGTTGTTCAACCCCTGAACAAGGCAGTTAACACACTGCTCCTAAGTAATTGTAAATAAGAATGTGTTCTTTAACTGGCTTGCCTAGTTAAATCAAGTTTTTTTTTTAAATGAACAAACTGTGCCTTGCCTATGTTGACAGAATCCAGACGATAGTGTTGGTTAACATTATATTTGTGGGGTTCGTTTGGGATTCAACAAGAGTCCGCTGGCAGACTTGAAATGACAGCCTGTTTGAGAGAGGGAGACTAACAAGAACTTATTGTAGATGGGTATATAAGAAGCTACATCTCTGCTGTAGCTTGATCAGTAGGCCTACCTTTAATCACTTTCTCGTTCTGCTCTCTCTTCCACTAGTCCACTGGGTGTTATTTGCTTCCTTTTTTGCTCTGTCTTGGCTCAGCATGAGCCAATTTTGAATGGGTTTCACTACATCAGCCTCTGTCATTTCTAACAGAGCTGCATTTCTAAGAACTGACACTAGAAGGGAAAATATTAAGCAAAAAAGTATCAGTATATTTCTATTTAACAAGAGTGGCGATGGGCTGCATCCCAATTCTCCACACTTTTCCAAAAGTATGCACTTGTACACTCCTTCTCATGGGTTTAAAGGCATTGATTTGATGTGGGTATCGGCTGGAGAGATTGATTGATTTAATTTATTTGACAATTAAAAAGTACAAGGCTGCTCCAGCCGGAGACAAGTTATACCTTAATAAGAAGGTAGTTTATTCAGAAGTGCTTTATAGACAAACACGAGAGCATGTTGTTCTCGTCTCACGGACAGCGAAGTCCAACCCACATTTTGATATAAAACACAGTGGTGAGTTCTGTAGCTAGCACCCGTAATAAACCTAAGTGCGCAATGATAAGCAGCATCCAGCGATTTAAGTGTTGATGCCGTATCATGCATCTAAATAATATCCCCATAATCTATAACAGACATAAAAGTAACTTGCACAACTTGTCTTCTATTTGTAGATGTCCTGTTTCTATAGAGGAATTCCAGTTTGATTTTTAGCCGTTTACAAAGTCAATTAATATGCATTTTAAAAGACAGTTTATCATCCAACCATATCCCTAAGTATTTATATGCAGAGACCTGATTAATTCAAGAACCATCTAAGCTCGTAAGTGCAAGTGTATTTTCAACCAACTTTTTGAACCTATTAAAAATCATAAAATGTGTTTTCTTTGCATTTAAAACAAGTTTCAGTGTATAAAAGACCCTTGTAATATCTTAAAATCTGTCTCCAATGGTGATAATGCTTGGTCAGCCGTTGAAGCGATAGAGTACATGACAGTGTCATCAGCATATAAATGAATTTGACACTTTCTTATCTCATCACCGATATTGTTTATGTAGAGAGTGAACAGTGATGGACCAAGTATAGAACCTTGTGGGACCCCTTTAACCAACTCCAATGGCTCAGACTGGATGCTGTCGACTCTAACAGCCTGACTCGTATCCTTTAGATGGTAATGAAAACAACGACAGGCATCCAATCCCAGTCCTATTGACGACAGCTTACCCAAAAGTATTGCATGGTCTACAGTGTCAAAAGCTTTAGATAAATGTATGAACAAGGCGGCACAGTACTTTCTATTATCTAGGACATTAGTAATATCATTTACAACACGTGCAGTGGCCGTAATAGTACTGTGTTTAGGTCTGAAGCCAGATTGATTACTAGAAAGAGTATTGTTAACAGTTAAAAAAGATTGTAGTTGCCTATTCACCAATGACTCTAGAATTTTAGCCAAACAGGAGAGCTTAGAGATGGGCGATAATTATCTAAATCACTTGAGCTGAAAGATACAGAATGTTTAGACTCCACCAGACCAGTATATGTGCAGCACGAGCTGAATTACAGTACGTCACAAATGGTCAGGAACTCTCAATGAGTGAAGAAGATAAAGAAGATAAATAGTCTGGTAAGATGAAATAACAATTTCCTCTCACCACTCTGTTACTCCCCAGATGGACAGGCGATTTCAACAGAGAGACAACAAAGACATACAAGCGTAAATATGTGTTGCATTTCTAAATCCGAATGAACGGTTGTTAGGGTGCTAAATATCCATATTTACGATGGGCGTATTTTCCACATTGTACACTACCGTTCAAAAGTTTGGGGTCACTTAGAAATGTCCTTGTTCTTGAAAGAAAATCACTTTTTTTGTCCATTAAAATAACATCAAACTTATCAGAAATCCAGTGTAGACGTGGTTAATGTTGTAAATGACTATTGTAGCTTGACACGTGTGATTTTTAATGGAATATCTACATAGGCGTACAGAGGCCCATTATCAGCAACCATCACACTCCTGTGTTCCATTGGCACATTGTGTTAGCTAATCTAAGTTTATCATTTTAAAAGGCTAATTGATCATTAGAAAACCCTTTTGCAATTATGATACAGGCTCAAAAAGAAAACCAGTCCCGTTGCGGACATCGATGTCTTGCTCCCAGACTAATTAAACAACTTTGCTCGCTTTGAGGACAATACAGTGCCACTGACATGGCCCGCTACCAAAGCCTGTGGGCTCTCTCTCTCCATGGCCAATGTGAGTAAAACATTCAAACGTGTTAACCCTCGCAAGGCTGCCGGCCCAGACGGCATCCCTAGCCGTGTCCTCAGAGTATGCGCAGACCAGCTGGCTGGTGTGTTTACAGATATATTCAACCAATCCCTATCCCAGTCTGTTGTCCCCACATGCTCCAAGATGACCACCATTGTTCCTGTTCCCAAGAAAGCTAAGGTAACTGAACCAAATGACTATCGCCCCATTGCACTCACTTCTGTCATCATGAAGTGCTTTGAGAGGCTAGTCAAGGATCATATCACCTCCACCCTACCTGATACCGTAGATCCACTCCAATTTGCTTACTGCCCTAATAGGTCCACTGCCGATGCAATCCCATCTGGACAAGAGGAATACCTATGTAAAAATGCTGTTCATTGACAACAGCTCAGCATTTAGCACCATAGTACCCTCCAAACTCAACATTAAGATCGAGGCCCTGGGTCTCGACCCCGCCCTCTGCAACTGGGTCCTGGACATTCTGATGGGCCGCCCCCAGGTGGTAAAGGAAGGAAACAACATCTCCACCCCGCTGATCCTCAACACTGGGGCCCCACAAGGGTCCATTCTCAGCCCTCTCCTGTACTCCCTGTTCACCCATGACTGCGTGGCCATGCACGTTTCCAACTCAATCATCAAGTTCGCAGACAACACTACTGTGATAGGCCTGATTACCAACAATGACGAGACGGCCTACAGGGAGGAGGTGAGGGCCCTCAGACTGTGGGGTCAGGAAAATAACCTCTCACTCACACTCAATGTCAACAAAACAAAGGAGACGATCGTGGACAACCACCGCTCTCAACCACAAGGCTCTCCAGAGTGTACTGCGGTCTGCACAACGCATTACCTACCGGGGGCAAACTACCTGCCCTCCAGGACACCTATAGCACCCGATGTCACAGGAAGGCCAAAAAGATCATCAAGGACAACAACCACCCGAGCTACTGCCTGTTCACCCCGCTATCATCCAGAAGGCGAGGTCGGTACAGGTACATCAAAGCTGGGACAGAGAAACTGTCAAACAGCTTCGATCTCAGACTGTTAAACAGCCATCACTAACATAGAAAGGCTGCTGTCAACATACAGACTCAATCTCTCACCACTTAAATAAATTGACGTAATAAAGGTGTCACTAGTCACTTTAAATAACGCCACTTTAATAATGTTTACCTATCTTACATTACTCATCTCATATATTGTATTCTATACTATCTACTGCATCTTGCCTATGCCGCACGCCATCGCTCATCCATCTATTTATATGTACATACTCTATTCATCCTTTTACATATGTGTGTATTTGTGTGTATGAGGTAGTTGTTGTGAATTTGTTAGGTTACTTGTTAGATATTACTACATAGTCGGAACTAGAAGCACAAGCATTTCGCTAAACTCACATTAACATCTGCTAACCATGTGTATGTGACCAATACAATTTGATTTGATTTAATTTTGATTTGATCTATAAATTATGTCTCCGTAATCTAACATGGGTAGGATGGTCATTTCAATCCGGGTTAGTTTGGCAGTTTGGGTGAATGAGGAGTGATTACGATAGAGGAAACCAAGTCTAGATTTAACTTTAGTCTGCAGCTTTGATGTGTACTGAGAGAAGGACAGTATACCACCTAGCCATACTCCCAAGTACTTGTATGAGGTGACTACCTCAAGCTCTAAACCCTAGCAGTACAACATTCCTTAGAATCAAGGGCAATGGTGACATCATTGAGGACCTTTAAGGTTGCAGTGACACATCCATAACCTGAGCAGAAACCAGATTGCATACCAGAGAGAATACTATAGACATCAAGAAAGCCAGTCAGTTGATTATTGACAAGTTTTTCCAACACTTTTGATTAACAGGGTAAAATAGAAATAGGCCTATAACAGTTAGGATCAGCTTGATCTTCCCCTTTAAATAAAGGACGGACCGTGGCTGCCTTCCAAGAAATGGGAACCTCCCCAGAAAGGAGAAACAGATTAAAAAGGTTGGAGATAGGTGTGGCGATGATAGGGGCAGCAACCTTAAAGAAGAAAGGGTCTAAAACATCTGACCTAGATGTTTTTTTGGGGTAAAGTTTCAGGAGCTCCTTTAGCACAGACTCAGTGACTGCGTTTGTAGCGGGCAAGGGAAAAAGAGGGAGAAGGGTTGGGAGATGAGGAAATGTTGGACGGGCAAGGAGGCATGGCTGAGTCAAATAGGAATCCTGACTTGATGAAGTGGTGATTAAAGAGCTCAGCCATGTGCTTCTTGTCAGTACCAACCACATCATCAACATTAAGTGACATGGGCAGCTGTGAGAAGGGTTTATTCTCCAGGTCTTTAACTATTTTCCAGAACTCATTGGCGTTAGACCCACAGAGAGAGAACTGCTCCTTAAAGTAACTAACTAGACCCTCCCCAATCCCCAAATCACATTCAAATCCCCCCCACCCCAGTCCAACCTCAATGACACTACACTTCGATCTTTCTCTCTCTTCAACATACTTACAACAATATAACAACTAATAACAACATGCTCCACCGTTTCATGGACCATACAGTCCAGACACAAACCATTCACATGCTTGCCAACCAGATGTAATGACGAGTTCAATGTGCAATGTCCTAAGCACAATTGAGCAAACACCACCTCTTCCTTCCTAATCTGACCTTTGAATCTTGGTCCACAACCTTTCTTTGGAGGGCATATAAATGCTGGCGCTTGGGCTCCGAGTCCCATCTTTTTTGCCACACATCTATCAAAATGGCTCTGATCTAACATTTGGCCTCACCTCTACCCAGTGGAACATTAATATCAATTATATCTTGTTTCAAAGCTCTTTTGCTAACTGGTCTACAATTGAATTTGCTGTAATTCTTCTTCTTCTTCTGTGGATTTTATATGGCAGTTGGCAATCAACTTCGAGGTGCATTACCGCCACCAACTGGACTGGAGTGTTGACCAGAGACAGGGAATGTCTAAATTCTACCCATTATTCTCGTCTTCCGAAGGAAATGGAGAACATAATTAAATACTAAATCCCTTGAAGATTTCCTTAGCATTTCACTTAATCTTGGCTCTTCCACCCCATTAGTCCATAAATCTACCTTTCCCTCCATGTTTCTGGCACTGAAGTGTGGTGTAATCTCTGGTAGGCCTACTCTTGAATACAGCAATAAATTGTAACACATGCATGATGATGCAGAAGTATACTTTTCCAGACAGACAAAAAAAGTGAATTTCAGTATATTGAAAAGCCTATAGTTGACAATAAAGAAAGATGAAGACTGTGCTCCTGAGTGGTGCATTGGTCTAAGGCACTACATCTCAATGCAAAAGGCATCACTACGATCCCTGGTTCAAATCCAGGCTGAATCACATCTGGTCATGATTGGGAGTCCCATAGGGTGGTGCACAATTGGACCGGGTTTGGCTGGGGAAGGCTGTCATTAAATAAGAATTTGTTCTTAACTGACTTTCCTGGTTAAAAATTATTAAAAATGTTATTATTAGAGACCAGGTTCAAGGAGGATTTAGTTTTATATTTACATGTTTCATTTAGGAGTATTAAACTGAATGTTTCCATTACATTTATGCATGCAGTTTAAAATGCTGATGAATCATCTTTTAGTCTTTGCAAGGTAAAGCTCTGTCTTATCTCAGCTCACTGGTCTCGATAACAACACCCACACGAAGCATGCGCTCTAGCAGGTATATCTCACTGGTTATCCCCAAAACCAACACCTCTTTGGATGCCTTTCCTTCCAGTTCTCTGCTGCCAATGACTGGAACAAATTGCAAAAATCACTGAAGCTGGAGACTTATTTTCCCACACTAACTTTAAACATCATCTATCTGAGCAGCTAACCGATCACTGCTGCTGTACATAGCCCATCTGTAAAATAGCCCATCCAATCCACCTACCTCATCCCCATATTGTTTTTATTTACTTTTCTGCTCTTTTGCACACCAGTATTTCCTCATGCACATCATCATCTGCACATCTACCACTCCAGTGTTAATTTGCTCAATTGTAATTTCTTCGCTACTAAGGCCTAGTTATTGCCTTACCTCCGCACGCCATTTGCACACACTGTATATAGACTTTATTTGTCTCTTTTTGTATTATTGTAGGCTTGTTTATTCCATGTGTAACTCTGTGTTGTTGTTTGTGTCGCACTGCTTTGCTTTGTCTTGGCCAGGTCGCAGTTGTAAATGAGAACTTATTCTCAACTAGCCTACCTGGTTAAATAAAGGTGAGATAAAAGTAATAATAAAAAATGATTCATATGAGAAAAACGCAACGTTGTAACTTCATCACGTGTTATCGCGATAGCCTATGTTGCCTATGTGAGACTGCGAAGCGAACATCCGGTCTCTTTTCGGTGGCAGGCTGTCGTCGAGTCAGTTTTAGAAAATGAAGGTAAGAGAAGTCAACTAATGTTCTAAATAACAAATCTCTCCCTGTTAATGTCCAGGCCGAATTAAAGTAATCCATTCAAATATTATAAATCCGTATCTCGTTTAGTCAGATATGGCATCGTCTTTTAGGATGCATATTGATTTCGTTGCTAGCTAGCTATGGCTGACAACGTTAGTACATGAACCTGAAAATATGTCCGTGTGCATGCATGTTTGCCTGGCGTCATTCATATAACGGCAACAAAGTATCTTCTGTTCATGGGTGGGGGGATACGAATATTATCCTTGATGTGGGTTTGTTCACGTCCATATTTCGCGAATCCGTCGCAAGTTTGTTAGTTGCAACATAGTCACCCTCAAGGCCACTTCCAGCCAGCTAGCTTCCAACATCACTTAACTACGTGTCATTTGATCGTTCCAAATAGTGTAGCTGCAGACTTCATTTCTCTGTATAACTAATCTTGTTTCTAGGAAACTAGCTAACAAGAGTTAAACCAATTGCATTAACTAGCCAACATGCTAGTATCTGCCAATTGCCCGCATCCCGTTTACAGCTGCATCATGTTGAACTCAATTCACAGGTCTCGCCATACAGGCATGTGGTTAGGTAGTTAATTATTTGACTAATCTAAATTTGTTATGGATGGGTAGCTTAGGTGCAAGGTGATCGTCTAGCAAGTAATCTGCCTGATGTACATTACTATGTCCTCAACTAGGAAAGCTTGCTACATCTGGTCAATCTACAAGCACTGATCTGTATGTCTGTCTCTCAGCTGAATATCTCGTTTCCTGCCACTGGCTGTCAGAAGCTCATTGAAGTTGATGATGAGCGCAAGCTGCGAACCTTCTATGAGAAGCGTATGGCAACAGAGGTGGCTGCTGATCCCCTGGGAGATGAGTGGAAGGTAAGCTGTGGACCCTAAGAAAGCTACTCAGTTTTCAGATCCTTCTGTTTTTTTTAATTTTTTATATAGTTAAATTAATTAGTCCCAAGCTAGTGATTGTGATCTTTACTTTATGTCAAGTTCATTGACTAACTTTGGGTAATTTTGGAATAGCCAACTTAATGCCTTGGATCCTAGTGTCTTGAAACAGAATGTTGATACTGCTCAAGTTCAACTCAACATGATCTTGCACACCTTAGTAGACCCTTTCTGGCTGGTCTAGCCTCAAAGGGGGGACAGTGTTGTGCCACAGAAACTGCAGAGCTGCTTTACCAGATGCAACCTGACCCTCTGACCATGGCTGGTTGAACTGCATTGCTCTCCCAAGCCTTTGCCTATTAAATTCCACTAAACAAATGTCTAACTGTTGTGCGATAAACAGGTCCTTGTACAGAACAAGTTTTTATTTTGGCACATCTCTCCCAGGGCTACATGGTGCGCATCAGCGGAGGTAATGACAAGCAGGGCTTCCCCATGAAGCAGGGTGTGCTGACCCACGGCCGTGTGCGCTTGTTGCTTGCCAAGGGCCATTCCTGTTACCGCCCCCGTAGGACAGGAGAGCGCAAACGCAAGTCTGTCCGTGGCTGCATCGTTGATGCCAACCTCAGTGTGCTGAACTTGGTTATCATCAAGAAAGGTATGGAGTTATAATGATGGTAACCACTTGCTCTGGCACACCTTAGTAGACCCTTTCTGGCTGGTCTAGCCTCAAAGGGGGGACAGTGTTGTGCTACAGAAACTGCAGAGCTGCTTTACCAGATGCAACCTGACCCTCTGACCATGGCTGGTTGAACTGCAATGCTCTCCCAAGCCTTTCCCTGTTTAAGATTTGGTTGTTTTGAAGGTTATACGTTTTTTTATTAAACCTTTATTTTGATAGGGAAGTCCTACTGAGACTAGGGCCTGTATTTTTATTGATAAAAAAACAAACATTTTTTACAGATGAGTCCTGCATCACACATAAAATATACCTTATACAAAAAGACAAAACATATTAAGAAAAACGACATGTGCATGTTTCACGACTATTTACCATGGAAACTTACTTGAACATCATCAGTGCTGGTCTGCTTCCGCTGCCAGCGCTTTGATGTGGTTAACCATTGGGGTGGTGACTCTGTATAGACTGTTTTGAATCTAGTGGCTTCACATTTTTTCCTCCCATCTCCCAGGCGAGAAGGACATCCCCGGCCTGACCGACAGCACCGTGCCCCGCCGCTTGGGACCCAAGAGGGCCAGCAAGATCCGCAAGCTCTTCAACCTGGCCAAGGAGGACGATGTCAGGCAGTACGTTGTGAGGAGACCACTGACTAAAGAAGGTGAGGCCAGCACTGCTTCTAAGTGGTTCTGTTAATGAATGGATTGGTAAACTCATTGGTGCTCACACTCTTGACTGTGATTTTTATTTTTAACTCCTATTATTTCTCCTTGCCAAATTGTGCGAAAGTTGTCTGGCACACCAGTAGACCCTTTCTGGCTGGTCTGTAGTCTCTAAGGGGGGACAGTGTTGTGCCACAGAAATTGCAGAGCTGCTTTGCTAGATGCAACCTGACCCTCTGACCATGGCTGGTTGAACTGCAATGCTCTCCCAATAAGTCGCTATTCAATAAGTGTATTGTCTAAAATCTGATTTGAGTTAACTTGTAATTTTGTGTGGGACATATTAGAAATGAATGGGACGTTTTGTCTGTCATATGTGAACGTTGGTTGGCCAAATGAGTTGACACGCACAAAATGGTCAAACATTCCCAAACTATTCAACATTTGGGAATACTGGCTAGACTGAATAACAGCTATAACTCTCAATTGCTAATCTGGACAGACATTTCATAAACATTGAAACCCATAACAATTTTTCCCTTGTTCATGCTTTGTAGTAAATTCTACTGGTAACACCTCTCCTCCCACACCTTTTGAAGGTAAGAAGCCCAGGACCAAGGCTCCCAGGATTCAGAGGTTGGTGACACCCCGTGTGCTCCAGCACAAGCGCCGCCGCATTGCCCTGAAGAAACAGCGCACCCAGAAGAACAAGGAGGAGGCTTCTGAATACGCCAAGCTGCTGGCCAAGAGGATGAAGGTATGGAAAGGGAGACCACTAGGCATTTAGCTGTAATATTAGTCATTATCTGTTCTAATGTGTAATGAATTGCCCTGAATGTTGTGAATCCATTCATTTTATTCCTACAATTGCAAGCGAGTTGATATGGTTGCAAGTTGATTCATAAAATGGTTGAAATATTACAATTGAAATGTCCATAGGTATAATATCACCCATGAAGTCAGCAACATTGCCATTGAATGACTTTTAGTCCGTAGGAAGACTAACACATCTCGTTTGTTTGTAGGAGGCTAAGGAGAAGCGCCAGGAACAAATCGCCAAAAGGCGCCGTCTCTCCTCCCTTAGGGCCTCCACATCCAAATCTGAGTCCAGCCAGAAGTGAAATGTGGAATTGAATTAAAAAATGTTTTGCTGAAATTCTGCTTCTGGTGTCTTTACTCAGTGTTTCATAGATCAAAAAGAATGTCCATGCCTGAAACACATCCTGATTGTATTTATAGTGATCAGTCACATCCCTAAAAACTGCTAAATAATTTGTGAACGCTAAAATCTAATTTGTAAAGGCCTGTCGAGAACAAGACTTGTGATGGTATCTGTTTTAATGACTGCCGCAAACCAAAGGGCAATCGTAAATAAATGTAGGTACCCACTGCTATGATCTGGAGTGGATTCTCATTCAGCTGTGGCCATCTTTTGGGTGCTGTGGTAATGAACAAAGATTGCATGACACTGTCATGTTGGTTGATGTGCCTGAAGCTGGGGCCAGACTAAAAAATCGGATTGTGCGTTGACGTGGAACTTCTGCATATACATAACTACATTTCAGATTCTCTTGTTAAATTCAATTGTTCCCTTAGTGTGTGTCAATATTAGTCCTGCACTTCCACTGTCTGCTGAACCGGAGGATCTGAAAATGGTGATTTTTGTGGACAAGCAGTCTAATTCTGATCATTTTCAATTGGTATTTTGACCAATCTGAGCTTGGGCTGCCTGTGTAAATGCAGACAAAGTGACCCAGATATACTGACTAGGGAGAAACTACATAGTGGCTCTGGTAGAAAATTTGAGGATGTCCTGAGGCATGGATAACCACAAAGAAACGGGATGAATTTATTCTGTCAAATTAGGAATTGAACAGGTTGGCAACTGGATCATTCATTCATCAAATAAAATTTGATTTGTTTGATCTCAATCTCGTGGACAGACACGTAACTGGTGTTGAAGCATCAGTCAAGACTGGGACGTGACGGGTAACGTGGAGCTTTGCTCCTGTATGCAGATTTTTCAGCACGGATCATCTTGCCTGGCTTGGTTAACAGGCTAGACCTTTTGACGTAACCTCATTCCACTCCTTATCATGCAAAACAGTTTTGCATGACAGTGTATTTGCACCACTGGTGTAAAGTACATAATTAAAAATACTTTAGTAGTTTGGGGTATCTGTACCTTACTATTTATATTTTTTACAACTTTTACTTTGCTACGTTCCTAAAGACTTATGAACTTTCTACTCTGATTTTCATGACACCCTAAAGTTGTTTATGCTTTCCACCGTCGAATCCAGTGCTTATCTGTCGTTCATACACCTCTGATGAGTGCATACTCGGAGAGCTGTGACTGTTCAGCTGAACTCCAGGCCTGCAGTTGATACAGATTGTTACATCAATGTGATTTAACTGGGAGTTACAGGTTAGTTACTGTTTGGTATAGGTCAGCGAATTTGACCAACATTAACTTGGCAATATTATCTTCGTTCTCGATTCGGTCAAACATATCTTCTAAAATGTGTCCAGTTGCAGGTGGGGCATTTGAATTTAGAAAATGCTGAGTTTATTTAAAATGGGTAATCCAACAATTGTATCTTGTCTATATAAAATCTTCTCTCATTGAGACGGGTGGGTCCACCCCAAAGTGCTGCATGTCATGATCAATGAGAGAAGATTTGAAATAGACAAGATGGCTGCGTACACCAGGATTGAATATTTTCCTGGTATTTTACATATGTCCCATCCTGAGAATCAATCACTTTTCTTCTGAGTAACCCGGTATGTCATTCAAAGGCATTATAACGCATATAAATATGTCTGGAGGGCCTCCCGAGTGGCGCAAGGCAGTGCTAGCTGTGCCACTAGAGATTCTGGGTTCGAATCCAGGCTCTGTCGCAGCTGGCCATGACCGGGAGACCCATGGGGTGGCGCACAATTGGCCCAGCGTCTTCCAGGTTAGGGGAGGGTTTGGCCGGCAGGGATGTCCTTGTCCCATCGTGCACTAGCGACTCCTGTGGCGGGCCGGGCGCAGTGCACGCTGACATGGTTGCCAGGTGTACGGTGTTTCCGCCGTCACATTGGTGTAGCTGGCTCCCGGGTTAAGTGTCAAGATGGGGCGGTGGGGCTTGGTTGAGTTGTGTTTCGGAGGACGCACGGCTCTCGACCTTTGCCTCTCCCGAGTTGGGTGTATGTGCTGCATTGACCATGCAGACTGAACGAAAGTGTTACGTGGTCAAGCAACAACATATGCGTTGAGAGAGAGAGAGAGAGAGAGAGATATAGTAAAATACGGTATACCGCCCAGCCCGAGTCTGAATACTTATGTAAATGTTAAATTTTTAATACGTTTGTAAAAATGTTTAAAAAAAACTGTTTTTGCTTTGTCATTATGGGGTATTGTGTGTAGATTGAGAAAAAATACAATTTAATCCATTTTAGAATAAGGCTGTGGAAAAAGTCAAGGGGTCTGAATACTTTCCAAATGCGCTGTATGCAACGTTTACTGTGAATTTGGTTTCTGACAATGCAGGAACATTGCCTTTGAACATTGTGCATAGCAGACAAAACGCGATCGGATTGAATCTGGCCCCAAGGCTTCACAACAAGCACACCATTTACCAAAGGTGTGGACTCGAGTCACAAATATTATGATTTTAGACTCGATTTGACAAAATCAAAAAAGACTTGCAACTCGACTTTGACACCAATGACTCGTGACTTAACTTGGACTTGAGCCTTTTGACTCGAACTGACTTGATACCCTCCCCAAGCCCAAATATTAAAAACGATGCTATTAAAAAAAGTGTGCAGCGCATCAACTCTTCATTTAACGATTACAGTTTGAATCGGACAGCAGCCAATAAAATTGTGCCAGCGGAGAAAAAGTTGTGTGTGGCAGTGCACTGGAACGTCGGTGGGTTAATTCAGACGGAGCCCTTGGAAAGATGATACCCAAAATTATTATTCTCGGATATAAAGACTACACTGTAGTCAACAAAACACGGATTGCAACTTGCAAAACATGCGGGATGAAAATTACAGATGGAGGTGCAACAACTTCCAACTTTGTTCAACATTTGAAGCTGCGCAAAGAACTTTAAGTCGTGGCTAATATAGCCGACAGCTATATATAACTTTGCTAGTGTAGCATGTAGTCTAACGTAACGTTAAATCAATGAGCCTCCACACAGTCAGTCAGTGCGGGAACATGATCATTGCACCCAAGATCCTGCCTGATGTTATTGCTGTTCCTAAAACCTACTGTAACCACACACTGAGAGGGTGTGTGTTAAGGTTGGGCTATTGTGTAAAAGCCTACAGCGCTTTGCCCACACTCTCTAGCTGTTGGTGGGAGATGGCTTGAAAGAAACAAAAGTGATGATGACGACTCTTTCAAAGTTATCAAAAATCAGCTCACTGCTGCATACAAGCATATCATTCAAAGAGGTGTTTGAGGCACCCCTGCTGCTGTCAACAAAAGATGGAACTCAACACTGAGACAAGTGAAGGCAGTTATCCAATGTGACCATCTAAAGCTCTGTCATATTCGGGAAAAGTCTGGGCACAAGGAGTTGTTGTTCACAGTACGGGAGTGGAATACGTTGAAAGAGTTGGGCATTCTGAAGCCATTTGGAGAAGCAATAGATTTGACACAGGGGGAGAAGATAGTCACAATCAGTTCCGTTGTTCCCCCTGTCCTGTCCCTGAATCACTGCCTGGAGCAGCGGAAGCCTCAAGTAAATTTCCTGAGCGGCCTGCTCAGAAGTCTCCAGAACAAAACATTTAAAAACAAAACAGAACAAGACATTTCTTGGAATCTTCATCAATGTGAAAATAGCCAGGACACAAGATGGAATCACTGCTTCTTTTCAGATCCAGTCTACCTCAAAGCAGCTGCCTTGGCTTTTTCTCTATGAGTAGAGCACCATGTGCTGGTCAAGGTGGTGGCACAAAGAGTGAAAGGTAACTTTTTATCATAATTTAATCCCAATTGACTGAAACAATAATACTTTTTCAGTTTAACCCACTGCATCACCCACTGGCTTTTTTGTTTCTGCTTTTACATGTTTTTCCAGAACTGATTCTGCAAGATGCTGCAGGGACTGAGCAAGCTGTGCCTCTTGTTGATGAGGAAGAGCGAGAGGACCATAGTCTTGGACAAGAAGGGCTGTTTGCAGCATACTGTAAGAGGCAGAAGAAAGTTGTTTGGGACCACTCCAGCACTACAGCTAAGTCACTACCTTGACATGCGCGAAGGACAGAATGCCCTCTTGTTCTGGGCAATGAACATGAAGGCTCTTTCTTCACTGTCCCGAGTGGCCATCAGGGTCTTGGTAGTGCCTGCCTCCAGTGCTCCAGTGGAGCGTGTCTGCAGCCATGGTGTCATTGTGCACCACTGACAGACTTTTATCGATTTGGTCTTTTGCAAATGCAATACATCATAGGGTGCGGAGATAAGAGGAAAAAATGAAACTGTTTATTCATTACACATGTAGTCTCCATGTTCAGGTTTTATCTCCCATCTTTGGGATCTGTATTTCTCTCAGACATTCAGGCCAGTGTTCAAATTGTAGGCCTACTCAAAGTTCAGTAGCAGTTGTTTTGATGTACCTTTTAATAAATGTATGGCAGGATTGTTTTAGGTGCCTAAATTATATCTGGAGAAGGAAAGCACTACAATATTTTGTTATATTGATGTCTTTCTCATGGCTACCCATGTATTTCCATGGACAAGTATTCATGATTTGTGTATACTAACTTACTCGTTAAAAATATGAAATGGTATTCAATTTGGTGAAGAGCACATTGACTTCTTTAGGACTCGAAACTTGACTTGTCGGTCTTTACTTCAGACTTGACTCGGATTGCCTGTCTTGACTTGGGACTTGAGTGCTAAGACTTGAGACTTACTTGACTTGTAAAACAATGACTTGGTCCCACCTCTGCCGTTTACTGAGGTAAAAAGGTATGAGACTTCAAGAATGGAATACTTTCAACTTGGCAGTCGAAGACTAGCCATTAAGTTTACACTCAAGACACTTAAAATAATTGTGACAGTCACAGCACATAGATACCAATAGCAGAACGTCTTGAGGCCTATTGAAAGTTTATTTACAGTTTGACTAATTTCCATGACGAGTGGTAGAATTAAACAGATTAGACAACTCTAGATCGTACAAATGGGGTAAATAACTTTTTCCATCGTCAGTTGAACATAAACAAGTATGCCATACTACAGAAGATAGGATGATTCAGAGGAAGAACCACAAGGCCAATGTGCATTTTATGAAATGGAGATAAACATGCATCATTAGATCATTATTAAAAATGAATAAAAACAAAATAGTGTAATATTTGGCAAGTATCTTTCAACTATGCTAATGTGGAATACAAAAACATTTCATTCTAAAATGGACCAATATGCACAAAGGTCTATATGGTTCTTCACTGCGAGGATTCAATTAGGCAACATGAATTATAGCTTCCAACTATCTTATTTCGTGACCTTTGGAAGCAAAAAAAAGCAAAGACAGCGGGTGTTCAAAACCTGCTAATATACAAACACTTTAAAAAAAAGTCAGTGACAGCATCCACAGTGCTTCCAAAATCTCAATCTAAGGAATTTAACCAGAAATGTATTTCATCCACTCAGGCACACGATCCAACTAAAAGGCAGCCAAGTCGCATTGGAACGTAGATCCAGGTATCAGGCCCAAAGGACCGCTTCAGCACCACAGTTAGCGTTGTAAGTTAAGAGAATAAAAAATTAAAGATGCAGATTGTGCACGTTTCCGGAGGGGCCTGGGGTTAGAGGTTGGTGTGAGGTGAGGGGGTCTTATGAGGTCTGGCACTGGACCCCACCAGCAGACGGGTAGTCATCCTCCACCATGTAGTGGTATTGACTGCGTCTTACTCTGGCCGGGTCGCAGTCTTCCAGGTCGGCGTAGATGTAGAGGTCGTCGTCCATACTCTCGGGCTGCTCCGCCTCACTCTTGGCAGGAAGGTAGTGCTCTAGCTCCTTCAGCTTGTGCTTGGGGAGGAAGTTGGCTGTGGGGAATACCACCTTTGGAAAAAACAAAACAAAAAAGGAAAATGGTTTTAATTTCTACACCATAATTTCATGACATTTAAATAAAAAGTTAAGAACCAACAAACATTCACAAAGCAACGCAAAACACGGCACGGCACGAGTTACACAGGTTACAAAGTGCAGACTTTATAGTATCAATTACATAATAAAAATAAAAGTGCTACGACAAAATGGCCACTGGCCAGTAGTATTCCAGTGGTTTATTAAAACAACAATACTGTCTGTGGCAGTTTAAAACTGAGGGAGTGAATTAATATATATCTCCCCGAATTTGGTCCCTTGGCTCATCTCTGCAAGTCCTCAATGGGCTCGGGAGAAGCGAAGGTCGAGTCATGCGTCCTCCGAAACATGTCCCGCCTGGCCGCCTACTTCTTATCACACTGCTCGCTTGATCCGAATGTCATCCACACCAATGTGTCGGAGGAAACACCATTCGACTGACGACCGAGCGGAGTCAGATCGCAGGCGCCCGTCACAAGGAGTGGCTAGAGCACGATGAGCCAAGGAAAGCCCACCGGCCAAACCCTCCCCTACCCTGGACGGCGCTGGGCCAATTGTGCGCCATCCTGTGGGTGTCACAGCTTAATTAGGACGCCATTTCAATAAGATAACCCAATATAAACTCAGCAAAAAAAAGATACGTCCAAAGAACGTCAAAGATAATTCGTAAAAATCCAAATAACTTCACAGATCTTCAAGGGTTTAAACACTGTTTCCCATGCTTGTTCAATGAACCATAAACAATTCATGAAGACACAGCTTACAGACGGTAGGCAATTAAAGGTCACAGTTATGAAAACTTAGGACACTAAAAGAGGCCTTTCTCCTGACTCTGAAAAACACCAAAAGAAAGATGCCCAGGGTCCCTGCTCATCTGCGTGAAAGTGGCTTAGACATGCTGCAAGGAGGCATGAGGACTGCAGATGTGGCCAGGGCAATAAATTACAATGTCCTTACTGTGAGATGCCTAATATAGCGCTACAGGGAGACAGGACAGACAGCTGATCGTCCTTGCATGGGCAGACCACGTGTAACAACACTTGCACAGGATCGGTACATCTGAACATCACACCTGCGGGACAGGTACAGGATGGCAACAACAACTGCCCGAGTTACACCAGGAACGCACAATCCCTCCATCACTGCTCAGACTGTCCGCAATAGGCTGAGAGAGGCTGGACAGAGGGCATGTAGGCATGTTGCAAGGCAAGTCCTCACCGGCAACAACGTCGCCTATGGGCACAAACCCACCGTCGCTTGACCAGACAGGACTGGCAAAAAGTGCTCCTCACTGACGAGTCGCGGTTTTGTCTCACCAGGGGTGATGGTCGGATTTGCATTTATAGTCGAACGAATGAGCGTCACACCAAGGCCTGTACTCTGGAGCAGGATCGATTTGGAGGTGGAGGGTCCGTCATGGTCTGGGGCGGTGTGTCACAGCATCATCGGACTGAGTTTGTTGTCATTGCAGGCAATCTCAACTCTGTGCGTTACAAGGAAGACATCCTCCTGCCTCATGTGGTACCCTTCCTGCAGGCTCATCCTGACATGACCCTCCAGCATGACAATGCCACCAGCCATACTGCTCGTTCTGTGCGTGACAGAAATGTCAGTGTTCTGCCATGGCCAGTTTAGAGCCCGGATCTCAATCCCATTGAGCACCTCTGGGACCTGTTGGATCGAAGGGTGAGGGCTAGTGCCATTCCCCCCAGAAATGTCTGGGAACTATCAGGTGCCTTGGTGGAAGAGTTGGGTAACATTTCAAAGCAAGAACTGGCTTATCTGGTGCAGTCCATGAGGAGGAGATTTAATGCAGCTGGTGGCCACACCAGATACTGACTGTTACTTTTGATTTTGACCCCCCGTTTGTTCAGGGACACATTATTCAATTTCTGTTAGTCACATGTCTGTGGAAATTGTTCAGTTTATGTCTCAGTTGTTGAAACTTGTTATGTTCATACAAATATTTACACATGTTAAGTTTGCTGAAAATAAACGCAGTTGACAGTGAGAGGACGTTTCTTTTTTTGCTGAGTTTATATACACACACTGGTGAGGATGATGAGCATGCGGATGAGCTTCCCTGAGACAGTTTCTGACAGTTTGTGCAGAAATTCTTCCGTTGTGCAAACCCAGTTTCATCAGCTGTCCGGGTGGCTGGTCTCAGACAATCCCGCATGTGAAGGTCCTGGGCTGGAGTGGTTACACCTGCGGTTGTGAGGGCCAGTTGGAAGTACTGCCACATTCTCTAATATGACTTTGGATGTGGCTTATGGTAGAGAAATTAACATTAAATTCTCTGGCAACAGCTTTGGTGGACATTCCTGCAGTCACCATGCCAATTGCACGCTCCCTCAAAACTTGAGACATCTGTGGCATTGTGTGGTGACAACTGCATATTTTAGTGGGCTTATATTGTCCCCAGCACATGGTGCACCTGTGTAAAGATCATGCTTCTTGATATGCCACACTTGTCAGGTGGATAGATTATCATTGCAAAGGAGAAATGTTCACTAACAGGAATGTAAACAAATTTTGCACAAAATTTGTGAGAAACAAGCTTTGTGTGTATGGAACATTTCTGGGAACTTTTATTTCAGCTCATGAAACATGGGACCAACACTTTACATGTTATGTTTATATTTTGTTCAGAATAAATACTAAATAGTTCAACATCTACAGTATCAAGTCCTGAATGGTGTGTGTGTTTTACCGAAAAGAGGATAATGAGGCGTCCCTTTTCAAACGGCCGGCGGTGTATGGGCATCCCCTCATTCAAGACACACTTCTTATCGCCAGGTTTGATCAATTCCCCTGCAAAGGTAAAAATTAGATTTTTTTTTATTTTAGAAACTATCAACTGGTGAGGTCACAATACCAACATTTTACTAAACCGAATAGTATAGCGATACCATTGGGAACATTTTTGAGTGGCCTAGCATCCTGTTCGCCCCCCCGGACACTTGTTCCCATTTTCTAAACATTATGTGCTACCCAAAAACCATGTCACTGATATTCACACTTCTAATCAATACAACACATAAGGAATGAACTTCACACTGTTCACTGCATAATAGAATGCTGCGTAGAATGTCTGATTATCTCATATTTGCAAAGGCTTTACATCTAATCTGGCTGGAGCGATGGGAGGAAGGAATATACTGTACATGCATAATGATGTGCATGTTAAATAAAATCTAATATTATGCAGTAATATTATGCTGTTCAAGAAATAGTTTTTTAAAAATGTACTAAATAAAACAGAAAATAAATAAACAATAAAATGACATATCAATAACGAGGCTATATACAGAGTCAATGTGCAGAGGTACAGGTTAGTCACGGTAGTTTGTACATGTGGGTAGGGGTAAAGTGCCTATGCATAGATAATAAACAGAGAGTAGCAGTAGTGTAAAAACATGGGGTGGCCAATGTAAATGATCCAGGTTAATTGTTTAATTGTTCAGCAATCTTATAGTTTGGGGGTATAAACTGTTAAGCCTTTTGGACCTAGACTTGGTGCTCCGGTACAGCTTGCCATGCGGTAGCAGAGAACAGTCCGACTTGGGTAACTGGAGTCTTTGGGCATTACTCTGACCCCACCTCGTATATAGGTACTGGATGGCAGGAAGCTTGTCCCCAGTGATGTATTGGTCTGTACGCACTACCCTCTGTAGCGCCTTACGGACGCCGAGCAGTTGCCATACCAGGCGGGGATGAAACTGGTCATGGCGCAAGCTGTAGAACTTTGAGGACCTGGCGACTCATGGCAAATCTTTTCAGTCCCCTGAGGGGGAAAAGGCCCTCTTCACGACTGTCTTGGTGAGTTTGGACCATGATAGTATGTTGGTGATGTGAACACCAAGGAACTTGAAACCCTCAACCCACTCCACTCCAGCCCTGTCGAATTTAAAGAGGGGCCTGTTCGGCCCTCCTTTTCCTGAAGTCCATGATCATCTCCTTTGTCTTGCTCACATTGATGGATATGTTGGCCTACCACTGTTGTGTCGTCAGCAAACTTAATGGTGTTGGATGCTTGGCCATGCAGTCGTGGGTGAACAGGGAGTACAGGAGGGGACTAAGCATACACACGAGGGGCCCCCGTGTTGAGGATCAGTGCGGCAGATGTGTTTTTGCCTACCCTTACCACTTGGGGGCGACCCATCAGGAAGTCCAGGATCCAGTTGCAGAGGGAGGTGTTTAGTCCCAGGGTCCTTAGCTTTGAGGGCACTATTGTGTTGAACGCTGAGCTGTAGTCAATGAACAGCATTCTCACATAGGTGTTCCTTTCGTCCGGGTGGGAAAGGGCAGTGTGGAGTGATTGTGTCATCTGTGGATCTGTTGGAGCGTTATGTAAATTGTATTGGGTCTAGGGTTTCAAGGATGATGGTGTTGATGTGAGCCATGACCAGCCTTTCAAAGCACTTCATGGCTACTGACGTGAGTGCTACGGGGCAGTAGTCATTTAGGCAGGTTCTTTACATTCTTGTGCACAGGGTCTATAGTGGTCTCCTTGAAACATGTGGATATTACAGACTCGATCAGGGAGAGGTTGAAAATGTCAGTAAAGAGGGTTATACCATGGCCTCATACCTTTTAAAGGGTTAATAAATGGTGTTTTGATAAACTGTAAGCTCTCCTCTTCAGGAGACCTCTGTGTGTGTGTGTGTGTGTTAAAACCTGTTTTGAGTTTTGTGCCCTTCAGACACTATCAGAAGACAGAAACCGTCTACAGTACGTTCATACTCCTCCTATCTGGGCCCCACCTGGCTATCTGAGGTTCTGAGAATAGGACTGGTTTTCTGAGAACACAAGGCTACCGCAGGCCTGATGAAAACAGCCACCTGTCGGAAGATGCTTGGACTCGTTCACCTTGTTATGACTCTATACTTGTGATGAAAGGTCAAGTTTCGGCAAACCCACTTCTGAGCTTTTAATTGTGGATGTCAGGGGAAGGTTAGATTTATTCAAATGTTGTTGCCAGGGAAACTCACGCAAAGAGGACAGAGAGGCTATATGAGTTACAGGATGTCTTAGACATTTTGCAGAACCTGGGGAGGAGAGCTATTTTGTACTGTACTCTGTTCCAACTTCTGCCTACAATTGTATTACTAAATGAGTATTTTAATACTTAAATAAAGAGTCTGTTTCCTTTCCATTACTAATGTATGTTTGATAATTATTTTGACCTGATCATTTGTTGAAGAAATTGACCAACACTAGTTGGTCAGCGCATGCTCAGAGTACACGCCCTGGTAATCCATCTGGCCACGCGGCCTTGTGAATGTTGACCTGGTTAAAGGTCTTGTTCATATCCGTTACGGAGAGGGTGATCACACAGTCATCCGGAACAACTTGTGCTCTCATGTATGCTTCAGTGTTGCTTGCCTCGAAGCGAGCATAAAAAGGCATTTAGTTCATCTGATAGGCTTGCATCATTGGGCAGCTCATGGCTGGGTTTCCCTTTGTAGTCCGTAATAGTATGCAAGCCCTGCCACATCCAAAGAGCGTCAGAGCCGGTGTAGTAGGATTCAATCTTAGTCCTGCATTGACGCTTTGCCTGTTTGATGGTTCGTCTGAGGGCGTATCGGGATTTCTTATAAGCGTCCGCCTTGAAAGCGGCAGCGCTTTCCATGGCTTCTGTTTCAGATATGTACAGTCTGATGTGGTAGCACAAAAAGGGGCTCTGAGGACACCTCCTTCGCTGGATCAGCACACACCGTCACCGCCTCTTGAGTGGGGGCCGGATAGGTGGCCTAAGGAGATGCCTTGCATTTGGGCACCGCCCCCAGAAGGGGGAGAGAGCGGGCCATCGATGGAACGAGGAAGAGCTAGACTAGCAGTATAATTTGAATGGGTTAAACTGATGCAAGGGTTGGGGATAGAGGATGCATCTGTCATTAGTAATGTTTCACAGTAACATGTCAAACGAACCCTTTACAGAAATAGCTCGCCACAAGGTTAGAATATGACTCGGCGCTAAAGCCGACCTGGACCCGAAAAGAGTATAAGGAGAGTGCCTTCCTTAAGAGGGCATGATAGTGCTACTTGACTTATCACCGACAGACAGCTCATGATACTTCAACTATCATCAACCTAAAAAGGTAATATCTGACTTTCATACTCTAGAACATTTGTATCTCTTGACTTCTGATTTCTGAACGAGACATACTGAGACAACTACTCTCCACACTCCCCGTGCTGAATAAATCCACCTCCTAACCGAAGTGGATGAATAGCAACAGTGGTGTTATAATTTTTTTTTGTCTCGAACCGTTCTCTTCACTAATCAGTAAATCATAGTACAAACTTCTAGTAGGAGAAACAGATACTAAGTGATTGGATAAGCCTCTGGAGAAATTGTGAGTGGAAGAACATACTCTTTGGGGACCAACCAGGTCAACCTGCGCTAAGGTAATGAACCGCTTGTTGTAATACATATATAAAGGCATTAATAGTAGTTAGTGTTTTGATGATTGTTGATGTTATAAATTAAGGACAAAGAAGAAACTGTAATAACGTGTAGAACTGTGTGACTTGCAAACATTGAATAAAAAGTAGAAACTAGACCCAAAACCCTAGGGGAGAGAACGCCTCTGACACTGCCGTTCTAGGGGAACAAGTCTAGTTTCTACACAAAAGACAATTTAAAGGATTGGACAGCCAACTCATTTATATTGTAAAAAGCAAAGTTACTCTATATTAATATTCAAGCAGTATTAACCGACGTGTAGGAATTAAATCGTAAATTGTTCGTCTAGATACTAGAGTGATTGGGAACCCTATAGAGCAACGGCGAGTTGAAGAGCCTACTCTATAAAGGGTAAATAGGCATTAAATCGTCAATCGTTTGTCTAGATACAAAAGAGTCTTTGGGAAACCTATAGAGCAATGGCGAGTTGAAGAGTCTACTCTTTGAGAACTAAAGATGCCTGGTAAAGGTACCACAGGGAAGAGGTACTCTAAGTCTGATTGATATTATCTAAGATCCCGAAACACGCCTAACGGCACCACATAAGGCTAATCTCCGAATAAAAGTGCAGGATACATAACCAGGCCAGTCCGGCGGGCATAAGAACTTGAGTGAGACGACTTGTATCACTCTCGACAGGGGGTACCTTAACGGTCCTATAGCAATATCCCCTACCGTGACAAGCGTGGCCAAAAGTTTTGAGAATGACACAAATATTAATTTTCACAAAGTCTGCTGCTTCAGTGTCTTTAGATATTTTTGTCAGATGTTACTATGGAACACTGAAGTATTTTTAATTTTATTTCACCTTTATTTAACATGGTAGGCTAGTTGAGAACAAGTTCTCATTTGCAACTGCGACCTGGCCAAGATAAAGCAAAGCAGTGTGACAGACAACAACACAGAGTTACACATGGAGTAAACAATAAACAAGCCAATAACACAAACAAGTCAATGACACAGTAGAGAAAATAAAGTCTATATACAGTGTGTGCAAAAGGCATGAGGAGGTAGGCTATAAATAGGCCATAGGAGCAAATAATGACAATTTAGCAGATTAACACTGGAGTGATAAATGAGCAGATGATGATGTGCAAGTAGAGATACTGGTGTGAAAAGTAAATAAAATAAAAACAGTATGGGGTGAGGTAGGTAGATTGGGTGGGCTATTTACAGATGGACTATATACAGTTGCAGTGATCGGTTAGCTGCTCAGATAGTTGATGTTTAAAGTTGGTGAGGGAAATAAAAGTCTAATAAAAGTCAAAAAAAGATTTTTGCAATTCGTTCCAGTCACTGGCAGCAGAGAACTGGAAGGAAAGGTGGCAAAATGAGGTGTTGGCTTTGGGGATGATCAGTGAGATATACCTGCTGGAATGTGTGCTACGGGTGTGTGTTGTTATCGTGACCAGTGAACTGAGATAAGACGGAGCTTTACCTAGCATAGACCCATAGATGACCTGGAGCCAGTGGGTCTGGTGACGAATATGTAGCGAGGGCCAGCCGACTAGAGCATACAGGTCGCAGTGGTGGGTGGTATAAGGTTATTTGGTAACAAAACGGATGTCAGTGTGATAGACTGCATCCAGTTTGCTGAGTAGAGTGTTGGAAGCTATTTTGTAGATGACGTCGCCAAAGTCTAGGATCGGTAGAATAGTCAGTTTTACTAGGGTAAGTTTGGCGGCGTGAGTGAAGGAGGCTTTGTTGCGAAATAGAAAGCCGATTCTAGATCCGATTTTGGATTAGAGATGTTTAATATGAGTCTGGAAGGAGAGTTTACAGTCTAGCCAGACACCTAGGTATTTATTCCACATTATTATCCACATATTCTAGGTCGGAACCGTCCAAGGTGGTGATGCTAGTCGGGTGGGCGGGTGCGGGCAGCGAATGGTTGAAAAGCATGCATTTGGTTTTACTAGCGTTAAAGGGCAGTTGGAGGCCACGGAAGGAGTGTTGTATGGCATTGAAGCTCGTTTGGAGGTTAGTTAGCACAGTGTCCAAGGAAGGGCCAGAAGTATATAGAATGGTGTCATCTGCGTAGAGGTGGATCAGGGAATCGCCCGCAGCAAGAGCGACATGATTGATATATACAGAGAAAAGAGTCGGCCTGAGAATTGAACCCTGTGGCACCCCCATAGAGACTGCCAAAGGACCGGACAACATGCCCTCCGATTTGACACACTGAACTCTGTCTGCAAAGTAGTTGGTGAACCAGGCGAGGCAGTCATCAGAAAAACCAAGGCTATTGAGTCTGCCGATAAGAATACGGTGATTGACAGAGTCGAAAGCCTTGGCCAGGACGATGAAGATGGCTGCACAGTACTGTCTTTTCTCGATGGCGTTTATGATATCATTTAGTACCTTGAGCGTGGCTGAGGTCCACACGTAACCGTCTCGGAAGCCAGATTGCACAGCGGAGAAGGTACGGTGGGATTTGAAATGGTCAGTGATCTGTTTATTAACTTGGCTTTCGAAGACTTTAGATAGGCAGGGCAGGATGGATATAGGTATGTAGCAGTTTGGGTCTAGGGTGTCACCCCTTTGAAGAGGGGGATGACCGCGGCAGCTTTCCAATCTTTAGGGATCTCGGACGATACGAAAGAGAGGTTGAACAGGCTGGTAATAGGGGTTGCAATAATAGCGGCGGATAGTTTTAGAAAGAGAGGGTCCAGATTGTCTAGCCCAGCTGATTTGTACTGATCCAGGTTTTGCAGCTCTTTCAGAACATCTGCTGTCTGGATATGAGTGAAGGAGAATCTGGGGAGGCTTGGGCGAGTAGCTGCGGGGGGGAGCTGTTGGCCGGGGTTTGAGTAGCCAGGAGGAAGGCATGGCCAGCCGTTGAGAAATGCTTATTGAAATTTTCGATTATCATGGATTTATCAGTGGTGACCGTGTTACCTAGCCTCAGTCCAGTGGGCAGTTGGGAGGTGGTGCTCTTGTTCTCAATGGACTTTACAGTGTCCCAAAACTTTTTGGAGTTAGAGCTACAGGATGCAAATTTCTGCTTGAAAAAGCTACCCTTTGCTTTCCTGACTGACTGTGTGTATTGGTTCCTGACTTCCCTGAACAGTTGCATATCGTGGGGACTGTTCGATGCTATGGCAGGCCGCCACAGGATGTTTTTGTGCTGGTCATGGGCAGTCAGGTCTGGAGTGAACCAAGGGCTATATCTGTTCTTAGTTCTGCATTTCTTTTTTGAACGGGGCATGCTTATCTAAGATGGTGAGGAAATTACTTTTAAAGAATGACCAGGCATCCTCAACTGACGGGATGAGGTCAATATCCTTCCAGGATACCCGGGCCAGGTCGATTAGAAAGGCCTACCCGCAGAAGTGTTTTTGGGAGCGGTTGACAGTGATGAGGGGTGGTCGTTTGACAGCGGACCAATAGCGGATACAGGCAATGAGGCAGTGATTGCTGAGATCCTGATTGAAAACAGCAGAGGTCTATTCCTTGATGATTTGTGTGAGATAGAGGGCATCTAGCTTAGATTGTAGGACTGCCGGGGTGTTAAGCATATCCCAGTTTAGGTCACCTAACAGAACGAACTCTGAAGCTAGATGGGGTGGCGATCAATTCACAAATGGTGTCCAGGGCACAGCTGGGAGCGGGGGTCGATAGCCGACGGCAACAGTGAGAGACTTATTTCTGGAGAGGTACATTTTTAAATTAGAAGTTCAAACTGTTTGGGTATAGACTTGGAAAGTATGACAGAACTTTGCAGGCTCTCTCTGCAGTAGATTGCAACTCCTCCCCTTTTGGCAGTTCTAACTTGACGGAAAATGTTGAAGCTGGGTATGGAAATCTCAGAATTGTTGTTGGCCTTCCTAAGCCAGGAATCAGACACGGCAAGGACATCAGGGTTGGCGGAGTGTGCTAAAGCAGTGAGTAAAACAAGCTTAGGGAGGAGGCTTCTGATGTTGACATGCATGAAACCAAGGCTTTTTCGATCACAGAAGTCAACAAATGAGGGTGCCTGGGGACACGCTGGGTCTGGGTTTACCTCCACATCGCCCGAGTAACAGAGGAGGAGTAGGATGAGGGTACAGCTAAAGGCTATCAAAACTGGTCGCCTAGAGCGTTGGGGACAAGGAATAAAAGGAGCAGATTTCTGGGCGTGGTAGAATATATTCAGGGCATAATGTGCAGACATGGGTATGGTGGGGTGCGGGTACAGCGGGGGTAAGCCCAGGCACTGAGTGATGATAAGAGAGGTTGTATCTCTGGATAAACTGGTTATAATGGGTGAGGTCAACGCATGTGTGGGAGGTGGGACAAAGGAGGTATCAAAGGTATAATGAGTGGAACTGGGGGCTCCATTGTAAACTAAAACAATGATAACTAACCTAAACAACAGTATACAAGGCATATTGACATATGAGAGACATACAGCGAGGCATAAAGTAATCACAGGTGTTGATTTGGAGAGCTAGCTAAGACAACAACAGCTAATCAGCCAAAACAACAACAGGTAAAATGGCGATGAATGGGCAGGGGGTCGGTTAACTACACACAGAGCCTGAGTTCGCCGCTGGGGCCGGCAGATAAAAAAATAAAATAAAATAAAAGTAAATATATATATATAAACAGAATGGAGTACTGTGAATAATGGACAGTCCAGCATGCATCAGCTATGTAGCCAAGTGATCAGAGGGTCCAGGGGGCAGCAATAGATGGAACAGTGAGGCCGCGGAGTAGTCGTTACTACGCTAGCACGCGGGTGACGCAGCATTTAAAGTTAGTAGCCCGGGGCTAGCAGAGGTGTCTGCTCCAACGGAGGCTGGTTGAAGGCACAGCAGATGGAGTATTCGTCGGCAGACCTGTCATGGTGGTGCGGCGGGGCGCTGTGTCGACTAACGATCCAAGCCAGGTGGCAAAAGAGGTATTGTAGTAATTTAGTTCTGTCCGGGAGATGCGCCTGGCTCATGGCTAACTGGTGCTAGCTTCCGCTCGGTAGCAGGGGTGATCCGGTGCCACGGTCCAGAGCTTACGGCAAGGATCCGGTGGAGTAGTGTGTTCTAGCCGTGTTTGGGTGGAGCCCGGGTGAACAACTGAGTAGGCCGGGAGGTGGGCCTCAGGGATAGCTTCGGTACTGGGTAACTCGGTGGGTGCTAGCTAGCTGTGAAGATCAGGAGAATAGTCCAGGAATTACGTCAGGAATCCGGCATTATAGTGGAGAGACAGTCCGATACTGGTTGGCTGGCGAGTATTATCCAGGCTAAATATATATATATATATATATTTTTTAAAGGGCTGGTACTTGTGCAGAAGGTAAAGGCCGCTAGCAGTGGCTAACAATGACTAAATAGCTTGTAGCTAATTAGCTGGTTAGCTTCTGATGGCTGTGGTTCCTGCTATAAGGTCTAAAAATGACATAATAGCGGTTCTGTATCACATTGGGTGAGGCAGGTTACTGGAAGGTATAAATGAACTAAAATGGAGAAGAGATTGAAAATAAAATTGAAATATATATCAAAAAATATATAAAAGTACACGAGAGGACGAACAAAACACGTCTGCACTGCTACGCCATCTTATAATTACAAGCATTTTTTAAGATGCCAAAGGCTTTTATTGACAATTACATGAAGTTGATGCAAAGAGTCAATATTTGCAGTGTTGACCCTTCTTTTTCAAGACCTCTGCAATCCGCCCTGGCATGCTGTCAATTAACTTCTGGGCCACATCCTGACTGATGGCAGCCCATTCTTGCATAATCAATGCTTGGAGTTTGTCAGAATTTGTGAGTTTTTGTTTGTCCACCCGCTTCTTGAGGAATGACCACAAGTTCTCAATGGTATTAACTTCTTGGATATAGGGGGCGCTCTTTTAATTTATGGATAAAAAAAGTGCCCGTTTTAAGCGCAATCTTTTGTCATGAAAAGATGCTCGACTATGCATATAATTGGCAGCTTTGGAAAGAAAACACTCTAAGGTTTCCAAAACTGCAAAGATATTATCTGTGAGTGCCACAGAACTCATGCTACAGGCGAAACCAAGATGAAACTTCAACCAGGAAATGGGCAGAATTTTTGAAGCTCTGTTTCCCATTGTCTCCTTATATGGCTGTGAATGCGCCGGGAATGAGCCTGCCCTTTCTATCGTTTCTCCAAGGTGTCTGCAGCATTGTGACGTATTTGTAGGCATATCATTGGAAGATTGGCCATAAGAGACTACATTTACCAGGGGTCCGCCCGGTGTCCTTTGTCTAAATTGGTGCGTAATCTACAAGCTGCACGCAGTCATCCAGTGATTGAGAGGAGAGAGGAGGCTTTCAACGAACGACATATCATGAAGAGATATGTGAAAAACACCTTGAGGATTGATTCTAAACAATGTTTACCATGTTTCAGTCAATATTATGGAGTTAATTTGGAAAAAAGTTCGGCGTTTTGAAGACTGAATTTTCGTTTTTTTTTGGTAGCCAAACGTGACGCACCAAACGGAGCAATTTCTCCTAAACAAATAATCTTTCAGGAAAAACTGAGCATTTGCTATCTAACTGAGAGTCTCCTCATTGAAAGCATCTGAAGTTCTTCAAAGGTAATGATTTTATTTGAATGATTTTCTGGTTTTTGTGAAAATGTTGCCTGCTGATGCTAATGCTAAATGCTACGCTAGCTGCGCTAGCTGTTACACAAATGCTTGTTTTGCTATGGTTGAGAAGCATATTTTGAAAATCTAAGATGACAGTGTTGTTAACAAAAGGCTAAGCTTGAGAGCTAGCATATTAATTTCATTTCATTTGCGATTTTCATGAATAGTTAACGTTGTGTTATGCTAATGAGCTGCGGGGATAATTACACTCCTGGATACAGGTTTTTTTCGTAGCTAAACGTGACGCACAAAACGGAGCGATTTCTCCTAAACAAATAATCTTTCAGGAAAAACTGAGCATTTGCTATCTAACTGTGAGTCTCCTCATTGAAAACATCTGAAGTTCTTCAAAAGGTAAATGATTTTATTTGAATGATTTTCTGGTTTTTGTGAAAATGTTGCCTGCTGATGCTAACGCTAAATGCTATGCTAAATGCTACGCTAGCTGTGCTAGCTGTTACACAAATGCTTGTTTTGCTATGGTTGAGAAGCATATTTTGAAAATCTGAGATGACAGTGTTAACAAAAGGCTAAGCTTGAGAGCTAGCATATTAATTTCATTTCATTTGCGATTTTCATGAATAGTTAACGTTGCGTTATGGCAATGAGCTTGAGGCTGTATTCACGATCCCGGATCTGGGATGGCCCGACGCAAGAAGTTAAGGTCTGGGGAGTTTCCTGGCCATGGACCCAAAATATCGATGTTTTGTTCCCCAAGCCACTTAGTTATCACTTTTGCCTTAGGGCAAGGTGCGCCATCATGCTGGAAAAGGCATTGTTCATCACCAAACTGTTCCTGAATGGTTGGGAATAGTTGCTCTCGGAGGATGTGTTGGTACCATTCTTTATTCATGGCTGTGTTGCAAAATTGTGAGTGAGCCCACTCCCTTGGCTGAGAAGCAACCCCACACATGAATGGTCTCAGGATGCTTTACTGTTGGCATGACACAGGACTGATGGTAGCGCTCACCTCGTCTTCTCCGGACAAACTTTTTTCCGGATGCCCCAAACCATCGGAAAGGGGATTCATCAGAGAAAATGACTTTACCCCAGTCCTCAGCAGTCCAAACCCTGTACCTTTTGCAGAATATCAGTCTGTCCCTGTTTTTCCTCAAGAGAAGTGGCTTCTTTGCTGCACTCACACCTGCCTGCTGCCATCCCTGAGCAAGCTCTGTACTGGTAGTGCCCCGATCCCGCAGCTGAATCAACTTTAGGAGACAGTCCTGGCATTTGCTGGACTTTCATGGGCGCCCTGAAGCCTTCTTCACAACAATTTAACCCCTCTCCTTGAAGTTCTTGATGATCTGATAAATGGTTGATTTAGGTGCAATCTTACTGGCAGCAATATCCTTGCCTGTGAAGCCCTTTTTGTGCAAAGCAATGATGACAGCACGTGTTTCCGTGCAGGTAACCATGGTTGACAGAGGAAGAACAATGATTCCAAGCACCAACCTCCTTTTGAAGCTTCCAGTCTGTTATTCGAACTCAATCAGCATGACAGAGTGATCTCCAGCATTGTCCTCGTCAACACTCACACCTGTGTTAATGAGAGAATCACTGACATGATGTCAGCTGGTCCTTTTGTGGCAGGGCTGAAATGCAGTGGAATTTTTTGGGGGGATTCAGTTCATTTTCATGGCAATTAATTGCAATTCATCTGATCACTCTTCATAACATTCTGGAGTATATGCAAATTGCCATCATACAAACTGAGGCAGCAGACTTTGTGAAAATTTATATTTGTGTCATTCTCAAAACTTTTGCCGACGACTGTACATACGGTCACTGTGGGGACGACATCATCAATGCACTTATTGATGAAGCCGGTGACTGAGGTGGTATACTCCTCAATGCCTTTGGATGAATCACGGAACTGTACTGCAGTCTGTGCTAGCAAAACATTCCTGTAAGAGTAGCATTCACATCATCGGACCACTTCCGTATTGAGCGAGTCACTGGTAGTTCCTGCTTTAGTTTTCGCTTGTAAGCAGGAATCAGGAGGATCGAATTATGGTCAGATTTGCCAAATGGAGGCCGAAGGAGAGCTTTGTATGCATCTCTGTGTGTGGAGTAAAGGTGCACGTTTCCTTCTGGTTGCATATGAAATGCTGGTAGAAATGAGGTAAAACGGATTTAAGTTTGCCTGCAATAAAGTCCCCGGCCACTAGGAGGGCAGCTTCTGGATGAACATTTTCCTGTTTTCTTATGGCCTTATATACAGCATTGGTTTGTGGCTACGGATAATATAGATGAGAACTCTTGGTAGATAGTGTGGTCTACAGCTTATCATGAGGTACTCTACTTAAGGCGAGCAATACCTTGAGAATTCTTTAATATGAGACATCGCGCACCTGCTGTTGTTGACAAATAGACACACACCCCGCCCCCTCGTCTTACCAGATGCCGATGCACGGAAAATCCAGCCAGCTCTATATTACCGTGTTGTCGTCCAGCCTCGATATTGCAGTTAATGTCCCGCTGGTAGGACAGTCTCAACCGTAGATCCTCAAGTTTTTTTTCCCCAATGATGTTGCACGTCAGCCAATAGAACCGATGGTAATAGGGATTTACTCACTCGCCTACGAATCCTAACAAGGCATCCCAACCTTCTCCCTCTGTATCTACACCTTTTCTTCACGAAAATGACTGGGATTTGGGCCTGGACTCCGGAGAGCAGTATATCCTTCACATCAGCATCATTAAATAAAAACAACTTTGTCAGGTACAAGGTGAGTAATCGCCATTCTGATGTCCAGAAGCTCTTTTCGGTCATGAGAGACGGTAGCAGAAACTTTGTGAAAAATAAGTTAAACAATGCGGGGGGAAAAAAATAGCACAGTTGGTTAGAGGCCCGTAAAATGTCAGCCATCCCCTCCGGTGCCATTATAATGTCATTGTGGCAGTAAGGGGAAAACACTGCATGAAACCTTTACTCTTCAGTTAACACTCTCCCTCCCTCCATTTCCCTCTCTCTCCCCCCCAAACACTTACGCACAGCGCTCCCAACTTTAAAAACATTAGGCACCAAACATAATTTAAGATGTAAAGTCCCCAGTTTAGGGGACCTGTGTGGTTCTGGTACCGGTTCCGACCAACATTTTCATTTAAATTAATCTGTGGACACCATAGATCGAAATGGCTTGCATTGAGTGTTCTTAAGGACACAGGAAGGAGTATGTCTCTTGCCTGTGTGAAGCAGGATGTGAAATCTGACATCACTTGAAGCTGGGATGTCCCTCCTACCATTTCATTCGCTCTTCAGACTGTCCATCAACTCCTGGCTGAACTCTGTCACAGCCACTAACAACATTAAACACTAACACCATATGCCTGAAATCCTTACATCGTAACACAGGAGAGAGTGGTTTCATCGCTGTAGCATATTCAGAGAGATTTATAGTCAGTAATCAAAAATACTTCAGATTTGAAACAAAAAACACTCATAGACAAGATTAATATGAGATGAAAGGCGAGTTCAGGAAGCTAGAGCTCTGGGAGATGTTCACAGCGATGGGGGCAGACATTTTGATCAAGAGAGACCTTTAGAAAATATGCACACTAACACTAAATATACAAATACGTATTTTACAGTTGTAAGGAAGGAGAAATCTTATAGTTGGTCGTTTTATGAATTGAATATACTATATTTAGAAAAGATTTAAGTAATTTCAAGCCTTATTCATAGAGTTGTCGAAATATTTCATATTTTCATACTTTTATCATTTGTACTGTACTTGAGCTTGTGTTCTCAAGTGACTACACCTAAGCAATTTATAGCAATTTTCTACCTGAAAGGTTAGATTTGAACCTTTTTTTGGAGTTTGCAGCATTATTAGTTATTGTTTATGACCCTTTCATGATAAATAATTACTTTTGGGGATTCCATTTATCTACATTTGAGGTTAATGAGCACCAGAAATATATAATTTTTTTATTTATAGCGCAGCTTACATTAGGCCTATATGAATCCTACCTTTGAAGCACATCTCATGAGTAGCAGAGTATTTTCCTTTCTTCCTACACCTAGGGAATTTGCCTAGACTTACTGTAAAGCGAGCAGGTTGTTAGCTAGCTAGGTAACTTGACAGAACGTTGTTTGTTATCAAACCAATAATTAACGACCCAGGATTAGTTTGAAACATCCCACAACACGGTTGTGAAATTCTACCCAAATGCATGACCGCAAACTTGCTATTGCATAGTATACTTAGACTGGCCTGTGCTCTTGATTATACCAGGCAATAAAATGCTCCAATGTATCAACTTTGCTCGCTCTGCTCCAATGTAACAGAAGAGTCATCAGGGTCTGTGTCCCCGCTCGCCATTAAATTATATATATTTTTTAACTGATGGAGGAATAGAGATACGCAGGAAGAGTGGACAGAGACAAGCAGGTGATGTTGGTATAAGTATCATGACGTTTTGGTAACGTTATATTACGACGGTACCGGTATAACGTGCAATACGATCAACAAAAAAATAAAATGCATATTTATAAAAAATAATTGCCCAGTTTCTGTTAAGTGAAATAATCTAGGAAGTGTACCTGGGTGGCAGGTGATGAGGAGGCTTCGGTTGTCCAGAGTTTGAACAGGCTTCTGGAAACCACACAGGGCCTCCACCAGCTGCAGCTCCATCGTCATGGTCAGATTTTCCCCTTGCCTGGAGAATAGAGCACAGTCAATAGGGCTGCGATCGATTGCATTTCAATTCAGGGAGTGAAATTCAAGAACTGGTTGGCCCTCAATGGGAATTTTTTTGTTGTTGTTGTTGAATTGGCCAAATTTTCATTTTGCTACATGCCTGGATGCATAGACCTTTTTTCCCAGTACACGACACACTGACGTCACACAGATGCGTGCGACTCTTGGAGCATTAAGAAAGCAATCGCCATCTGTGCCCATTCAACAGCCTAGATTTATGTTTGTATTACTGCTAAAAAAAAAATATTTTTGGGGTTCAAATACGCTTACAATGATGTTTGAATCCTTGCTTGAACAGTTGCTAAGATTATATTTGGTTGTGATTTTTGCTAAATAACTTTGATCCACAGTTGTTAGCTAGAATGCCAACCCTCATTGATATAGGCTGAAGCAAAAGCTAGCCAGAGAGCCATTTTACTGGTTGACGTGTTTAAGTAAATCCTATTATAATCCAAAAGTAGTGTGAAATGCACTCATAAGCAACATGTAAATAGAGGCTTTTTTGCTGGCATTCTATAAGAACTCCCCCTTGTTCTGCCACCAACTTCCGCGCATCGCCCTCATGCGGCAATGTTTGCAAACACAGAAAGAGTTCTATAGGCTAGTGCAGAATACAGACCAATACAATACTGAAGAATATAAAAAGTATTGAGTAGAACAATGGAACTGCCAAATTTGTGCACAAACACATTTGTTGGTCCAATTAGACAATGTGATATAGACATAGGGTTGAGGCTGGTAGTGAATAAGGACTAGCATGAGAGGTTTCATCTTTTACCTGGTGAAGACAGGATGGACTCTCTGATCCAGGACAATAATGATGTCACCAGGCTCTAATTCTGGCTCCTGATCTCCCTCCCCATGGAAAACTAGCTTCTGTCCATCCTTCATACCTGCAACAAAAATGTAGGATTTATTTAACTCAACTGGCCCATATTTAACTGCATTAAGAGAAGACGGATCAGAATTATCTGGTAAACGCCGTTGACACGCAACCATGCCTTGAAACATTTAGGGCACTTCCACATATCCCTAGATGATTTGGATCCTGGAGCGTTTGGTAACCAGATCCACGCTATAAAGCAGATGTGGAAGTGCTAACCAAACCTGGCCCTGTAATGCAGTAGTGCTTGTCGCATGAAACTTAGTTACAGAAATTATATCCGGAATCTGTACATTTCCATTATTGTGAAATTGCTTTGACAATAATGGAAATGTACAGATTCCGGATAGTTGAATTCTCAAAAATGCTCCAGGGTACCAAATTCATATGTGAAAAAGTCCTGACTGTTGCCTTGGACACCCAGCGCCATAGAGCCAAAGAGTAGGGGGACGACCAACCACAACAGAATTCACAGTACACACTACAGTTTGCTTCAGTATAGGGATGTCACTATGGCTGTCCATTGGATAAATTCACAAAAGGTTTTAGTATCACAACTCAAGGATACACTAAGTGAACTTGCTGAATGAGCCTTCTTAAAAGGGCAATTCCACCCCTTTTGATTATTTCCAGCACAATACCAGTGTCTACATGTGAAAACGGCACATTTCTACATTTTGTAGAAAAAAAAGTTAGTTCTACCGATGACATCAAAAGTTAACATTGATTTTCAAACAGGTTCGTGGGGAGCAAGAAAATACCATCCTTCTGGCTAGAAACTTGTTGCAGGTTTTAAATTAACGTTTGAATTACCTTTAATCAAACCCTGCAATGTTATAGAAACATTTATTTTTACTTTTTAACTACAGATCATAAACACCATTTTCACATACAGGTAACTACCAAAATAAAAGAAAACGCAAACATAGTGTCTTAATAGGATGTTGGGCCACCCGAGCCGCCAGAACAGTTTCAATGTACCTTGGCCTAGCTTCTACAAGTGACTGGAACTCTATTGGAGGGATAGAGTTCCAGACCATTCTTTCATAAGATATTCCATAATTTGTTGATGGTGGTGGCAACGCCGTCTCAAGCACCGCTCCAGAATCTCCAATAAGTGTTCAATTGGATTGAGATCTGGTGACTGACACTTTAAACCCATCTTTTAAAAATCACAGATCTTTGCTAGCCATGGTAGGCAAAATAATGTGCAACTGAGCATTTTTATACATGACCCTAAGCATGATGGGATGCTTTAATTGTCTAACTCAGGAACCACACCCTGTGGAAGCACCTGCTTACAATACACTTTGAATCCCTCATTTACTCAAGTGTTTCCTTTATTTTGGCAGTTACCTGTATGTAGACTGATATGGTGCTGGAGAAATATGAAAAGGGAGGTTGAAAAGTGACCCCTTTAAGCTGTGTGTGAACATACAGTGCATTCGGAAAGTATTCAGAACCCTTGACCTTTTCCACATTTTGTTACATTACAGTCTTATTCTAACATGAATTAAATAGTTTTTTCCCCCCCAACACACAATTCCCCAAAGCAAAAACAGTTTACATTTTTGGGAATGTATATAAAAAAATAGAAATATCACATTTACATAACTATTCAGACCCTTTACACAGTACTTTGTTGAAGCACCTTTAGCAGTGATTACAGACAAGTCTTTTTGGTTATGACGCTACAAGCTTGGCACATCTGCATTTGGAGAGTTTCTCCCATTCTTCTATGCAGATCCTCAAGATCTTTCATGTTGAATGGGGAACATAGCATTACCGAGGAGCAGCTTCCATCTGGCCTCTCTACCATAAAGGCCTGATTGGCAGTGCTGCAGAAAGGGTTGTCCTTCCAGGAAGGTTCTCCCATCGCCACAGAGAAACTCTGGAGCTCTGTCAGAGTGACCATGGGGTTCTTGGACACCTCCCTGACCATGGGAGGTCTCCCCCAATTGCTCAGTTTTGCCTGGCGGCCAGCTCTAGGAAGAGTCTTGGTAGTTCCAAACTTCTTCCATTTAAGAATGATGGAGGCCTCTGTGTCCTTGGGGACTGCAGTATCTGGGATCTACATCTGTTTATATTAGTTACTGTGCTGTTACTAAGCAGTAATGCATTACGGCAGTGTTACGTTACTACATCTAATAGGAAATGCACATGCGCACTGGAATGCCGCGAACTGTAGAGCACGAGGGGTTTTTGACTAAACTAAAAACTAACTGTACTCCCGTCTCCTGCCTGGTCATTTCTCCACAACACAAATATTACAGGGACCTTCAATGCTGCAGACATTTTTTGGCACCCTTCCCCAGATCTGTGCCTCGACACAATCCTGTCTCGGAGCTCTGCAGACAATTCCTTCGACCACATGGTTTGGTTTTGTCTGACATGCACTGTCAACTGTGGGACCTTATAGACAGGTGTGTGCCTTTCCAAATCATGTCTAATCAATTGAATTTACCACAGATGGACTCCAATCAAGTTGCATCCACCCAAACTGTCAACGGTGGGAAGTCAACATGGACCTGCATCCCCTTTCGACACCTCAAGGCTGTTCTGAGAGCAAAAGGGGTACAACTCAATATTAGGAAGGTGTACCTAATGTTTTGTACACAAGTTGATATGTAGCCAGCAATTTGTCAATTGACTGCCATTCTACACTATAGGGTCAAACTGAGCTGTACGGGGCTGGCCTGGTTAAGGATCCGCCACAGATCCTGGAAACGTTTTTGGAAAGGACAATGTGAAAAGGAAATATGTGAGCCAGCACACAGTATGTTTTCGTTGGCCCTGTATGGTGTAAATCAGGCACTGATATGTCACTCCCTATGTCATCTTATCACAATGCTCTTCATTCCTGGTCCTAGAAGACTGCAGTGTGTTGCATGCCTTTGTCTCTGCCCAGGGCTAGAAATACTGATCCAACTAATAATCAAGATTTTGACTTCATGAATTCGGTGTATTAGCCATGTAGCTCTCCAGGACCAGAAGTGAAGAAAATGTAAGTTGTATCACATAATAGACATCCAAAACTCTGGTTAAATGGACAAACATCTAAAACCTCCTACATCCTCAAAATGGAGTAAGAAAATCTTCACAATTTTACCTGGAAAATTGGCAGTCACTCTGCTAGCATTCCCATCCACAGGTAGCTTGGTCTGTCAACTAACGGTGTCAACAGGGCCCAGGGCCATGGTGCATCCCGTGTCAACATGCTTAACCCCCCCCATTGCTAAACAAAAAATATATTGAAATAAGTATATGTAAATTGTAAGCTGTGGAAAGGCTTCTCTTGATGGACAACAACGACTCAACCGCCTCACCTTTATCAATGTGGACCTCCAGGATCTTCTTCTGCCGCAGGATCTTGCGTCCACTGCAGGCCTTGCAGCGGTCCTTGTGGCTGATGCGCTGGCCTTGGCAGCCCCCACACACGGTGGACACCTGCTGCACCATGCCCGGGCCCAGCTGGTGGAGGCGCACCTGCATGCCCGTGCCCCGACAGGACATGCACATCTCCACCGCGCCCTTCCTTCCCCCGCGTCCTACCCCAAAATACAGCCATGTCAGTCCATATCACCCCGGTTGTTTGCAGCAATAACTCTATTAATACATCACCTTTTACTATGCATGCATGTATATTTTTAATGTATGCATTTTATAATCAGAGCAACAAAAACAATGGAACCAAACAATACAGTTTGGGCATCGTATGACGATGATCTTGGAAATGTTTTATCCTAGCAGAGGCATTTACCTCCCTCTAACAGTCAATTGTTTATAATGTGATCTTGTAAAAACCTTAAATCACTACAACAAAGTAGAATGACATCCAATCCATGCACGATCACACAGGGCTATTGAACCCGATGACTTTAGGGTCCCTACACTGGTCATTTTCATCCTTTTAATAAGGGACTGATCAAGACCTAGGTTAACCAACAATGTAACATGTGTAGTAATGTAGCACCTTCACATCGCTCACAAATAACATTCTTCTGGACAGCAAGTTTCCTCGTGGCGCCATTGAAGAGGTCTTCCAAAGAGACAGTGAGCTGATGAACAACATTCTTTCCTAGGTTTGGAGAGCACATTGGGGCAAAACATTAGCTTTAGAGATGTTAAGAAGAACCACAGAAAACCAAAGGCCAGAATTTGAAGTCTGACGTCTGTGGAAGGTAATATTTGTCTCTGTACTATTCTGTACTATTTTGTTTTACCTCTCCTCTCCCGGTGCATTCGGCCACCTCCTCCAAAGAACATGTCAAAGATGTCCATGGGGGATCCAAAACCCCCGCCACTGCCCCCTCCTTTTATGGCTTTCTCCCCACCCCGGTCGTACACCTCTCTCTTCTGGGAGTCCGATAGCACTTCATATGCCTGAGAGATCTGCTTAAACTGGGAAGAAAAAACTGAATTATCAATTCTCAGAGCACAAACTACTAATAGAAATCTCAACTAGTACTCAAAAATATTAATGTCTCAGAACTGTAGAAACAATGTATGTATTTTCCATTGTCATCTCTTAAATTAACCTTGCACAACTGGTATCAGTGTGCTGGATTAGCATATAGCTGCCTCCCTGAACTTGCCTCTGACTGGGCTTGAACCAGGGTCCTCTACCTTGCCAACACCCGCTCGAGAATGTGCAAACCATTTGAGCTATGCAAAATTTACCAATTGGATAGCCCCGTCTGCGACATTTCAAGCTAGCTGTGGAGTGAGTTTACTGTAAGTTCTTAATACCGCTACACTGGCATGCATAACTTTTCTCCACTCAACCACTGGTAATAAATCAGAACCTATTCACAGAAGCAGTCTCACATTGTTTATAACATACACAGCTCAGAAAAGTTAAAGGTGGTACGGAAAAATTTACTCTGTGACTATGGTGGATGCAAAGTGGTTTTCTGAATACATCCACTCACTTTCTCCCCCTCCGTAGGGTTCTTGTCAGGGTGGTACTTCAAGGCCAGCTTACGATAAGCCTTTTTCAGCTCATCTGGAGTGGCATTGGGCTTAACACCCAACATATCATAAAAGCCAGTTTCCTTCACCATTGTTGTTTGTTACAGACTGCAGAGGGGGAAAAAATGCTGTTCACACAAGTGTCCGTTTCTCTTCCTGTATGACATATAGTGCTGAGCCATGTACTTTTTGAGGTCGGTTCAGTTATGGCTCGATTACAAAGAAATAACGTTTTCGACAGAAAAAAAAAATGGGGGGGTCTTACGCAGTCTTATGAAATCACTATTTAGTAGTTCAAATACTTTTACGACTGCTGAATACCAACTATCAATCTCTTTCCCTTTCGATCGTGCGTTATTGTCTCTTCTCTCCGTCTCTTACCGGACAAGTAGGCGCGCAATTGGTTAATTACCACCTGTTCTGTTCTAAACTATGTAGAATATTGGCCTGTTGGAAACATTGCACAGTTTGGGCTTGATCTGATCAAGAAAAACTGCAGATTGCACTCTCACAGAAAAACAAACAAAATGGAAATCAAATAATTGAACCGAACTTAGACAATTAGTTGCTTAAAAAAAACCATTTTGGTTAATCGCTCAGAACTAATGACATTATTTGCATTTGAAACCACTTCTTGGTATGACGACTTCCTACCCCACCACAGCAATTTGACAATAGAAATCTCCAATCAGATAGCATTAGAAACCAAAGTTGGTGAATAGCAACATGTATTTCAACATGAGGGGTTAGCTCTTAACATCTGATCTAACCAATACCACAAGAGTTTCTGAACGCAGAAGCGCATCATGGTGAGACTTCTGAGAACGCTTGTGAAACAGGTCAGAGGGGTGTCCTACAAAGCAAGCTAGATCTACTCAGGGTTTTCTAAAGCTAACCAGCTTCGGTTAGCTTCACATTCCACCTTCATCCGTCCTACAAAAGTATTTATTGCTCGTCCACCAACCACTAACTCTAGCAAGCTTGTAAGTGCACATGGCTAGTCAAAACACTGAACTCTTCATTGAGACTATGCTGAAAAAATCCATGGGCAAGACCATGCCACATTCATTTGTGCCGAAATCAAAATGGGAAAAATGATCTTGCAAATTTGGCAGGCTATGGTGAAAAATAGAAGTGTTGTCTTTATTTTTTTTCTTACGCTTTTCAAAGCACAAGTATATTCCCCCCTCTCCTATCGATCAAATAATTGTATTGTCAAACAAACATATTACTGTGTGTGAAGTTTAAAATGCATTCTGTCTTTGCTAAATGTGCAATGTGATTTTAACATTACTCTTTTTTTAACACAAACATTTGATTTCTCCCTAAGGTTTTCAGCCGTCAGCTTCGCCCAGGACTGGTTCATGTGAACTACAATCCTGACGCCGTGTTTGAACATCAATAATCATCCCTTGGGAAACGGCTTTCAAAACATATGGCTTTCATCAGCAAGAAATAATCTTTAAATAAAGAGATACACTTACTGTAGCAGTTATGCACAGATCCATACAGCTAACAGGAGTGTTAGGAGCCTAACACTGCTCCTTAAATAAAGGATCTTAAATGTTCTGTTTAAAGGGCGAATTGGCTCTTTCAGCCAAATGTGCCATTTAAACGTGAATCGATTCTCAATTGCGGTATGGTTCTAGAAATATAAATAGCTTTACTTTCATATTAAGAAAATAATTTCACAAATGCTAAAAACAATTACTGTACACTTTTAACACAATTACAGAGGACAGTATTTTCAGTGACACATTTGGGGCCCCGAGAGGCACATCGGTCTAAGGCACTGCATGAGGCGTCACTACGGTCCTTGGTTCGAATCCAGGCCGTATCACACCCAGCCGTGATTGGGAGCCCCATAGGGCGGCGCACAATTGGCCCAGCGTCGTCCGGGTTTGGCCGTCAGTGTAAATAAGATGTTGTTCTTAACTGACTTGCCTAGTTAAATTAAAGGTTAAATAAATAAAGTTTTTTTTAAATGTGGTGTTTGTCTTCAGTTTACTCACAGGTAACACGTTAGGTGTTCAGAGACGAAGATAGCTAAGTAATTAGAACAGGTAGTCCACTGACTTGTGTCCGTAATTAGAACAGGTAGTCCACTGACTTGTGTCCGTAAACGAAAGCACTATTATTTCTCTCTGATATCAAATACAAAATCCTCATGCTTCCAAAACCGTACCGCAAGCGATGCGTGTTAATGTTCAGAAAGGGCATTGGGGCTTAACAAAACATCCCTGTACAGAAGACGCATTCTTCCAATTACTCTTGTATGTGTATTGGAACTGTCATAATCAAGGGCTAGTAGTAATGGAATGGAACTGTGTCGTGATCAAGGGCTAGGAGGTGATCTCTTGTATTGGAGAAGCAGTTTCTGCCAATCTTCATACTGTAACGTTACTGTCTTTCCCAATAATCTAGAAACGCTAGCTAGCGTCGAGCGTTAGCTACATTAACGTTAGCTAACGCTGGCAAGCTACATTATTTGACAAACGCTTAAAGGACAAGAGACCAATCTAGCTAGTTTCCGGTATCCAATATAACATTAAGCTAGCTAGGTAACTTACCTAGGTTTGATAGCTAGCTAGGCTAACGTTAGCTGGCTAGCAATCCCAGACCTAGCTGAGAGTGATAGTAGTAGCTTAGCTAGTAGTTTGTTACCAATTAGGAACACTACTTTTTTTTGCAGAAAGAAAACACCATTATATTGCGATTAGCTACCTGTTACAATAGACGTCTGTAGAGAGAAATTATTATTATTATTTTTACTTAGACCCCCCCCCTCTCGTCCTGGCGATGAACTTCCAGAACCTTCGACTTGCACCGCCTACTTTGATGCTGCTTTCAAGACAACTCGGGAAAAAACGAGGTCAAACCATGATGTCGGTAATCTTCAGGGCGGAAAGTCGGAGCTATAGAAAGATGCCCTAGTTTCCGACTTGGGATTCCGAAGTTGATGGCCGTTCAAAACTATTTTTTCCAGGCGGAGCTCGTTTTTTTTCTCCAGAGTTCCCAGTTGCCTGTAACCCACTAAAGTCGGAGATTTCCCAGTTCAGAGTTCCCAGTTCTTTTGATTTCCAAGGGAAGCCAGGCCTCACAAAAAAATTGACCAAGGATTTTTAATTAAAAAAAAAAAAAATTGTGTTTCATAATTTTCCTTAAATTCACAAGAGGCTGAATGTATATCACCAGAAAAAGCATCCGAGCGGGTGAAACAGAGACCCGCTGTCTCTATGTGTAGGCCATCTATCTGATGCTGGCTGGACCAAAAGAGTAATAGGCTGACCACACCGGTCGCGTCGCGTGCAAAATATATTTAGAAATCGATGTTATTCAATTATTGCAACCACACTGCTCACACGCGCCAACGAGCGTCTTCGTTACCAAGGATCACGCTGCAAGTCCTGCCTCTCCCATCTCCTCATTGGTTTGTAGAAGCAGGTACCCACGTGCCTTCTCTTCATTGGTTATACCCACGTGGGTGACCATCCTACCCTGCCTTTCTAAAGTCTTTCGAAAGCTAAGTTAACAAACAGATCACCGACCATTTAGAATCCCATCGTACCTTCTCCGCTATGCAATCTGGTTTCCGAGCTGGTCATGGGTGCACCTCAGCCACGCTCAAGGTCCTAAAAGATATCATAACCGCCATCGATAAAAGACAATACTGTGCAGCCGTATTCATCGACCTGGCCAAGGCTTTCGACACTGTCAATCGCCGCATTCTTTTCAGCAGACTCAACAACCTTGCTTTCTCAAATGACTTCCTCACCTGGTTCACAAACTACTTATCAGATAGAGTTCAATGTGTCAAATGCCTGTTGTCCGGGCCTCTGGGTTCAGTTCTCAGGCCGACACTTTTCTCTGTATACATCAATGATGTTGGTCATGCTGCTGGTGATTCTCTGATCAACCTCTACACAGACGACACCCTTCTGTATACTCCTGGCCCTTCTTTGGACACGGTGTTAACAAACCTCCAGACCAGCTTCAATGCCATAAAACACTCCTTCCGTGGCCTCCAACTGCTCTTAAATGCAAGTAAAACTAAATGCATGGTCTTCAACCCATCGCTGCCCGCACCTGCCCCTTCGTCTAGCATCACTACTCTGGACGGTTCTGACTTAGAATATGTGGACAACTACAAATACCTAGATGTCTGGTTAGAATGTAAACTCTCCTTCCAGACTCACATTAAGCATATCCAATCCAAAATGAAATCTAGAATCGGCTTCCTATTTTGCCACAAAGCATCCTTCACTCATGCTGCCAAACATACCCTCAAAAATGGACTATCCTACCGATCTTTGACTTCGGCGATGTAATTTACAAAATAGCTTCCAACACTCTACTCAGCAAATTGGATGTAGTCTATCACAGTGCCATCCGTTTTGTCACCAAAGCCCCATATACTACCCACTACTGCGACCTGTATGCTCTCGTTGGCTGGCCCTCACTTCATATTCGTCGACAAACCCACTGGCTCCAGGTCATCTATAAGTCTTTGCTAGGTAAAGCCCCGCCTTATCTCAGCTCACTGGTCACCATAGCAGCACCAACCCGTAGCATGCGCTCCAGCAGGTATATTTCACTGGTCACTCCAAAGCCAACTCCTCCTTTGGATGCCTTTCCTTCCAGTTGTCTGCTGCCAATGACTGGAACAATTTTTTTTTTAAATCACTGAAGCTGGAGACTTATATTTCCCTCACTAACTTTAAGCATCAGCTGTCAGAGCAGCTTACCGATCATTACACCTGTACATACCCAATCTGTAACTAGCTCACCCAACTACCTCATCCCCATATTGTTATTTTTTTTGCTCCTTTGCACCCCAGTATCTCAACTCACATTCATCTTCTGCACATCTATCACTCCAGTGTTTAATTGCTAAATTGTAATTATTTCACCACTATGGCCTATTTATTGCTTTACCCCCCTAATCTTACATTTGCACACACTGTATATAGACTTTGTGTTATTGACTGTACATTTGTATATCCCATGTGTAACTGTGTTGGTGTCACACTGCTTTGCTCTATCTTGGCCATGTCGCAGTTTTAAATAAAGGTTAAATAAAAAATTAATATTATACAATCTCAATCGTACTCCACACTGCCCTTTCCCACGATGAGACAGCCTATAGGGAGGTGAGATACCTGGCTGTGTGGTGCCAGGACAACAACCTCTCCCTCAATGTGAGCTGATCGTGGACAACAGGAAAAGGAGTGCCGAACAGGCCTCCATTAACATTGACAGGGCTGTAGTGGAGAGGGTCGAGAGTTACGTTCCTTGTTTGACAGTTCTGCAAACAATTTTACTTAAAGAGTGCATCAAAAATGATTTAGACCTTGTTTATGGAATAGTGTTTATTTCAGTAATTCATGGTTTCAGCTTGCTGAAAATTGTCCACATTGTTCCTATCATCTAGTTTAAACAGTACTGCAAAAAATTGACTTACAGAGTGCATCAAACATGATTCAGACCTTGTTTATGGAAAAGTGTTTATGTTTGTTTTTCATGGTTTCAACTTGCTGAAAATTGTCCACAGTGTTAATATCATCTAATTCAAATAATACTGAAAAAAAAATACTTACAGGGTGCATCAAACATAATTCAGACCTTGTTTATGAAAAAGTGTTTATTTCTGTTCTTCATGGTTTCAACTTACTGAAAATTGTCCACTGTTCCTATCATCTAGTTCAACCAGTTCTGCAAACAAATGTACTTACAGAGTGCATCAAACATGATTTAGACCTTGTTTATGGAAAAGGGATTATTTCTGTATTTCAATGTTGCAACTTGCTGAAAATTTTCTACAGTGTTCCTATCATCTAGGGTACACAGTTCTGCAAAAAATGTACATCCAGAGTGCATCAAACATGATTTAGACCTTGTTTATTCAAAAGTGGTTATTTCTGTATTTCAATGTTGCAACTTGCGGAAAATTGTCTACAGTGTTCCTATCATCTAGGGTACACAGTTCTGCAACAAATTAGCTTCCAGAGTGCATCAAACATGATTCAGAGCTTGTTTATGGAAAAGTGGTTATTTCTGTATTTCAATGTTGCAACTTGTTGAATATTGTCCACAGTGTTCCTATCATCTAGGGTACACAGTTCTGCAAAAAGACTACATTCAGAGTGCATCAAACATGATTTAGACCTTGTTCATGGAAAAGTTGCTATTTCTGTATTTCAATGTTGCAACTTGCTGAAAATTGTCCACAGTGTTCATTCCATCTCGAATAAACAGAACATTTTTTTTTATCCAGAGTGCATCACACATGATTTAGAGCTTGTTTGTGGAAAAGTTGCTATTTCTGTATTTCAATGTTGCAACTTGATGAAAACTGTCCACAGTGTTCATTTCATCTCGAATAGACAGCACAGCAAAAATTGTACATCCAGAGTGCATCAAACATGATTTAGAGCTTGTTTATGGAAAAGTGCTTATTTCTGTATGTTGCAACTTGCTGAAATTGTCCACAGTGTTCATATCGTCTCGAATAAACAGCACAGCAAAAATTGTACATCCAGAGTGCATCAAACATGATTCAGAGCTTGTTTATGGAAAAGTGGTTATTTCTGTATTTCAATGTTGCAACCTGTTGAAAATTGTCCACAGTGTTACTGTCATCTAGGGTACACAGTTCTGCAAAACATGTAAATCCAGAGTGCATCAAACATTATTTAGACCTTGTTTATGAAAAAGTGGTTATTTCTGTATTTCAATGTTGCAACTTAGTGAAAATTGTCCACAGTGTTCCTATCATCTAGTTTCAACAGTTTTGCAAAGACAAATTACATCCAGAGTGCATCAAATATGATTTAGACCTTGTTTATGGAAAAGTTGTTATTTCTGTATTTCAATGTTGCAACTTGCTGAAAATTATCCATAGTGTTCATATCGTCTCGAATAAACAGCACAGCAAAAATTGTATATCCAGAGTGCATCAAACATGATTTGGACCTTGTTTATGGAAAAGTGCTTATTTCTGTATGTTGCAACTTGATGAACATTGTCCACAGTGTTCATATCATCTCGAACAAACAGAACAAATTATTTTTTTTACATCCACAGTGTTCCTATCATCTAGGGTACACAGTTCCTTTAAAAAATGTACATCCAGAGTGCATCAAACATGATTTAGACCTTGTTTATGGAAAAGTGGTTATTTCTGTATTTCAATGTTACAACTTGTTGAAAATTGTCCACAGTGTTCCTATCATCTAGGGTACACAGTTCTGCAAAAAATGTACATCCAGAGTGCATCAAACATGATTTAGACCTTGTTTATTCAAAAGTGGTTATTTCTGTATTTCAATGTTGCAACTTGCTTAATATTGTCCACAGTGTTCCTGCCATTTAGTTTAAACAGTTCTGCAAAAAAATTACTTCCGGAGTGCATCAAACGTAATTTAGACCTTGTTTATGGAAAAGTGGTTATTTCTGTATTTCAATGTTGCAACTTGCTGAAAATTGTCCACAGTGTTCCTATCATCTAGATTCAATAGTTCTGCAAAACTGTTGTTGTTGTCTTCATGGACTGTTGTCATTTTCATTGTCCATTTAATTATAGACCAATGCTATAATTTAGCGTTGTTGCCTTCCATTGAACAAGACTTGTATTCCCCAGTTAACAAAGACTAATCTCAAATCAAATGAATACTCACAGAAATGGCTGTTATTTAACCCAACACTATATCTGCGTCACAAATGACACCCAATTTCCTATGGTTGCACTCCTTTTGACCCTATGGGCCCTGGTTAAAGGTATTACACTATGTAGGGAATAGGGTGCCATTTGGGATGCACAATATATATCGTGGGAGGACTTTATTGTCAGTCATTAAGTCCATAATGTCCTTTGACATTATGGATCATCTAAATGCTCTCTAGCAAACTTCAGACGGGCCTGGACATGTACTGGCTTAAGCAGGGGGACACGTCTGGTACTGCAGGATTTGAGTCACTGGCGGCGTAGTGTGTTACTGATGGTAGGCTTTGTTACTTTGGTCCCAGCTCTCTGCAGGTCATTCACTAGGTCCCCCCGTGTGGTTCTGGGATTTTTGCTTACCGTTCTTGTGATCATTTTGACCCCACGGGGTGAGATCTTGCATGGAGCCCCAGATCGAGGGAGATTATCAGTGGTCTTGTATATCTTCGATTTCCTAATAATTGCTTCCACAGTTGATTTCTTCAAACCAAGCTGCTTACCTATTGCAGATTAAGTCTTCCCAGCCTGGTGCAGGTCTACAATTTTGTTTCTGGTGTCCTTTGACAGCTCTTTGGTCTTGGCCATAGTGGAGTTTGGAGTGTGACTGTTTGAGGTTGTGGACAGGTGTCTTTTATACCGATAACAAGTTCAAACAGGTGCCATTAATACAGGTAACGAGTGGAGGACAGAGGAGCCTCTTAAAGAAGGTCTGTGAGAGCCAGAAATCTTGATTGTTTGTAGGTGACCAAATACTTATTTTCCACCATTTGCAAATAAATTCATAAAAAATCCTACAATGTGATTTTCTGGATATTTCTTTCTCATTTTGTCTGTCATAGTTGAAGTGTACCTATGATGAAAATTACAGGCCTCTCTCATCTTTTTAAGTGGGAGAACTTGCCCAATTGGTGGCTGACTAAATACTTTTTTGCCCCACTGTATCTGCACTTTTTGAAAAGGAGACTGTGTTTCTTGGTGTGATGCATCTCAACTTGAAATTTGCGGGCAATGAATTCAATCTACGCTTGTACAATTGCCCTTATTGGTACAGCTCACGCAATTAACTTCTATAAAAGCCTTCCCAGTCTGTCCATCCATCCATCACACATGACCTGATTCTAATTCCTCTAGGTGTCTACTAGCCTCCCAAGCATCCTGGTAGTCATGCAGTACTGTCCAGAGCCGTGGTCAAGTGAATAACACTCCTGGCCTGTACAGGCCTCCTCACTGGAGACCAGGCTTCAATCTCGATCTACACTCTTCCTCCTGTGTCTCCTTTTTTAAAATCTCCCTATCGGTTTCATGCTATCCAAACATACTAAAGATAAGAGGGAAATTCTTGCCTGAGTACCAGTCTGTTTGTTCCATCATGCCACTCCTTGGCATGACAAGGAATTCCACTTTCCTTTTTAATCATAGTACTTAAGGACCTGCTCAATGAGGTGACAGTGTCACCCTAATAATGAATTAAGTGGAGAGTGGGATGAAACCTGGTGTTTCATTAAGCAAGAGCAAAGAGGGTGGTTTGTCCCAAATGGCATCCTATTCTCTACATACAGTAGTTCACTCCTTTTGAACAGGAACCAGGGACTATAATAGAGAATGGGATGCAGCCCAAGTCTATGCAGAAGGCTTGAATTGTCACATGCATACTGTCATTTTTCTGGATGCCCTCTCAATATTTTGTAACTCTTCACTGTAGTTATAGGCTATGTTATCTAGGCAGAAGCCATCAGCTTTGACATATCTTAGTTTTTTTGTGATCAGATGAAGTGATGTCTTCTTCTACGTAGCGAGTTGCTGTTGACCTTAATTCCCTTCTGTCGTTGTTTAATGTTGACATTTGCATGCATGTGTGTGTGTGTGTGTGTGTGTGTGTGTGTGTGTGTGTGTGTGTCTGCGAGTCACAGTCTGTGTGCGTGTTTATCTATGTGTGTGTGTGTCTATTTGTGTGTGCATGCATTGTGCCATTGAGGCTGCCTTTTTGATCTAGGCCGACTGGCAGGACGCTTCTTCTCCGTCTCTCTCTCTCTTGTCCAGTATTTCCCAAACTCGGTCCTCAGGACCCCAAGGGGTGAAAGTTTTGGTTTTTGCCCTAGCATTACTCTCATTCGTCAGCAATATGTGTATACACACGCACACTGCTGCTCCCTTTGATCATGTTAGTTTCTGCCTCATTGGTTGCCGAGCTGACCCACGCCGGCTACTCCCTGTCTCATTGGTCACTCTTCAAGATGCCAGCCAATCCGCACCCTGCGGCTTACTGACGCTGCTGCATCCCTTTCCCAGGATCCCTTGCTAGAGAGAGAGAGAGAGAGAGAGAGAGAGAGAGAGAGAGAAAAGCAACAGTAAGAGGGTGAGGGGAAAGCAACAGTAAGAGGGTGAGGGGAAAGCAACAGTAAGAGGGTGAGGGAAAGCAACAGTAAGAGGGTGAGGGGAAAGCAACAGTAAGAGGGTGAGGGGAAAGCAACAGTAAGAGGGTGAGGGGAAAGCAACAGTAAGAGGGTGAGGGGAAAGCAACAGTAGGGAGGAAGAGGGGAAGAGATGTAAGAAATTGATTGGCTACGAGTCCAGACATAGGTCCACACTGTTGGCTCTTGCAATTAATCCTGCTCTCTCACTCTCTCTCCTCTTGATATGTGCCATCATCTCTTTTCAAGTTTAGCAGCTCTTTAAGCAGCTCATAATTTCTCTGCTACCTGGACAGGAGCGTCTTTAAGGGGCAGAAGCATGCGCTGCGTTTTACTCTGAGGATGACTCAGTGATGGTAGAGCTCCTACAGAACGTGGTGGGTAAATGGCATGGTGGCACAGTCTTATGTTGGCAAGGGTAGCACTGGGTGGGTGTCACTGAATATATCAGCTTGGTGGTGACGCCTGTTGATTGTTTCACAGATGCTGTGACTGTGTTTGGGATAGGGATTTTAGAGTGATTCATATAGTGTCTTTGCAATGTCGTCATATAGTCGGGGGATGCACTGTATATGCTTGAGTAATGGATTTGTGGCTTTGTTTATTGACTTGATTGATTAATATTGGGCATTTTCAAATAGGGTCATTGTTAATGCTGATATCTACAGAACTTAAGGACATTTAACAAATATGTTTGTTCATGTAAGTTGCACTCGGCTTCTCTGATTGGTCAAGATAATTTGACATCTTCAACAGTAATGTACCTTTGTCATCTGTCATCAGTCATCTTTTGCCCATGAGACTCTGCTCGTGGTATGTTGATGGATTAATCAAGCAAGATGTATTTAGTTGCATTTCAAGCTGCCTTACATAAAGATTATGTAACAGCGAGACCTCCCTTTCTGAGACGACAGGAGTTTTGTATGTGTTCTGTATGTTGTTTTCGTTGTGTCCTTTGTCTGTTGTGTCTGACTTATTGTGCCCTTGTTGTGTCTGTGTGTCTCTGTTATGGCTGTGCTGTGTCTGTGTCTGAGAGAAGGATTTGTGGAATAGTTTCATAGACACATTCATGCGCTGCAAATCCACCTTGATATGCAGCTACATTTCATGGGAATTGATAAATCAGGGAAGGAGCTGGATTTTGATTCATCAAATCATCTATTTGATTGACGAGGCTTTCGAGAGATATTGAGTGTTATGATAAAAAGCATGAGCTGACGCACACCCAAAAATATTCCCACATAACCTGGTTCAAGCATTCATTATGCAACCCTGAAGAAGGCACTGTGTTGCCAAAACATTGGTTATTAGGTTTACCCATTCAATTGTTGGGAGCATATAAGAGTGTGCGACTTTCTTTCTTTATGTTTGAGTGTTATGGTGTCATAAATATTCGGTGGTATCTCAATACACCATGAACCAGATTGTCATTCTCTGAAAGGTCCCCAGTCCCCACATGTGGAGCGTTAACCCTTAGTTGACCCAAGAAGTGAAAAGGATTGTGTAATCATGTCTTTCCAGATAAATCTAGCTTGATTGGACCACAAATCTTTTTTTAATCCTTTTAAAAAAACATTTTTTACATCAATCCACCAATTTGGCTGAAACCCACTAAGCTTCAAGGGCCGCACAACCAAAGTTATGTAAATGTTGTAGGTTAGATAAACTAGCGACAGACACTATGAATGACTTGACTTCTGCTGTGTACTGTCGAGTAGTCAGCATTTAAGATTTAAACAAACTATACGTAAAGGGTTAAACCAAGGGTCTCCATCCTGGTAGCTATGGCAATGGTATTTTTCCTGTCAAGCTATTTTCTGGCACATACTATACGGGACATCAGCAAGGGAAGGAGAGTCTCCCTCAGGGCCTTTTTCTACAAGCGGGCTGAGGCATCCTGTTTCTTTGCCTGTCTTAAATACATCCTGAGACCGCTGGCTAGCTGATACACATGCTTTGCTCACTCTGCTCACACAGTCTTGTCTGACAAGTGTCCCCTATCCTCTAGCCAGCCTTGCAACATGTCAGAAAAATTATGCTTTTACTGACTGTGGTAAGAAACTACTATCCTTATGACTGGCACATATGAATCTGATGATTCATGATGACAGTCTAAGAGAAAATGACAAACTGCACGTTGACAATGTAAAGTCCTATGGTGGTGGTAGCTGCATTACATGAATTTAATTTAATAAACTTTATTCATAAAGGAAGAAATTGGATTCTTCAAAAAACAGCAACAACATATACATGCATATAATACAGTAGGGTATTTCCTTCGAAAAGGACCCATGAACACCAACATGTGAAGTTCATAGGAGCATGTCAAATTAAAGCATGCATACACTCAGTGGCCAGTTTATCTAGTACTAGGTCGGACCCCCCTTTGCCTCCAGAACATCCTGGATTCTTCAGGGCATGAGAACGTTGCTCAATTGGTATTAAGAGACATAATGTGTGCCAGGAAAACATTTCCCACTCCATTACGCCACCAACCTGTACCGTTGACACCAGGCAGGATGGGGCAATGGACTCATGCTGCTTACGCCAAATCGATGATCATACCACGTTCAAGGTTGCTACGGTCACTCGTTTTGCCCATTCTTATGTTGTCGAACAGTAACTGAATGTCTCAATGCCTGTCTGCCTGCTTTATACAAAAGGCCATGGGCATGTGACTCACTGTCTGTAGGAGCATACTATTTTTGTTAACGGGGGGGTATACCTAATAAACTGGTCAATGAGTCTATAATACTGCCATACCAAGCAAAATAGTAGTAACTCCACATTTGGTCAAAAATTAGGTTGACATTTTCTATCCATTAATAAATCTTTTTAAGGATCTGACCCTTTTTAAAATGTTTGCCTAAAATTACATACCCAAATCTAACTCCCTGTAGCTCAGGACCTGAAGCAAGGATATGCATATTCTTGATACCATTTGAAAGGAAACACTTTGGAGTTTGTGGAAATGTGAAATTCATGTTGGAGAATATAACACATTAGATCTGGTAAAAGATAATACAGACACAATACATGCGTTTTCTATATTTTTTTTAATCATCTTTGAAAGGCAAGAGAACGGCGATACATTAACATAGGAGCCTGGATGTCATTTCGATTTTGTCTGCAAGTTGGCAGAAGTGTGTGTGCAAAGTTTCAGACTGATCCAGTAAGAATGACCTCACTACACAACATTTTGCACCAAGTTTGCTGGGAGTTTGCCCAAATGTGCTAAATTGGTCATTTTATACATTTAAAAAGGATAAAGTACATAACTATAGAGAACATTCAAAAATGCTATGGTAATACAAATTTAAGTTTACACACTCCCAGGAATGTCATACATGATGGATCATTAGCTTCCCTACAGAAAAGACACATCTAGATGGCCGGGCGGGGTGGGTGTGGAGCCAGTGACAGGAGTGGGGTCAAACTGTAGAACCCAGTTCCTATATTTTAATTATTTTTTCAAACAAAACTACACTACATTTTTATCTCTGGGACCCTCAGGACGACAAATTAGAGCAAGATTACTGAATGTTATACATTAGTTACCTTTAGAGGTGAATGTATCAAACCAGTTGCCGTGATGGTGTTTTGTTGTTGTGCACTATCCTCAAACAATAGCATGGTATTTTTTAAAAATGTAATAGCTACTGTAAATTGGACACTGCAGTTAGATTAACAATAATTTTAAAGCTTTCTGCCCATATATGACATGTCTATGTCCTGGAAATGTTTTCTAGTCACATTATCGCATATTGAGCAACAACCATCCTGGTTTGGGGACACCGATCCTGTTAAGTACATGCTTTATCATGTGGACAAATATCATGCCTCCATTGTATAGTGTTATGGAGGAAATGGGGGGGTCATGTTTGCAGTAACTGCAAAAAAGTTACAGTGATCAGTTCAGGTACTGCCTTTTATATGTGTGTGTGAACCCCTCTAACCCCCCTCTCTCTGTCTCTCTCTGTAGGGCACAGGGTGAGAGGAAGAGAGAACTTCATGACAGAATATTAGGATGGCCAGTGAAGGCTCCAGTAGCATCTCCAGCCCTGTGGTGCGACAGATCGACCAGCAGTTCCTGATCTGCAGCATATGCCTGGACCGCTAGGACAACCCCAAAGTGCTGCCCTGCCTCCATACCTTCTGTGAGTTGTGTGTGTGTGTGTGTGCATGTGCTTGCTCCCTGCCTGTCTCATTTTGTTCTTTATGTCCAGTTTGGGAGAGTGCGTGAGCTTGATTGTCTTTGAGAGTGAGATTTATTGGTTGACAAACATGTGAATATTCTGCCAATTAAGGGTGATGCTTGCTCATCACACAGCCTTAGGTTAAAGGGACGGCTGGCCAAGTGGTTAGAGCATTGGGCCAGTAACAAAAGGTTGCTGGATCAAATCCCGAACTGGCAAGGTAAAAATCTGTCGTTCAACCCCTGAGCAAGGCAGTTAACCCACTGTTCCCTGGGCACTGTGGATATTGATTATGGCAGCCCCCCGCACCTCTCTGATTCAGAGGGGTTGGATTAAATGTGGAAGTCACATTTCAGTTGAATATATTTCCTTAATATATCCCCTTTCCTTAAATATGACCTAACCGAACGTGTCTTTCCTTCTGTCATGGACCTCAGCTGAATATAGAAAGTAAATACCGTATCTTCACAAAATGTCTGTCTTTTCTGTGACTATGTTTGGTCTGTCCGTGTCACCCTCCTAGACTAGCTGTCTTTGTCCCTGAGAGAAGGGAGAGCTCAGTGCCTGTCTCATTGTTCTGTATAGCATCTAGAGCGTGACAATACTCAGTTAGATTTGATGACTCTGTTGTACCAAGATATTCTTGCTCTTTCGCTCGTTCTCTATCTTTCACTTGTTCTCTCTCGCTTGTTCTCTCCCTATCGTTCGGTTCCTTTCTCCTTCTCGTTGTCTCCAATTGTCTCTCTCCATCTTCTCGGTCTCTCAACTACCCTTCATCTGTCTGTCTTCTCTCTCCCATCCTAAGTCTAGTCTCTCTCTGTTCATTTCTGACTCAGTGTGGTGCAGGCAACTGTGTGCTGAATATAAAAATTCAGTTTGTTTTTGAGGGGCGGAAAACTTGACATGTCAGGGTTTTCTTCCATTTTAATTCTGTGTTGACTTTGATAACCATCGGACAACTTAATTAATCAGTGAATTAAACAGTGATTTAATTAATCAGCGTCTCTGAGTAAATTGTGTATGACTAAATTATATCAAACGAGCAATTCAGTAGACCATTTAAAGTGTTTATATATATATATATATTTTGTGGGACCTTTTTCTGGGCTTTTGTTCTTTTGCCATGTATCAAGTACCCAAACGTATTGCAGGATGCTATCTAAGGCTAGGCAGTGTGTGACTGAATCCCACCCCTTCATAAAATGTGTTATAGAGTCACTCACTGGTATTATAAGTCAGTGTTGTTGCTGTATGGTGGAAATGACCCCATGTATGCAACATTTTAGGATTTGATCCTGTAAAGCCATTGAATCTAATGAAAGCTATTTTTTTCCTGACTCAAGTAGAATATACTAGACGAGAGTCATAATAACATATGTATGATACAATGTCTGTTGTTGCATCCCAAATGTCAACCTCTTCCTTAGTTAGGGCACTACTTTTGACCAGTTCCCATTGGTGCCAGTTGGGATGCAGGCATGTAGCCTGTATTTTCTGTCATGACAGGTATTAGGGCTGTGGCGGTATAAAAATAGTCTAGAAACACTAGTAAGTATATCCACATCTCAGACATTTGACTCCACCCTTCTACCCTCCCTCTCCCCTATCCAGGTGCCTGCAGAACTACATCCCCGCTCACAGCCTGACGCTGTCGTGCCCCGTGTGCTGTCAGACATCTATCCTGCCAGAGAAAGGCGTGGCGGCGCTGCAGAGCAACTTCTTCATAACCAACCTGATGGATGTGCTGCACTGGCCCCCCAGAGACAGCTGCAGCCAGGAGAGCGCAGTGTTGGAGACCATCAACTCTATGGTCACGGGACAACCGCTCTCTTGCCCCAACCACGTAGGATATAACGACAGACTCTCTCTCACACACACACACCTAATAATTTCCATCCATCAGTGTCCATATAACGTTATTGCAGGAGTAAATTATTCTACCGATCGGTCACCTTGTTGAAATTACAGTGATGGTCGGGGGGAGGGTTATCGATGGCATTTAACAGTCTAGACATGTCTGTGGCACCTCAGCAGGAGATTCCATGACATTCAACTTTCTTGCTTATCGCTCTAGCTCGTCACCATAGCAACAGGTTTATTTTTATGGGATACTGGCACGGGGCACTACCACATTGGCACTGAACTCCTAAGTGGTGATAATAACATGCTTCAAAGCTTGACACAGAGGTTTAGTACAGGGTGTGATGTTTTGGGGAAAAAATGATTTGAGATTAATTGTGGTGTTTTGTTTGTATATTTAATAGAAAATACATTTTAGGGTTAGTAGATATCTACAGTATTTTGTACCCTCATATATTCTGGGAATATTTGGGTAGTGCTTTCGTACACCTGCACAGTACGCATTTGTTAATCATGTCAGAGGAAAGGAAAAGGAGAAAATGGATTCTCATACCGTTTCTTCACCTTGACCTTTAAACTCTTGCTTTGCTCTTGCCTAGGTGGTGGAGTTCCACTGTCCACCGTGTGAGACAGCCATGTGCCAGGAGCGTACGAGCGCCGAGCACTCCACTGTGCCCCTCAAAGATGTGGTCGAGCAGCACAAGGCCTCGCTGCAGGACCAGCTTGATGCCGTCAAAAACCGGTAGGGGCCAATACATACCCCTGGGGGACACCAAGACGTTATAAAACATATTTACAACAATAAAAACAAATTACAAACCAAAAAAATAAACATAAATAATAATTATGACATCCAATTGTATTGGACAAAGTCAAAAAAAGGTAATGGCCCAACACAGACCCCTGGGGAAAGTGGGTTAATGTGGGTTAATAGACTCAAAGTTCTTCATCTACCCAAGTATTCAGACCCCTTGACTTTTTACACATGTTGTTACGTTACAGCCTTATTCTCAAATGGATTAAATAAAACAAATTCCTCAGCAATCTACATACAATACCCCATAATGACAAAGCGAAAACCGTTTTTGGGAAATCTTTGCAAATGTATTAAAATTAAGTAAACCTTATTTACATAAGTATTCAGACCCTTTGCTATGAGCCTCAAAATTGAGATCAGATGCATCCTGTTTCCATTGATCCTCCTTGAGATTTTTCCAGAACTTGGAGTCCACCTGTGGTAAATTAAATTGATTGCACATGATTTAGAAAGGCACACACCTGTCTATAGACCTGTCCCACAGTTGACAATGCATGTCAGAGAAAAAAACCAAGCCATGAGATCGAAGGAATTATCCGGAGAGTTCCGAGACAGGATTGTGTCGAGGCAAAGATCTGGGGAAGAGTACCAACACATTTCTGCAGCATTGTAGGTCCCCAAGAACACAATGACCTCCATCATTCTTAAATGGAAGAAGCTTGGAACCACCAAGATTCTTCCTAAAGCTGGCTGCCTGGCCAAACTAAGCAATCGGGGGAGAAGGGCCTTGGTCAGGGAGGTGAGTTCCTCTGTGGAGATGGGAGAACCTTCCAGACAGACAATCATCTCTGCAGCACTCCACCATAAAGGCCTTTATGGTAGAGTGGCCAGATGGAAGCCACTCCTCAGTAAAAGACATGAAATCCCATTTGGAGTTTGCCAAAAGGCACCTAAAGACTCTCAGAACATGATAAACGTCATCTCTGGTCTGATGAAACCAATATTTAAGTATTTGACCTGAATGCCAAGCGTCACATCTGGAAGAAACCTGGATTGAGGTAAAGATTAACAGATCAAAGTACAGAGAGATCATTGATGAAAACCTGCTCCAGAGCACTCAGGACAACGACCCTAAGCACACAGCCAAGACAACTTAGGAGTGGCTTCGGGACAAGTCTCCGAATGTCCTTGAATGGTCCAGCCAGAGCCCGAATTTGAAACTGATCGGAAATCTCTGGAGAGACCTGAAAATAGCTGCGTAGTGACGCACCCCATCCAGCCTGACAGAGCTTGACAAGATCAGCAGAGAAGAATAGGAGAATCTCCCCAAATAGAGGTGTGCCAAGCTTGTAGCGTCATACCAAGAAGACTCAAGGTTTAATTGCTGCCAAAGGTGCTTCAACAAAGTACTGAGTAAAGGGTCTGAATACTTATGTAAATGTGATGTTTTTTATTTTTAATAAATTAGCAAACAGTTCTAAAAAACAAAACAATGTTTGCTTTGTCATTATGGGGTAGTGTGTGTAGATTGAGGGACAATTTTAGAATAAGGCTGTAACCTAACAACGTGTAAAAAGTGTAACCTAACAACATGTGTAAAATATGTGTCAGAGGCAACCTAAGAATTATCCCCGATGGCCCAATAGCTTGAGGGTCAAAACACTTCATCCTTCAGTCAGCTAATTTTGACCTATGACTGATCGCACCCACCCTCTGACTCCCTCCCTTCCTTCAGGCTGCCTGAAATCGACTCAGCTCTGCAGGTGCAGTCGGATATCCTGCAGCAGCTGACCAATCAGAAGAGCTCCATCGAGGGGGACATCCACACCACGTTCGACGAGTGGCAGAATACCCTGAACGTCCGCAAGAGTGTCCTACTCATGGAGCTTGAGGTCAACTACGTTCTCAAGCAGAAGGTGAGGCCCCAATGTTTGATAAATGGGGGGAGTGGGACATTTACTAGAACCTTTTCTTGTGGGTTTCTGTTTCGTCAATCTGTTTGGTGCACACAGACAATCTAATATGAAATTAGAGGCAGGTGGTCCATGAAAGTAAACAGATATAAGATTAGGAGATAAAAGAAAGACATTTCTAAACATGGGCATAGTTTTTAAACCAAGAATGAACAGCATTATACTCATCATGTGAACAAGAAAAATACTGAAAATAGATGCTTCCCAATTTGAAAATGTAGTATATATTGAAAGTAATAGGTGGTAATTTTACAACAACTAAAACATTTTCTGATTCCAATGTGCCTTCCTAAAAGAGATTGTTTAATCTCAATGAAATTAAACCTGTACTAATAAAGGATAAATAACATAGAAATAAAGTCCTCAGTTCTACTATCCCACACAGCTGCAGAGGCTCTGTTTACACTGTTTCTACTTTGCATGCCCGTGGTTCAGCTGTCGATCAGGCAGTTCTCTGATAAATTATTAAATAAAACATGGATTGGGGAGGGCTGGAGAGACGGACTGCCAGGGCAGAAAAGCTGATGCCTCACCCAGCCCAGAGAACCAATCACCCAGGCTGGCCTAATAGGAATGATTCACAAGTAGGACCGGCTGGCTAGAGCAGGCAGAGTGCTGCATAAAGGAAGAGAGGACTTTTATCTGTCTGCCCTTTGCTATAGGGTGTGGACACTTTCTACTGTTCTTTGGTGTTGTCATTATGTCTATCTAGTTGGTAATTTAGGCTTTGAAAGTGCTGTATCTTCTAGCTAGCTGAGCTGTTCATGTTTAAAGAGAGGGTGAGTCTTGGAAGCCGAGGGGTTATTCTGCCCTTGAGTTGCGTTCTCATGCAAAACTAGACAGATTGCTAACAACTAAGTCTTCAATAAAACTCCCAAGGCGTGACTTTTCTTGAATGAATATATTGAAAACGTTTGTTGTGAAACTGCAAAATACAGAAAATAATATACTTTAGACATACTGTAGCTGCACATTATACATTTGAAGTTGCATAAATACAAAGCACGCGCTAAGGTACCATGCATCTGGCATGATGCCAAACCATATAGCTAATTGTTACTCATGGTAATTGGCTCCTTTCATTACTCTAATAATGTACAACCATCTATGTAGAATAACAAAGCATGTTACACTAGAAACAGTAACAAAACTACAGTATTGTATATTTTACAATTCGTTTGCATGACGCACGAGCAAAGTAATACAGATAACGACATACATGAAAGGCATTGCAATTTGTATCAGTAAATGCAACCAACCAACATTGATATGTAAGCAACTCTATCAAGATTATCATCATTAGCTAAATTCTTGAATCGAACTTACAAACAAATATTTTCCAAGGCTGAAGCGTGACAAGAAATAACTACATTGAAAGACCTGCACCGTAGCGTTGTTTTTAGCTGCTTCTATGCGTGCAGAACAAATTCTCAACTTCCTGTTTGCGTAGTCTTTCTAAGTACCAGAAAGCTCCACTAGGGGGCGAATAACACCATGGAACACAATGAAAATACATTTTAACCATTGTGATAAAATAATCTGTTACCTTCTAACAGGATGGCAGCACAGAGGTTGATAAAGTGGGTAGGTACAGTGGTGTAGGTTTCCACAGTGCACTGCACTAAGTAAGTGTGCACTGTATCTCCCTGCCTTTATGGTGTCCTCTTTCTCTTTCTGGAATATATTTGTGTTATTCGTTCAGAGTGTGAGTCAAATACAGTATGAAGCAAGGGTTGATATAGATAGTGATGGAGAAAGTAGTTTTGGCTGGGGGCTTTGATAGCTCAATGGCCGCTCGTGTTGTCGAAGAGGATGAGTGTGGTAGCCAGATGCAGGTGTGTGTGTGTGTGTGTGTGTGAGGGAGACAGTGAGACAGTGTGCATGTGTGCGATGCTCAGTGTTTTGACCCAACCCTGTAGCAATTTTGTGCTGTGGTGTTATGTTAACAAGTGATAACTATGATAGTTAGTCAACACTCTACCATATGCCTATACCAGTGGATGTGTCAAAAGTCCACGTAGCATATTCTGCACTTCTATGTTTATTCTTGGTAGTGGAAAATGTAGCTTTATTCTCAATACAGAAAATTGACTGGTATTCATGTGGCATGTGGACAGCTGTCTAAAAGAAGATGTGTGTTTTAATTTGTTGTGTATGTTTCCAGTGCCCTGCTTACAGTATATATTTGCATGTCTGTGTCCGCACATTTGTTAGGTGAATGTGTTTGTTGATCAGATGTTTGTGTGTTTACATTGACAGATTGTGTGTGTACATTGACAGATTGTATACAATGTTTGCACATGCATGTGTGTGTGTGTGTGTGTGTTGTCAGCCCCTCACACTGACAGATGTTTGCATGTCCACATGTGCATCTCCATTCACACCCACCTGACACCCTTCTACGCCCTCACCCTCTCTACTATCTCACCCCCTCACTCCTTTTCCCCTCTCTACATTGTGTTTCTCTCAGGTGCTCCAAGCCCAGCTGGACTCGTTATTCCAGGGCCAGGATGGCATCAACAGCAGCTGCAACTTCACCGAGCAGGCCCTGAGCCACGGCACCGAGGCCGAGGTCATGCTCGTCAAGAAGCAGATGAGCGAGCGGCTCAGTGAGCTGGCCAGCCAAGGGCTCCCCCTCCAGCCTGGTGAGAATGACCAGCTGGGCTTCCTGGTGGAGACAGAGGGCCTCAAGACGTCCATCCACAACCTGGGTACTATAGTTACCACAAATGCCGTGGCGTCCGAGACGGTGGCCACAGGCGAGGGCCTGAGGCAGTGCGTAGCGGGCCTGCCCACCTCTGTCACCATCACGACCAAGGACAAGGACGGTGAGCTGTGTAAGATGGGGAAAGCCAACATCACGGCGGAGATCGCCATGCCGGACGGTAGCGTGGGCGACGGCGAGATACTGGACAACAAGAACGGGACGTACGAGTATCTGTACACGGCGCCGAAAGAGGGCAGTTTGAAGCTATCGCTGCGTCTGTACGACCAGCATATTAAGGGGAGTCCATTTAAGATTAAAGCGACAAAGTCGGCCGATGTGTCGCCCAGTACGGAGAGCGCTAAGAAGAGGTTGAAGTCGCCCGGGAGTAGCCACATCAAGCAGAAGGCCATCAAGAGGCCAGCCAGTATGTACAGCACGGGGAAGAGGAAAGAGAACCCCATCGAAGATGACCAAATTTTTCAGGATCTGTAATGGTTGCCTTATCATTGGTGTTTAACACATTTAAAAGGAACAGTTCACCTAAAACATTTAAAAGGATAGTTCACCTATGGTCTGGCGGACTCACTAAACACAAATGCATCTTTTGTAAATAATGTGTGTGTGTTGGAGTGTGCCGCTGGCTATCCGTACATTTTTAAAACAAGAAAATGGTGCCGTCTGCTTTGCTTATTTAAGGAATTCAAAATTATTTATACTTTTACTTCTACTTTCGATACTTAAGCATATTTTAGCAACTTTTAATACTTTTAAACAAGTAGTATTTTTCTGGTTGACTAACACTTTGACTTGAGTAACTTTCTATGAAGATATCGTCACTTTTACTCAAGTATGACTATTGGGTACGTTTCCACCACTGCGGTATACCGAAACATCAGTACTTTTCGATACTAGAACATGAAAAATGGTTTGGTACTTGAATTTTCGTTATGTTCAGTACTTCTGTCAAAATGTATCTCACGGATCAACTCTATCAGCTCAGCAATGTCCCGTTATAGTGTGAGGCGCACACTGTGCCTGCTACACTTACTCATTGTTAGCCTGCACTGGGAGTCTGGACTGCATCATGTTAGCTCCCCACTCTGCACAGAAGTTAACACACTTGAATAATGCGAAACGGCATGTTGAAATGTTGAAACTGTTAATTACTGTTCTCAAAACAATGTCCATACAGGCTGAACACTTTAAAATGCAAGAAGATATGGGTAGCATCAAGCTTTGTAGGCTAACTTTGCTAGTTTACAATGGAAGCAAACATCAATTTACTACCGTAGTACTTTGTTTGTGATTTAATATGGAAACTATAATGCAAAAGGTACTGATTTCAAAGCGGATTGCCACCAAAACTTTATTCATTCACTTTCTTAGTCTCCTATTTGTTATGCATTCACCTGTATTGTGAATAGGCCTAGGCTACATTTACATGAGTAATTTAGCAGATGCTCTTATCCAGTGCGACTTACAGAGTGAGTACATACATTTTGGAACCAAACCCACAACCCTGGCATTGTAAGCGCCATGCTCTACCAACTGAGCTACACGGGGCATAATTTTATCAATAGAGATTTACCATTGAAATTAATTATTACCATTTGTGTTATGTAGTTTAGATTGGTAAAAACAAAGTCAAATTGATTTTATGATTGTATATTTGATTCAAACATTTTGATGTAAAAAAACCCCTCAAAAGATGCCAAATGATTGAACAGAGCAGTAGCTGAGTTTCTCTGTCTGGATCAAGTGCCATTCAGTGACTTTGGCTAATATACCTTTTTTTTTTGCTGTGGTATAATTTTGGTGTCGATTATTGTGATGGTATTGGGTATCATGATACTAAACCTGGTATTGGTATCGAAGTCAAAATTCTAGTATCATGACAACACTAATATGTTATGAGTTACTTGTCAAAGTTATACATGGGTGGAATTGGAAAAAAGTTTCTCCGGGAACTGACCAATGTAAAAAAAAAAAAAATCAAAATGTTTTCACTTTGGAAACTTAATCTACACTCATATGATGAATAAGCATTACGGGGGAATTTGACACTTGTTTATTTCATGCCTTCCAATCTACAGGTTGTGGCTGCCTCCTCGGTAGGCAAGGTGTTGATAGCACACAGCAATAACCAGTGTGTTCAGGTAAGGGAACTGGCTGGAGAATGCCATCTCTAGCTCAATTTCATAGATCATTTATTAAACCCATGTTATTGACGCGACTCAAGACCATGACTGAATCCCAAATAGCACCCTATTCCTTAGTGCACTGCTTTTGACCAAGGCCTGTTAAGCTAATGCTTTACTGTTAGAGCTAACAGAGGTCTCAAGGCAAGGTTACTTGTCACACAAAATGTAGTTCAGCCAACTACCTCACTAAAATAATTTGGCTTCAAAAGATAACTAGCAGTCATATAATGGATTGCAATAATAGATTGAGTTTACATCTCAAAGTGGTTAACAATGTACAGTAGAATGTCTTATATTCGGATGATACCAGTTGTTCAGGGTAGGATCAACAAACACATTATGCTTATTCTCTTGGCCTGAGGGAAATATCTGAAGGAATTGTGGGATGCTGGTAGGCGGAGCACAATTACTCATCATCGCTATTGAACATAATCAGCTTGGTGAGAGCTGCACTTTGTCATCATCATGGAGACCAAACATCAGCAGTCCGTCCTCCCTTTAATGCATTTGAGTTGAAAAGGGCTGAGAATATGTTCCATCAAATGAATATACAGGCACTTTTGTCTTGAGTTTTTTGTTGTTGTACATTTACGATGTTGATCTGTGGATTTGCATGGCTTGAATACCAGATGAATAATATAAATTGACAACGGTTTTAATTTATTTATTTACTACAGCACACATTAATTTTGAGTGAGCACATAATTTCTTATTTCATGTAATACAAGTTAGGCATGATAAAATACTTTTCTACTGTAGTTACTCTTTCATTCTAATATTTTATCCCATTTACAGTACCAGTCAATAGTTGGGACACACCTTCTCATTGCAGGGGTTTTCTTTATTTTTTACTATATTAAACATTGTAGAATAATAGTGAAGACATCAAAACTATGAAATAACACATGGAATCATGTAGTAACCAAAACAAATGTTAAACAAATCAAAATATGGCATTCTCTCAACCAGCTTCTTGAAGTAGTCACCTGGAAATCATTTCAATTAACAGGTGTGCCTTGTTAAAGTTAATTTGTGAAATTTCTTTCCTTCTTAATGCGTTTGAGCCAATCAGTTTTGTTGTACGGATGGTATACAGAAGATAGCCCTATTTGGTAAAAGACCAAGTCTATATTATGGCAAGAACAGCTCAAATAAGCAAAGACAAATGACAGTCCGTCATTACTTTAAGACATGAAGGTCAGTCAATGCGGAAAATGTCAAGAACTTTGGAAGTTTCTTCAAGTGCAGTCACAAAAACCATTAAGCGCTATGATGAAACTGGCTCTCATGAGGACCGCCACAGGAAAGTAAGACCCAGAGTTACTTCTGCTGGCAGGAAGCTTGGCCCGGTGATGTACTGGGCCGTACGCACTACCCTCTGTAGTGCCTTGCAGCCGGAGGCCGAGCAGTTGCGGT